>NW_026989771.1:3176407-3494048 GCF_036321535.1 Camelus dromedarius | reverse complement strand
TTCTCCACATGCTCAGTTCTGAGAGATAAGTGTGTGTGAAAGCCTTCCTTCACCTAGCTTGTTGGGAACACAAAGTTTCTTTTCAGTTGCAACCTCCACTCCATACATATATATAGGAGGTACTAGCTCCAACTCGGTTTTACAGTGAAAAATGCAGGAAGTTCAAACCGGCACTAGGAAACAGACTGAGAAACCAGAATAAAAGTTTCTCCTGCAACCCGTTCACTTTGTGCAAGATGAACGAACGTCTCTCCACATACTCATTTCTGAGAGATAAGTGTGTGTGAAAGCCGTCCTTCACCTAGTTGTTGGGAACACAAAGTTTCTTTTCAGTTGCAAACACCACTCCATAGATATATATGGTGAGGTACTAGCTCCAACACGCTTTTTCAGTGCAAAATGTAGGAACTTCCAACCGGCACTAAGAAACAGACTGAGAAACCAGAGTAATAGTTTATCCTGCAACCCCATCCATTTGTGCTAGATGAACGAACGTCTCTCCACATGCTCAGTTCTGAGAGATATGTGAGTGTGAAAGCCGTCTTTCACCTAGCTTGTTTGGAACAGAAAGTTTCCTTAAATTTGCAAACTCCACTCCAAACATATATATGGAGAGGTACTATCTCCAGCTCCATTTTACAGTGAAAACTGCAGGAACTTCAAACCGCCACTTGAAAACAGACTGAGAAACCAGAGTAAAAGTTTCTCCTGCAACCAGTTCCCTTTGTGCTAGATGAACGAACGTCTCTCCACATGCTCAGTTCTGAGAGATAAGTGAGTGTGAAAGCCGTCCTTCACCTATCTTGTTGGGAACACAAAGTTTCTTTTCAGTTGCAAACTCCACTCCATACATATATATGGGAAGGTACTAGCTCCAACGCGGTTTTACAGTGAAAACTGCAGGAACTTCAAACCGGCACTAGGAAACAGACTGAGAAACCAGAGTAATAGTTTCTCCTGCAACCCGTTCCCTTTTTGCTAGATGAAAGAACACCTCTCCACATGCTCAGTTCTGAGAGATAAGTGTGTGTGAAAGCCGTCCTTCACCTAGCTTTTTGGGAACACATAGTTTCTTTTCAGTTTCAAACTCCAATCCATACATATATATGGGTAGGTACTAGCTTTAACTCGGTTTTACAGTGAAAACTGCAGGAACTTCAAACCGGCACTAGGAAACAGACTGAGAAGACAGAGTAATAGTTTCTCCTGCAACCGGTTCCCTTTGTGCTAGATGAACGAACGTCTCTCCACATGCTCAGTTCGGAGAGATAAGAGAGTGTGAAAGCCGTACTTCAACTAGCTTGTTGGGAACACAAAGGTTCTTTTCAGTTGCAAACTCCACTCCATACATATATATGGGGAGGTACTAGCTCCACCACGATTTTACAGTGAAAACTGCAGGAACTTGAAACTGGCACTAGGAAACAGACTGAGAAACCAGAGTAAAAGTTTCTCCTGCAACCCCTTCCCTTTGTGCTAGATGAAAGAAAGTCTCTCCACATGCGCAGATCTGAGAGATATGTGTGTGTGAAAGCCGTCCTTCACCTAGCTTTTTGGGAACACAAAGTTTCTTTTCAGTTTCAAACTCCACTCCATACATATATATGGGGAGGTTCTAGCTTTAACTCGGTTTTACAGTGAAAACTGCAGGAACTTCAAACCGGCACTAGGAAACAGACTGAGAAGCCAGAGTAATAGTTTCTCCTGCAACCGGTTCCCTTTGTGCTAGATGAACGAACGTCTCTCCACATGCTCAGTTCGGAGAGATAAGTGAGTGTGAAAGCCGTCCTTCACCTAGCTTGTTGGGAACACAAAGGTTCTTTTCAGTTACAAAATCCACTCCATACATATTTATGGGGAGGTACTAGCTCCAACTCGGTTTTACAGTGAAAACTGCAGGAACTTGAAACCGGCACTAGGAAACAGACTGAGAAACCAGAGTAAAAGTTTCTCCTGCAACCCCTTCCCTTTGTGCTAGATGAAAGAAAGTCTCTCCACATGCTCAGTTCTGAGAGATAAGTGTGTGTGAAAGCCGTCCTTCACCTAGCTTTTTGGGAACACAAAGTTTCTTTCATTTGCAAAATCCACTCCATACTTATATATGGGGAGGTACTAGCTCCAAATCGGTTTTACAGTGAAAAATGCAGGAACTTCAAACAGGCGCTAGGAAACAGACTGAGAAACCAGAGTAAAAGTTTCTCCTGCAAACCGTTCCCTTTGTGCTAGATGAACGAACGTTTCTCCACATGCTCAGTTCTGAGAGATAAGTGTGTGTGAAAGCCGTCCTTCACCTAGCTTGTTGGGAACACAAAGTTTCTTTTCAGTTGCAACCTCCACTCCATACATATATATAGGGAGGTACTAGCTCCAACTCGGTTTTACAGTGAAAAATGCAGGAAGTTCAAACCGGCACTAGGAAACAGACTGAGAAACCAGAATAAAAGTTTCTCCTGCAACCCGTTCACTTTGTGCAAGATGAACGAACGTCTCTCCACATACTCATTTCTGAGAGATAAGTGTGTGTGAAAGCCGTCCTTCACCTAGTTGTTGGGAACACAAAGTTTCTTTTCAGTTGCAAACACCACTCCATAGATATATATGGTGAGGTACTAGCTCCAACACGCTTTTTCAGTGCAAAATGTAGGAACTTCCAACCGGCACTAAGAAACAGACTGAGAAACCAGAGTAATAGTTTATCCTGCAACCCCATCCATTTGTGCTAGATGAACGAACGTCTCTCCACATGCTCAGTTCTGAGAGATATGTGAGTGTGAAAGCCGTCTTTCACCTAGCTTGTTTGGAACAGAAAGTTTCCTTAAATTTGCAAACTCCACTCCAAACATATATATGGAGAGGTACTATCTCCAGCTCCATTTTACAGTGAAAACTGCAGGAACTTCAAACCGGCACTTGAAAACAGACTGAGAAACCAGAGTAAAAGTTTCTCCTGCAACCAGTTCCCTTTGTGCTAGATGAACGAACGTCTCTCCACATGCTCAGTTCTGAGAGATAAGTGAGTGTGAAAGCCGTCCTTCACCTATCTTGTTGGGAACACAAAGTTTCTTTTCAGTTGCAAACTCCACTCCATACATATATATGGGAAGGTACTAGCTCCAACTCGGTTTTACAGTGAAAACTGCAGGAACTTCAAACCGGCACTAGGAAACAGACTGAGAAACCAGAGTAATAGTTTCTCCTGCAACCCGTTCCCTTTTTGCTAGATGAAAGAACACCTCTCCACATGCTCAGTTCTGAGAGATAAGTGTGTGTGAAAGCCGTCCTTCACCTAGCTTTTTGGGAACACATAGTTTCTTTTCAGTTTCAAACTCCAATCCATACATATATATGGGTAGGTACTAGCTTTAACTCGGTTTTACAGTGAAAACTGCAGGAACTTCAAACCGGCACTAGGAAACAGACTGAGAAGACAGAGTAATAGTTTCTCCTGCAACCGGTTCCCTTTGTGCTAGATGAACGAACGTCTCTCCACATGCTCAGTTCGGAGAGATAAGTGAGTGTGAAAGCCGTACTTCAACTAGCTTGTTGGGAACACAAAGGTTCTTTTCAGTTGCAAACTCCACTCCATACATATATATGGGGAGGTACTAGCTCCACCACGATTTTACAGTGAAAACTGCAGGAACTTGAAACCGGCACTAGGAAACAGACTGAGAAACCAGAGTAAAAGTTTCTCCTGCAACCCCTTCCCTTTGTGCTAGATGAAAGAAAGTCTCTCCACATGCGCAGTTCTGAGAGATATGTGTGTGTGAAAGCCGTCCTTCACCTAGCTTTTTGGGAACACAAAGTTTCTTTTCAGTTTCAAACTCCACTCCATACATATATATGGGGAGGTACTTGCTTTAACTCGGTTTTACAGTGAAAACTGCAGGAACTTCAAACCGGCACTAGGAAACAGACTGAGAAGCCAGAGTAATAGTTTCTCCTGCAACCGGTTCCCTTTGTGCTAGATGAACGAACGTCTCTCCACATGCTCAGTTCGGAGAGATAAGTGAGTGTGAAAGCCGTCCTTCACCTAGCTTGTTGGGAACACAAAGGTTCTTTTCAGTTGCAAAATCCACTCCATACATATTTATGGGGAGGTACTAGCTCCACCACGGATTTACAGTGAAAACTGCAGGAACTTGAAACCGGCACTAGGAAACAGACTGAGAAACCAGAGTAAAAGTTTCTCCTGCAACCCCTTCCCTTTGTGCTAGATGAAAGAAAGTCTCTCCACATGCTCAGTTCTGAGAGATAAGTGTGTGTGAAAGCCGTCCTTCACCTAGCTTTTTGGGAACACAAAGTTTCTTTCATTTGCAAAATCCACTCCATACTTATATATGGGGAGGTACTAGCTCCAAATCGGTTTTACAGTGAAAACTGCAGGAACTTCAAACAGGCGCTAGGAAACAGACTGAGAAACCAGAGTAAAAGTTTCTCCTGCAAACCGTTCCCTTTGTGCTAGATGAACGAACGTTTCTCCACATGCTCAGTTCTGAGAGATAAGTGTGTGTGAAAGCCGTCCTTCACAAAGCTTGTTGGGAACACAAAGTTTCTTTTCAGTTGCTAACTCCGATCCATACATATATATGGGGAGGTACTACCTCCAACTCGGTTTTACACTGAAAAATGCAGGAACTTCAAACCGGCACTAGGAAACAGACTGAGAAACCAGAGTAAAAGTTTCTCCTGCAACCCGTTCCTTTGTGCTAGATGAACGAAAGTCTCTCCACATGCTCAGTTCTGAGAGATAAGTGTGTGTGAAAGCCGTCCTTCACATGGCTTGTTGGGAACACAAAGTTTCTTTTCAGTTGCAACCTCCACTCCATACATATATATGGGGAGGTACTAGTTCCAACTCGGTTTTACAGTGAAAAATGCAGGAACTTCAAACCGGCACTAGGAAACAGACTGAGAAACCAGAGTAAAAGTTTCTCCTGCAACCCGTTCACTTTGTGCAAGATGAACGAACGTCTCTCCACATACTCATTTCTGAGAGATAAGTGTGTGTGAAAGCCGTCCTTCACATAGCTTGTTGGGAACACAAAGTTTCTTTTCAGTTGCAAACTCCAATCCATACATATATATGGGGAGGTACTACCTCCAACTCGGTTTTACAGTGTAAAATGCAGGAACTTCAAACCGGCACTAGGAAACAGACTGAGAAACCAGAGTAAAATTTCACCTGCAACCCGTTCCTTTGTGCTAGATGAACGATCGTCTCCCACATGCTCAGTTCTGAGAGATAAGTGTGTGTGAAAGCCGTCCTTCACCTAGTTGTTGGGAACACAAAGTTTCTTTTCTGTTGCAAACACCACTCCATAGATATATATGGGGAGGTACTAGCTCCAACACGGTTTTTCAGTGAAAAATGCAGGAACTTAAAACCGGCACTAAAAAACAGACTGAGAAACCAGAGTAATAGATTATCCTGCAACCCGTTCCATTTGTGCTAGATGAAAGAACGTATCTCCACATGCTAAGTTCTCAGAAATAAGTGAGTGTGAAAGCCGTCCTTCACCTAGCTTGTTTGGAACAGAAAGTTTCTTTTCAGTTGCAAACTCCACTCCAAACATATATATGGGGAGGTACTAGCTCCAGCTCGATTTTACAGTGAAAACTGCAGGAACTTAAAACCGGCACTTGGAAACAGACTGAGAAACCAGAGTAAAAGTTTCTCCTGCAAACAGTTACCTTTGTGCTAGATGAACGAACGTCTCTCCACATGCTCAGTTCTGAGAGATAATTGAGTGTGAAATCCGTCCTTCATCTATCTTGTTGGGAACACAAAGTTTCTTTTCAGTTGCAAACTCCACTCCATACATATATATGGGGAGGTACAAGCTCCAACTCGGTTTTACAGTGAAAACTGCAGGAACTTCAAACCGGCACTAGGAAACAGACTGAGAAACCAGAGTAAAAGTTTCTCCTGCAACCCGTTCCCTTTGTGCTAGATGAACGAACGTCTCTCCACATACTCAGTTCTGAGTGTTAAGTGTGTGTGAAAGCCGTCCTTCACCTAGCTTGTTGGGAACACAAAGTTTCTTTTCAGTTGCAAACTCCAATCCATACATATATATGGGGTGGTACTAGCTCCAACACGGTTTTTCAGTGAAAAATGCAGGAATTTCAAACCGGCACTAGGAAACAGACTGAGAAAAAAGAGTAATAGATTATCCTACATCCCCTTCCCTTTGTGCTAGATGAACGAACGTCTCTCCACATGCTCAGTTCTGAGAGATAAGTGTGTGTGAAAGCCGTCCTCACCTAGCTTTTTGGGAACACAAAGTTTCTTTTCAGTTGCAAACTCCACTCCATACATATATATGGGGAGGTAATAGCTCCAACTCGGTTTTACAGTGAAAACTGCAGGAAATTCATACACGCGCTAGGAAACAGTCTGAGAAACCAGAGTAAAAGTTTCTCCTGCAACCCGTTCCCTTTGTGCTAGATGAACGAACGTCTCTCCACATGCTGAGTTCTGAGAGATATGTGAGTGTGAAAGCCGCCTTCACCTATCTTGTTGGGAACAGAAAGTTTCTTTTCAGTTGCAAACTCCACTCCATACATATATATGGGAAGGTACTAGCTCCAACTCGGTTTTACAGTGAAAACTGCAGGAACTTGAAACCGGCACTAGGAAACAGACTGAGAAACCAGAGTAAAAGTTTCTCCTGCAACCCGTTCCTTTTGTGCTAGATGAACGAACGTCTCTCCACATACTCATTTCTGAGAGTTTAGTGTGTGTGAAAGCCGTCCTTCACCTAGCTTGTTGGGAACACAAAGTTTCTTTTCAGTTGCAAACTCCAATCAATACATATATATGGGGTGGTACTAGCTCCAACACGGTTTTTCCGTGCAAAATGCAGGAACTTCCAACCGGCACTAAGAAACAGATTGAGAAACCAGAGTAATAGATTATCCTGCAACCCCTTCCATTTGTGCTAGATGAACGAACGTCTCTCCACATGCTCAGTTCTGAGAGATATGTGAGTGTGAAAGCCGTCCTTCACCTAGCTTGTTTGGAACAGAAAGTTTCCTTAAATTTGCAAACTCCACTCCAAACATATATATGGAGAGGTACTAGCTCCAGCTCCATTTTACAGTGAAAACTGCAGGAACTTCAAACCGGCACTTGAAAACAGACTGAGAAACCAGAGTAAAAGTTTCTCCTGCAACCAGTTCCCTTTGTGCTAGATGAACGAACGTCTCTCCACATGCTCAGTTCTGAGAGATAAGTGAGTGTGAAAGCCGTCCTTCACCTATCTTGTTGGGAACACAAAGTTTCTTTTCAGTTGCAAACTCCACTCCATACATATATATGGGAAGGTACTAGCTCCAACTCGGTTTTACAGTGAAAACTGCAGGAACTTGAAACCGGCACTAGGAAACAGACTGAGAAACCAGAGTAAAAGTTTCTCCTGCAACCCCTTCCCTTTGTGCTAGATGAAAGAAAGTCTCTCCACATGCGCAGTTCTGAGAGATATGTGTGTGTGAAAGCCGTCCTTCACCTAGCTTTTTGGGAACACAAAGTTTCTTTTCAGTTTCAAACTCCACTCCATACATATATATGGGGAGGTACTAGCTTTAACTCGGTTTTACAGTGAAAACTGCAGGAACTTCAATCCGGCACTAGGAAACAGACTGAGAAGCCAGAGTAATAGTTTCTCCTGCAACCGGTTCCCTTTGTGCTAGATGAACGAACGTCTCTCCACATGCTCAGTTCGGAGAGATAAGTGAGTGTGAAAGCCGTCCTTCACCTTGCTTGTTGGGAACACAAAGGTTCTTTTCAGTTGCAAAATCCACTCCATACATATTTATGGGGAGGTACTAGCTCCAACTCGGTTTTACAGTGAAAACTGCAGGAACTTGAAACCGGCACTAGGAAACAGACTGAGAAACCAGAGTAATAGTTTCCCCTGCAACCCCTTCCCTTTGTGCTAGATGAAAGAAAGTCTCTCCACATGCGCAGTTCTGAGAGATAAGTGTGTGTGAAAGCCGTCCTTCACCTAGCTTTTTGGGAACACAAAGTTTCTTTCATTTGCAAAATCCACTCCATACTTATATATGGGGAGGTACTAGCTCCAAATCGGTTTTACAGTGAAAAATGCAGGAACTTCAAACAGGCGCTAGGAAACAGACTGAGAAACCAGAGTAAAAGTTTCTCCTGCAAACCGTTCCCTTTGTGCTAGATGAACGAACGTTTCTCCACATGCTCAGTTCTGAGAGATAAGTGTGTGTGAAAGCCGTACTTAACAAAGCTTGTTGGGAACACAAAGTTTCTTTTCAGTTGCTAACTCCGATCCATACATATATATGGGGAGGTACTACCTCCAACTCGGTTTTACAGTGAAAAATGCAGGAACTTCAAACCGGCACTAGGAAACAGACTGAGAAACCAGAGTAAAAGTTTCTCCTGCAACCCGTTACTTTGTGCTAGATGAACGAAAGTCTCTCCACATGCTCAGTTCTGAGAGATAAGTGTGTGTGAAAGCCGTCCTTCACATAGCTTGTTGGGAACACAAAGTTTCTTTTCAGTTGCAACCTCCACTCCATACATATATATGGGGAGGTACTAGTTCCAACTCGGTTTTACAGTGAAAAATGCAGGAACTTCAAACCGGCACTAGGAAACAGACTGAGAAACCAGAGTAAAATTTCACCTGCAACCCGTTCCTTTGTGCTAGATGAACGATCGTCTCTCCTTCTCAGTTCTGAGAGATAAGTGTGTGTGAAAGCCGTCCTTCACCTAGCTTGTTGGGAACACAAAGTTTCTTTTCAGTTGCAACCTCCACTCCATACATATATATAGGGATGTACTAGCTCCAACTCGGTTTTACAGTGAAAAATGCAGGAAGTTCAAACCGGCACTAGGAAACAGACTGAGAAACCAGAATAAAAGTTTCTCCTGCAACCCGTTCACTTTGTGCAAGATGAAAGAACGTCTCTCCACATACTCATTTCTGAGAGATAAGTGTGTGTGAAAGCCGTCCTTCACCTAGTTGTTGGGAACACAAAGTTTCTTTTCAGTTGCAAACACCACTCCATAGATATATATGGGGAGGTACTAGCTCCAACACGGTTTTTCAGTGCAAAATGCAGGAACTTCCAACCGGCACTAAGAAACAGACTGAGAAACCAGAGTAATAGTTTATCCTGCAACCCCTTCCATTTGTGCTAGATGAACGAACGTCTCTCCACATGCTCAGTTCTGAGAGATATGTGAGTGTGAAAGCCGTCCTTCACCTAGCTTGTTTGGAACAGAAAGTTTCCTTAAATTTGCAAACTCCACTCCAAACATATATATGGAGAGGTACTAGCTCCAGCTCCATTTTACAGTGAAACCTGCAGGAACTTCAAACCGGACTTGAAAACAGACTGAGAAACCAGAGTAAAAGTTTCTCCTGCAACCAGTTCCCTTTGTGCTAGATGAACGAACGTCTCTCCACATGCTCAGTTCTGAGAGATAAGTGAGTGTGAAAGCCGTACTTCACCTATCTTGTTGGGAACACAAAGTTTCTTTTCAGTTGCAAACTCCACTCCATACATATATATGGGAAGGTACTAGCTCCAACTCGGTTTTACAGTGAAAACTGCAGGAACTTCAAACCGGCACTAGGAAACAGACTGAGAAACCAGAGTAATAGTTTCTCCTGCAACCCGTTCCCTTTGTGCTAGATGAAAGAACACCTCTCCACATGCTCAGTTCTGAGAGATAAGTGTGTGTGAAAGCCGTCCTTCACCTAGCTTTTTGGGAACACATAGTTTCTTTTCAGTTTCAAACTCCAATCCATACATATATATGGGGAGGTACTAGCTCCACCACGATTTTACAGTGAAAACTGCAGGAACTTGAAACCGGCACTAGGAAAGAGACTGAGAAACCAGAGTAAAAGTTTCTCCTGCAACCCCTTCCCTTTGTGCTAGATGAAAGAAAGTCTCTCCACATGCGCAGTTCTGAGAGATATGTGTGTGTGAAAGCCGTCCTTCACCTAGCTTTTTGGGAACACAAAGTTTCTTTTCAGTTTCAAACTCCACTCCATACATATATATGGGGAGGTACTAGCTTTAACTCGGTTTTACAGTGAAAACTGCAGGAACTTCAAACCGGCACTAGGAAACAGACTGAGAAGCCAGAGTAATAGTTTCTCCTGCAACCGGTTCCCTTTGTGCTAGATGAACGAACGTCTCTCCACATGCTCAGTTCGGAGAGATAAGTGAGTGTGAAAGCCGTCCTTCACCTAGCTTGTTGGGAACACAAAGGTTCTTTTCAGTTGCAAAATCCACTCCATACATATTTATGGGGAGGTACTAGCTCCACCACGGATTTACAGTGAAAACTGCAGGAACTTGAAACCGGCACTAGGAAACAGACTGAGAAACCAGAGTAAAAGTTTCTCCTGCAACCCCTTCCCTTTGTGCTAGATGAAAGAAAGTCTCTCCACATGCTCAGTTCTGAGAGATAAGTGTGTGTGAAAGCCGTCCTTCACCTAGCTTTTTGGGAACACAAAGTTTCTTTCATTTGCAAAATCCACTCCATACTTATATATGGGGAGGTACTAGCTCCAAATCGGTTTTACAGTGAAAACTGCAGGAACTTCAAACAGGCGCTAGGAAACAGACTGAGAAACCAGAGTAAAAGTTTCTCCTGCAAACCGTTCCCTTTGTGCTAGATGAACGAACGTTTCTCCACATGCTCAGTTCTGAGAGATAAGTGTGTGTGAAAGCCGTCCTTCACAAAGCTTGTTGGGAACACAAAGTTTCTTTTCAGTTGCTAACTCCGATCCATACATATATATGGGGAGGTACTACCTCCAACTCGGTTTTACACTGAAAAATGCAGGAACTTCAAACCGGCACTAGGAAACAGACTGAGAAACCAGAGTAAAAGTTTCTCCTGCAACCCGTTCCTTTGTGCTAGATGAACGAAAGTCTCTCCACATGCTCAGTTCTGAGAGATAATTGTGTGTGAAAGCCGTCCTTCACATAGCTTGTTGGGAACACAAAGTTTCTTTTCAGTTGCAACCTCCACTCCATACATATATATGGGGAGGTACTAGTTCCAACTCGGTTTTACAGTGAAAAATGCAGGAACTTCAAACCGGCACTAGGAAACAGACTGAGAAACCAGAGTAAAAGTTTCTCCTGCAACCCGTTCACTTTGTGCAAGATGAACGAACGTCTCTCCACATACTCATTTCTGAGAGATAAGTGTGTGTGAAAGCCGTCCTTCACATAGCTTGTTGGGAACACAAAGTTTCTTTTCAGTTGCAAACTCCAATCCATACATATATATGGGGAGGTACTACCTCCAACTCGGTTTTACAGTGAAAAATGCAGGAACTTCAAACCGGCACTAGGAAACAGACTGAGAAACCAGAGTAAAATTTCACCTGCAACCCGTTCCTTTGTGCTAGATGAACGATCGTCTCTACACATGCTCAGTTCTGAGAGATAAGTGTGTGTGAAAGCCGTCCTTCACCTAGCTTGTTGGGAACACAAAGTTTCTTTTCAGTTGCAACCTCCACTCCATACATATATATAGGGAGGTACTAGCTCCAACTCGGTTTTACAGTGAAAAATGCAGGAAGTTCAAACCGGCACTAGGAAACAGACTGAGAAACCAGAGTAAAAGTTTCTCCTGCAACCCGTTCACTTTGTGCAAGATGAACGAACGTCTCTCCACATACTCATTTCTGAGAGATAAGTGTGTGTGAAAGCCGTCCTTCACCTAGTTGTTGGGAACACAAAGTTTCTTTTCAGTTGCAAACACCACTCCATAGATATATATGGGGAGGTACTAGCTCCAACACGGTTTTTCAGTGAAAAATGCAGGAACTTAAAACCGGCACTAAAAAACAGACTGAGAAACCAGAGTAATAGATTATCCTGCAACCCGTTCCATTTGTGCTAGATGAAAGAACGTATCTCCACATGCTAAGTTCTCAGAAATAAGTGAGTGTGAAAGCCGTCCGTCACCTAGATTGTTTGGAACAGAAAGTTTCTTTTCAGTTGCAAACTCCACTCCAAACATATATATGGGGAGGTACTAGCTCCAGCTCGATTTTACAGTGAAAACTGCAGGAACTTAAAACAGGCACTAGGAAACAGACTGAGAAACCAGAGTAAAAGTTTCTCCTGCAAACAGTTCCCTTTGTGCTAGATGAACGAACGTCTCTCCACATGCTCAGTTCTGAGAGATAATTGAGTGTGAAAGCCGTCCTTCATCTATCTTGTTGGGAACACAAAGTTTCTTTTCAGTTGCAAACTCCACTCCATACATATATATGGGGAGGTACAAGCTCCAACTCGGTTTT
Organism: Camelus dromedarius; assembly: GCF_036321535.1. Lineage (NCBI taxonomy): Eukaryota > Metazoa > Chordata > Mammalia > Artiodactyla > Camelidae > Camelus > Camelus dromedarius. Next base: position 3,481,731 of record NW_026989771.1, on the reverse strand, counting down.
ACAGTGAAAACTGCAGGAACTTCAAACCGGCACTAGGAAACAGACTGAGAAACCAGAGTAAAAGTTTCTCCTGCAACCCGTTCCCTTTGTGCTAGATGAACGAACGTCTCTCCACATACTCAGTTCTGAGTGTTAAGTGTGTGTGAAAGCCGTCCTTCACCTAGCTTGTTGGGAACACAAAGTTTCTTTTCAGTTGCAAACTCCAATCCATACATATATATGGGGTGGTACTAGCTCCAACACGGTTTTTCAGTGAAAAATGCAGGAATTTCAAACCGGCACTAGGAAACAGACTGAGAAACAAGAGTAATAGATTATCCTACAACCCCTTCCCTTTGTGCTAGATGAACGAACGTCTCTCCACATGCTCAGTTCTGAGAGATAAGTGTGTGTGAAAGCCGTCCTCACCTAGCTTTTTGGGAACACAAAGTTTTTTTTCAGTTGCAAACTCCACTCCATACATATATATGGGGAGGTAATAGCTCCAACTCGGTTTTACAGTGAAAACTGCAGGAAATTCATACACGCGCTAGGAAACAGTCTGAGAAACCAGAGTAAAAGTTTCTCCTGCAACCCGTTCCCTTTGTGCTAGATGAACGAACGTCTCTCCAAATGCTCAGTTCTGAGAGAAAAGTGTGTGTGAAAGCCGCCCTTCACCTAGCTTGTTGGGAACACAAAGTTTCTTTTCAGTTGCAAACTCCACTCCATACATATATATGGGAAGGTACTAGCTCCAACTCGGTTTTACAGTGAAAACTGCAGGAACTTCAAACCGGCACTAGGAAACAGACTGAGAAACCAGAGTAATAGTTTCTCCTGCAACACGTTCCCTTTGTTCTAGATGAAAGAACGTCTCTCCACATGCTCAGTTCTGAGAGATAAGTGTGTGTGAAAGCCGTCCTTCACCTAGCTTTTTGGGAACACAAAGTTTCTTTTCAGTTTCAAACTCCAATCCATACATATATATGGGGAGGTACTAGCTTTAACTCGGTTTTACAGTGAAAACTGCAGGAACTTCAAACCGGCACTAGGAAACAGACTGAGAAGCCAGAGTAATAGTTTCTCCTGCAACCGGTTCCCTTTGTGCTAGATGAACGAACGTCTCTCCACATGCTCAGTTCGGAGAGATAAGTGAGTGTGAAAGCCGTACTTCACCTAGCTTGTTGGGAACACAAAGGTTCTTTTCAGTTGCAAACTCCACTCCATACATATATATGGGGAGGTACTAGCTCCACCACGGTTTTACAGTGAAAACTGCAGGATCTTGAAACCGGCACTAGGAAACAGACTGAGAAACCAGAGTAAAAGTTTCTCCTGCAACCCCTTCCCTTTGTGCTAGATGAAAGAAAGTCTCTCCACATGCTCAGTTCTGAGAGATAAGTGTGTGTGAAAGCCGTCCTTCACCTAGCTTTTTGGGAACACAAAGTTTCTTTTCAGTTTCAATCTCCACTCCATACATATATATGGGGTGGTACTAGCTTTAACTCAGTTTTACAGTGAAAACTGCAGGAATTTCAAACCGGCACTAGGAAACAGACTGAGAAGCCAGAGTAATAGTTTCTACTGCAACCGGTTCCCTTTGTGCTAGATGAACGAACGTCTCTCCACATGCTCAGTTCGGAGAGATAATTGAGTGTGAAAGCCGTCCTTCACCTAGCTTGTTGGGAAAACAAAGGTTCTTTTCAGTTGCAAACTCCACTCCATACATATTTACGGGGAGGTACTAGCTCCACCACGGATTTACAGTGAAAACTGCAGGAACTTGATACCGGCACTAGGAAACAGAATGAGAAACCAGAGTAAAAGTTTCTCCTGCAACACCTTCCCTTTGTGCTAGATGAAAGAAAGTCTCTCCACATGCTCAGTTCTGAGAGATATGTGTGTGTGAAAGCCGTCCTTCACCTAGCTTTTTGGGAACACAAAGTTTCTTTCATTTGCAAAATCCACTCCATACTTATATATGGGGAGGTATTAGCTCCAAATCGGTTTTACAATGAAAACTGCAATAACTTCAAACAGGCGCTAGGAAACAGACAGAGAAACCAGAGTAAAAGTTTCTCCTGCAAACCGTTCCCTTTGTGCTAGATGAACGAACGTTTCTCCACATGCTCAGTTCTGAGAGATAAGTGTGTGTGAAAGCCGTCCTTCACAAAGCTTGTTGGGAACACAAAGTTTCTTTTCAGTTGCTAACTCCGATCCATACATATATATGGGGAGGTACTACCTCCAACTCTGTTTTACAGTGAAAAATGCAGGAACTTCAAACCGGCACTAGGAATCAGACTGAGAAACCAGAGTAAAATTTTCTCCTGCAACCCGTTCACTTTGTGCAAGATGAACGAACGTCTCTCCACATACTCATTTCTGAGAGATAAGTGTGTGTGAAAGCCGTCCTTCACATAGCTTGTTGGGAACACAAAGTTTCTTTTCAGTTGCAAACTCCAATCCATACATATATATGGGGAGGTACTACCTCCAACTCGGTTTTACAGTGACAAATGCAGGAACTTCAAACCGGCACTAGGAAACAGACTGAGAAACCAGAGTAAAATTTCACCTGCAACCCGTTCCTTTGTGCTAGATGAACGATCGTCTCTCCACATGCTCAGTTCTGAGAGATAAGTGTGTGTGAAAGCCGTCCTTCACCTAGCTTGTTGGGAACACAAAGTTTCTTTTCAGTTGCAACCTCCACTTCACACATATATATAGGGAGGTACTAGCTCCAACTCGGTTTTACAGTGAAAACTGCAGGAACTTCAACCCGGCACTAGGAAACAGAGTGAGAAACCAGAGTAAAAGTTTCCCCTGCAACCCGTTCCCTTTGTGCTAGATGAACGAACGTCTCTCCAAATGCTAAGTTCTGAGAGATAAGTGTGTGTGAAAGCCGTCCTTCACCTAGCTTGTAGGGAACACAAAGTTTCTTTTCAGTTGCAAACTCCACTCCATACATATATATGGGGAGGTACTAGATCCAACACGGTTTTACAGAGAAAAGTGCAGGAACTTCAAAACGGTACTAGGAAACAGACTGAGAAACCAGAGTAAAAGTTTCCCCTGCAACCAGTTCCTTTTGTGCTACATGAACGAATGTCTCTCCACATGCTGAGTTCTGAGTGATATGTGAGTGTGAAAGCCGCCTTCAACTATCTTGTTGGGAACAGAAAGTTTCTTTTCTGTTGCAAACTCCACTCCATACATATATATGGGGAGGCACTAGCTCCAACTCGGTTTTACAGTGAAAACTGCAGGAACTTCAAACCGGCACTAGGAAACAGTCTGAGAAACCAGAGTAAAAGTTTCTCCTGCAACCCGTTCCCTTTGTGCTAGATGAACGAACGTCTCTCCACCTACTCAGTTCTGAGAGTTAAGTGTGTTTTAAAGCCGTACTTCACCTAGCTTGTTGGGAACACAAAGTTTCTTTTCAGTTGCAAACACCAATCCATACATATATATGGGGAGGTACTAGCTCCAACACGGTTTTTCAGTGAAAAATTCAGGAACTTCAAACCGGCACTAAGAAACAGACTGAGAAACCAGAGTAATAGATTATCCTGCAACCCCTTCTTTTGTGCTAGATGAACGAACGTCTCTCCACATGCTCAGTTCTGAGAGATAAGTGAGTGTGAAAGCCGTCCTTCACCTATCTTGTTGGGAACACAAAGTTTCTTTTCAGTTGCAAACTCCACTCCATACATATATATGGGAAGGTACTAGCTCCAACTCGGTTTTACAGTGAAAACTGCAGGAACTTCAAACCGGCAGTAGGAAACAGACTCAGAAACCAGAGTAAAAGTTTCTCCTGCAACCCGTTCCTTTTGTGCTAGATGAACGAACGTCTCTCCACATACTCATTTCTGAGAGTTAAGTGTGTGTGAAAGCTGTACTTCACCTAGCTTGTTGGGAACACAAAGTTTCTTTTCAGTTGCAAACTACATTCAATACATATATATGGGGTGGTACTAGCTCCAACACGGTTTTTCAGTGAAAAATGCAGGAACTTTAAACCGGCACTAAGAAACAGACTGAGAAACCAGAGTAATAGATTATCCTGCAACCACTTCCATTTGTGCTAGATGAACGATCGTCTCTCCACATGCTCAGTTCTGAGAGATATGTGAGTGTGAAAGCCGTCCTTCACCTAGCTTGTTTGGAACAGAAAGTTTCCTTAAAGTTGCAAACTCCACTCCAAACATATATATGGAGAGGTACTAGCTCCAGCTCCATTTTACAGTGAAAACTGCAGGAACTTCAAACCGGCACTAGGAAACAGACTGAGAATCCAGAGTAAAATTTTCTCATGAATACCGTTCCCGTTGTGCTAGATGAACGAACGTCTCTCCACATGCTCAGTTCTGAGGGATAAGTGTGTGTGAAAGTCGTCCTTCACCTAGCTTGTTGGGAACACAAAGTTTCTTTTCAGTTTCAAATTCCAATGCATACATATATATGGTGATGTACTAGCTCCAACACGGTTTTTCAGTGAAAAATGCAGGAACTTCAAAGGGGCAACAGGAAACACAATGAGAAACCAGAGTAAAAGTTTCGCCTACAAACCGTTCCCTTTGTGCTAGATGAACGAACGTCTCTCCACATGCTCAGTTCTGAGAGATAAGTGTGTGTGAAAGTCTTCCTTCACCTAGCTTGTTGGGAACACATAGTTTCTTTTCAGTTGCAAACTCCAATCCATATATATATATGGGGAGGTACTTTTTCCAACACTGTTTTTCAGTGAAAAATGCAGGAACTTCAAACCGGCACTAGGAAACAGACTGAGAAACCACAGTAAAATTTTCTCCTGCAAACCGTTCCATTTTTGCTAGATGAACGAATGTCTCTCCACATGCTCAGTTCTGAGAGATAAGTGTGTGTGAAAGCCGTCCTTCACCTAGTTTGTTAGGAACACAAAGTGTCTTTTCAGTTGCAAACTCCACTCCATACATATATATGGGGAGGTACTAGCTCCAACACGGTTTTACAGTGAAAACTGCAGGAACTTCAAACCGGCACTAGGAAACAGACTGAGAAACCAGAGTAAAAGTTTCTCCTGCAACCCGTTACCTTTTTGCTAAATGAACGAACGTCTCTGCACATGCTCAGTTCTGAGAGATAAGTGTGTGTGAAAGCAGTCTTTTACCTAGCTTGTTGGGAACAAAAAGTTTCTTTTCAGTTGCAAACTCCACTCCATACATATATATGGGGAGGTACAATCTCCAACTCGGTTTTACAGTGAAAAATGCAGGAAGTTCATAACGGCACTAGAAAAAGACTGAAAAACCGGAGTAAAATTTTCTCCCTCAACCCGTTCCCTTTGTGCTAGATGAACGAACGTCTCTCCACATGCTCAGTTCTGAGAGATAAGTGTGTGTGAAAGCCGTACTTCACCTAGCTTGTTGGGAACACAAAGTTTCTTTTCTGTTGCAAATTCCAATCCATACATATATATGTGGAGGTACTAGTTCCAACACGGTTTTTCAGTGAAAAATGCAGGAACTTCAAACCGGCACCAGGAAACAGACTGAGAAACCTGAGTAAATGTTTCTCCTGCAACACGTTCCATTTGTGCTAGATGAACGATAGTCTCTCCACATGCTCAGTTCTGATAGATAAGTGTGTGTGAAAGCCGTCCTTCACCAAGCTTGTTGGGAACACAAAGTTTCTTTTCAGTTGCAATCTGCAATCCATACATATATATGGTGAGGTAATAGCTCCAACACGGTTTTTCAGTGAAAACTGCAGGAATTTCAAACCGGCACTTGGAAACAGACTGAGAAACCAGAGTAAAAGTTTCTCCTGCAACCCGATCCCTTTGTGCTAGATGAACAAACGCCTCTCCACATGCTCAGTTTTGAGAGATAAGTGTGTGTGAAAGCCGTCCTTCACCTAGCTTGTTGGGAACACAAAGTTTCTTTTCAGTTGCAAACTCCACTCCATACATATATATGGGGAGGTACAAGCTCCAACTCGGTTTTACAGTGAAAACTGCAGGAACTAAGAACCGGCACTAGGAGACAGACTGAGAAACCAGAGTAAAAGTTTATCCTGCAACCCGTTTCCTTTGTGCTAGATGAACGAACGTCTCTCCACATGCTCAGTTCTGAGAGTTAAGTGTGTGTGAAAGCCGTCCTTCACCTAGCTTGTTGGGAACACAAAGTTACTATTCAGTTGCAAACTCCCCTCCAAATATATATATGGGGAGGTACTAGCTCCAACTCGGTTTTACAGTGAAAACTGCATGAAAATCTAACCGGCACTATGAAACAGACTGAGAATACAGAGTAAAAGTTTCTCCTGCAACCCGTTCCATTTGTGCTAGATGAACGATCGTCTGTCCACATGCTCACTTCTGAGAGATAACTGTGTGTGAAAGCCGTCCTTCACCTAGCTTGTTGGGAACACGAAGTTTCTTTTCAGTTGCAAACTCGAATCCATACATATATATGGGGAGGTACTAGCTCCAACTCGGTTTTACAGTGAAATCTGCAGGAACTTCAAACCGGCACTAGGAAACAGACTGAGAAAACAGAGTAATAATTATCCTGCAACTCGTTCCCTTTTTTGCTAGATAAACGAAAGTCTTTCCACATGCTCAGTTCTGAGAGATTAGTGACTGTGAAAGCCGTCCTTCACCTAGCTTGTTGGGGACACAAATTTTCTTTTCAGTTGCAAACCCCAATCCATACATATATATGGGGTGGTAATAGCTCCAACACGGTTTTTCAGTGAAAACTGCAGGAATTTCAAACCGGCACTTGGAAACAGACTGAGAAACCAGAGTAAAAGTTTCTCCTGCAAACCGATCCCTTTGTGCTAGATGAACTAAAGTCTCTCCACATGCTAAGTTTTGAGAGATAAGTGTGTGTGAAAGCCGTCCTTAACCTAGATTGTTGGGAACACAAAGTTTCTTTTCAGCTGCCAACTCCACTCCATACATATATATGGGGAGGTACTAGCTCCAACTCGGTTTTAGAGTGAAAACTGCAGGAACTTCAACCCGGGACTAGGAAACAGACTGAGAAACCAGAGTAAAAGTTTCTCCTGCAACCATTTCCCTTTGTGCTAGATGAACGAACGTCTCTCCACATGCTCAGTTCTGAGAGATAAGTGAGTGTGAAAGCCGTCCTTCACCTAGCTTGTTGGGAACACAAAGTCTCTTTTCAGTTGCAAACTCCACTCCATACATATATATGGGGAGGTACTAGCTCCAACTCGGTTTTACAGTGAAAACTGCAGGAACTTCAAAACGGCACTAGGAAACAGACTGAGAAAACACAGTAAAAGTTTCTCCTGCAACCCGTTCCCTTTGTGCTAGATGAACGAACTTTTCTCTACATGCTTATTTCTGAGAGTTAAGTGAGTGTGAAAGCCGTCCTTCACCTAACTTTTTGGGAACACAAAGTTTCTTTTCAGTTGCAAACCCCAATCCATACATATATATGGGGAGGTACTAGCTCCAACACGGTTTTTCAGTGAAAAATTCAGGAAATTCAAACCGGCACTAGGAAACAGACTGAGAAACCAGAGATAAATTTTCTCCTGCAAACCGTTCCCTTTGTGCTAGATGAAAGAACGTCTCTCCACATGCTCAGTTCTGAGAGATTAGTGTGTGTGAAAGCCGTCCTTCACCTAGCTTGTTGGGAACACAAAGTTTCTTTTCAGTTGCAAACTCCACTCCAAACATATATATGGGGAGGTACTAGCTCCAAATCGGGTTTACAGTGAAAACTGCAGGAACTTCAAACCGGCACTAGGAAACAGACTGAAAAAACACAGTAAAAGTTTCTCCTGCAACCCGTTCCATTTGTGCTAGATGAACGATCGTCTGTCCACATGCTCACTTCTGAGAGATAACTGTGTGTGAAAGCCGTCCTTCAACTAGCTTGTAGGGAACACGAAGTTTCTTTTCAGTTGCAAACTCGAATCCATACATATATATGGGGAGGTACTAGCTCCAACTCGGTTTTACAGTGAAATCTGCAGGAACTTCAAACCGGCACTAGGAAACAGACTGAGAAAACAGAGTAATAATTATCCTGCAACTCGTTCCCTTTTTTGCTAGATAAACGAAAGTCTTTCCACATGCTCAGTTGTGAGAGATTAGTGACTGTGAAAGCCGTCCTTCACCTACCTTGTTGGGGACACAAATTTTCTTTTCAGTTGCAAACCCCAATCCATACATATATATGGGGTGGTAATAGCTCCAACACGGTTTTTCAGTGAAAACTGCAGGAATTTCAAACCGGCACTTGGAAACAGACTGAGAAACCAGAGAAAAAGTTTCTCCTGCAACCCGATCCATTTGTGCTAGATGAACAAACGTCTCTCCACATGCTCAGTTTTGAGAGATAAGTGTGTGTGAAAGCCGTCCTTAACCTAGATTGTTGGGAACACAAAGTTTCTTTTCAGCTGCCAACTCCACTCCATACATATATATGGGGAGGTACTAGCTCCAACTCGGTTTTACAGTGAAAACTGCAGGAACTTCAACCCGGGACTAGGAAACAGACTGAGAAACCAGAGTAAAAGTTTCTCCTGCAACCCTTTCCCTTTGTGCTAGATGAAAGAACGTCTCTCCACATGCTCAATTCTGAGAGATAAGTGTGTGTGAAAGCCGTCCTTCACCTAGCGTGTTGGGAACACAAAGTCTCTTTTCAGTTGCAAACTCCACTCCATACATATATATGGGGAGGTACTAGCTCCAACTCGGTTTTACAGTGAAAACTGCAGGAACTTCAAAACGGCACTAGGAAACAGACTGAGAAAACACAGTAAAAGTTTCTCCTGCATCCCGTTCCCTTTGTGCTAGATGAACGAACTTTTCTCTACATGCTTATTTCTGAGAGTTAAGTGAGTGTGAAAGCCGTCCTTCACCTAACTTGTTGGGAACACAAAGTTTCTTTTCAGTTGCAAACACCACTCCATACATATATATGGGGAGGTACTAGCTACAACACGGTTTTTCAGTGAAAAATTCAGGAAATTCAAACCGGCACTAGGAAACAGACTGAGAAACCAGAGATAAATTTTCTCCTGCAAACCGTTCCCTTTGTGCTAGATGAACGAACGTCTCTCCACATGCTCAGTTCTGAGAGATTAGTGTGTGTGAAAGCCGTCCTTCACCTAGCTTGTTGGGAACACAAAGTTTCTTTTCAGTTGCAAACTCCACTCCAAACATATATATGGTGAGGTACTAGCTCCAACTCGGGTTTACAGTGAAAACTGCAGGAACTTCAAACCGGCACTAGGAAACAGACTGAAAAAACACAGTAAAAGTTTCTCCTGCAACCCGTTCCATTAGTGCTAGATGAACGAACGTCTCTCCACATGCTCAGTTCTGAGAGTTAAGTGTGTGTAAAAGCCGTACTTCATCAAGCTTGTTGGGAACACAAAGTTTCTTTTCACTTGCAAACTCCACTCCATACATATATATGGGGAGGTACAAGCTCCAACTCGGTTTTACAGTGAAAACTGCAGGAACTAAGAACCGGCACTAGGAAACAGACTGAGAAACCAGAGTAAAAGTTTATCCTGCAACCCGTTTCCTTTGTGCTAGATGAACGAACGTCTCTCCACATGCTCAGTTCTGAGAGTTAAGTGTGTGTGAAAGCCGTCCTTCACCTAGCTTGTTGGGAACACAAAGTTACTATTCAGTTGCAAACTCCCCTCCAAATATATATATGGGGAGGTACTAGCTCCAACTCTGTTTTACAGTGAAAACTGCAGGAAAATCTAACCGGCACTATGAAACAGACTGAGAATACAGAGTAAAAGTTTCTCCTGCAACCCGTTCCATTTGTGCTAGATGAACGATCGTCTGTCCACATGCTCACTTCTGAGAGATAACTGTGTGTGAAAGCCGTCCTTCACCTAGCTTGTTGGGAACACGAAGTTTCTTTTCAGTTGCAAACTCGAATCCATACATATATATGGGGAGGTACTAGCTCCAACACGGTTTTACAGTGAAATCTGCAGGAACTTCAAACCGGCACTAGGAAACAGACTGAGAAAACAGAGTAATAATTATCCTGCAACTCTTTCCCTTTTTTGCTAGATAAACGAAAGTCTTTCCACATGCTCACTTCTGAGAAATTAGTGACTGTGAAAGCCGTCCTTCACCTAGCTTGTTGGGGTCACAAATTTTCTTTTCAGTTGCAAACCCCAATCCATACATATATATGGGGTGGTAATAGCTCCAACACGGTTTTTCAGTGAAAACTGCAGGAATTTCAAACCGGCACTTGGAAACAGACTGAGAAACCAGAGTAAAATTTTCTCCTGCAACCCGATCCATTTGTGCTAGATGAACAAACGTCTCTCCACATGCTCAGTTTTGAGAGATAAGTGTGTGTGAAAGCCGTCCTTAACCTAGATTGTTGGGAACACACAGTTTCTTTTCAGCTGCCAACTCCACTCCGTACATATATAAGGGGAGGTACTAGCTCCAACTCGGTTTTACAGTGAAAACTGCAGGAACTTCAACCCGGGACTAGGAAACAGACTGAGAAACCAGAGTAAAAGTTTCTCCTGCAACCCTTTAACTTTGTGCTAGATGAACGAACGTCTCTCCACATGCTCAGTTCTGAGAGATATGTGTGTGTGAAAGCCGACCTTCACCTAGCCTGTTGGGAACACAAAGTTTCTTTTCAGTTGCAAACTCCACTCCATACATATATATGGGGAGGTACTAGCTCCAACTCGGTTTTACAGTGAAAACTGCAGGAACTTCAAAACGGCACTAGGAAACAGACTGAGAAAACACAGTAAAAGTTTCTCCTGCAACCCGTTCCCTTTGTGCTAGATGAACGAAATTTTCTCTACATGCTTATTTCTGAGAGTTAAGTGAGTGTGAAAGCCGTCCTTCACCTAACTTGTTGGGAACACAAAGTTTCTTTTCAGTTGCAAACCCCACTCCATACATATATATGGGGAGGTACTAGCTCCAACACGGTTTTTCAGTGAAAAATTCAGGAAATTCAAACCGGCACTAGGAAACAGACTGAGAAACCAGAGATAAATTTTCTCCTGCAAACCGTTCCCTTTGTGCTAGATGAACGAATGTCTCTCCACATGCTCAGTTCTGAGAGATTAGTGTGTGTGAAAGCCGTCCTTCACCTAGCTTGTTGGGAACACAAAGTTTCTTTTCAGTTGCAAACTCCAATCCAAACATATATATGGGGAGGTACTAGCTCCAACTCGGTTTTACAGTGAAAACTGCAGGAACTTCAAACCGGCACTAGGAAACAGACTGAAAAAACACAGTAAAAGTTTCTCCTGCAACCCGTTCCATTAGTGCTAGATGAACGAACGTCTCTCCACATGCTCAGTTCTGAGAGTTAATTGTGTGTAAAAGCCGTACTTCATCAAGCTTGTTGGGAACACAAAGTTTCTTTTCAGTTGCAAATTCCACTCCATACATATATATGGGGAGGTACTAGCTCCAACACGGTTTTTCAGTGAAAAATTCAGAAACTTCAAACCGGCACTAAGAAACAGATTGAGAAACCTGAGTAAAAGTTTCTCCTGCAACACGTTCCATTTGTGCTAGATGAACGATAGTCTCTCCACATGCTCAGTTCTGAGAGATAAGTGTGTGTAAAAGCCGTACTTCATCAACCTTGTTGAGAACACAAAGTTCCATTCCAATTGCAAACTCCACTCCATACATATATATGGGGAGGTACAAGCTCCAACTCGGTTTTACAGTGAAAACTGCAGGAACTAAGAACCGGCACTAGGAAACAGACTGAGAAACCAGAGTAAAAGTTTATCCTGCAACCCGTTTCCTTTGTGCTAGATGAACGAACGTCTCTCCACATGCTCAGTTCTGAGAGTTAAGTGTGTGTGAAAGCCGTCCTTCACCTAGCTTGTTGGGAACACAAAGTTACTATTCAGTTGCAAACTCCCCTCCAAATATATATATGGGGAGGTATTAGCTCCAACTCGGTTTTACAGTGAAAACTGCAGGAAAATCTAACCGGCACTATGAAACAGACTGAGAATACAGAGTAAAAGTTTGTCCTGCAACCCGTTCCATTTGTGCTAGATGAACGATCGTCTGTCCACATGCTCACTTCTGAGAGATAACTGTGTGTGAAAGCCGTCCTTCACCTAGCTTGTTGGGAACACGAAGTTTCTTTTCAGTTGCAAACTCGAATCCATTCATATATATGGGGAGGTACTAGCTCAAACTCGGTTTTACAGTGAAATCTGCAGGAACTTCAAACCGGCACTAGGAAACAGACTGAGAAAACAGAGTAATAATTATCCTGCAACTCGTTCCCTTTTTTGCTAGATAAACGAAAGTCTTTCCACATGCTCAGTTCTGAGAGATTAGTGACTGTGAAAGCCGTCCTTCACCTAGCTTGTTGGGGACACAAATTTTCTTTTCAGTTGCAAACCCCAATCCATACATATATATGGGGTTGTAATATCTCCAACAAGGTTTTTCAGTGAAAACTGCAGGAAATTCAAACCGGCACTTGGAAACAGACTGAGAAACCAGAGTAAAAGTTTCTCCTGCAACCCGATCCCTTTTTGCTAGATGAACGAACGTCTCTCCACATGCTCAGTTCTGAGAGATTAGTGTGTGTGAAAGCCGTCCTTCACCTAGCTTGTTGGGAACACAAAGTTTCTTTTCAGTTGCAAACTCCACTCCATACATATATATGGGGAGGTACTAGCTCCAACCCGGTTTTACCGTGAAAATTGCAGGAACTTCAAACCGGCACTAGGAAACAGACTGAGAAACCAGAGTAAAAGGTCCTCCTGCAACCCGTTCCCTTTGTGCTAGATGAACGAACGTCTCTCCACATGCTCAGTTCTGAGAGATAATTGTCTGTGAAACCCGTCCTTCACCTAGCTTGTTGGGAACACAAAGTTTCTTTTCAGTTGCAAACTCCACTCCAAACATATATATGGGGAGGTACTAGCTCCAACTCGGTTTTACAGTGAAAACTGCAGGACCTTCAAACCGCAGTTGGAAACAGACTGAGAAACCAGAGTAAAAGTTCCTCCTGCAACCCGTTTCCTTTGTGCTAGATGAACGAACGTCTCTCCACATGCTCAGTTCTGAGAGATAAGTGTGTGTGAAAGCCGTCCTTCAACTGGCTTGTTGGGCACACAAAGATTCTTTTCAGTTGCAAACTCCACTCCATACATATAAATGGGGAGGTACAAGCTCCAACTCGTTTTTACAGTGAATACTGCAGGAACTTCAAACCGGCACTAGGAAACAGACTGAGAAACCAGAGTAAAAATTTCTCTTGCAAGCCGTTCCCTTTGTGCTAGATGAACGAACGTCTCTCCACATGCTCACTTCTGAGAGATAAGTGTGTGTGAAAGCCGTCTTTCACCTAACTTGTTGGGAACACAAAGTTTCTAATCAGTTGCAAACTCCACTCCAAACATATATATGGGGAGGTACTAGCTCCAACTCGGTTTTACAGTGAAAACTGCAGGAACTTCAAACCGGCACTAGGAAACAGACTGAGAAAACAGAGTAATAGATAATCCTGCAACCCGTTCCCTTTGTGCTAGATAAACGAAAGTCTCTCCACATTCTCAGTTCTGAGAGATAAGTGAGTGTGAAAGCCGTCCTTCACCTAGCTTGTTGGGGACACAAAGTTTCTTTTCAGTTGTAAACCCCACTCCATACATATATATGGGGAGGTACAAGCTCCAACTCAGTTTTACAGTGAAAACTGCAGGAACTTCAATGCGGCACTAGGAAACAGACTGAGAAAGCAGAGTAAATGTTTCTCCTGAAACCCGTTCCATTTGTGCTAGATAAACGAACGTCTCTCCACATGCTCAGTTCTGAAGAGATAAGTGTGTGTAAAAGCCGTCCTTCATCAACATTTTTGTGAACACAATTTTTCTTTCCAGTTGCAAACTCCCCTCCAAACATATATATGGGTAGGTACTAGCTCCAACTCGGTATTACAGTGAAAACTGCAGGAACTTCTAACCGGCACTAGGAAACAAACTGAGAAACCAGAGTAATAGATTTTCCTGCAACCCGTTCCCTTTGTGCTAGATAAATGAAAGTCTCTCCACATGCTCAGTTCTGAGAGATAAGTGAGTTTGAAAGCCGTCCTTCACCTATCTTGTTGGGAACACAAAGTTTCTTTTAAGTTGCAATCTCCAATCCATACATATATATGGGGAGGTAATAGCTCCAACAAGGTTTTACAGTGAAAACTGCAGGAACATAAAAACGGCACTAGGAAACAGACTGAGAAAACAGAGTAAAATTTCTCCTGCATCCCGTTCCCTTTGTGCTATATGAACCAACGTCTCTCCACATGCTCAGTTCTGAGTGATAAGTGTGTGTGGAAGCCGTACTTCACCTAGCTTGTTGGGAACACAAAGTTTCTTTTCAGTTGCAAACTCCACTCCATACATATATATGGGTAGGTACTAGCTCCAACTTGCTTTTACAGTGAAAACTGCAGGACCTTCAAACCGCACTTGGAAACAGACTGACAAACCAGAGTAAAAGTTCCTCCTGCAACCCGTTCCCTTTGTGCTAGATGAACGAACGTCTCTCCACATGCTCAGTTCTGAGAGATAAGTGTGTGTGAAAGCCGTCCTTCACATTGCTTGTTGGGCACACAAAGATTCTTTTCAGTTGCAAACTCCACTCCATACATATATATGGGGAGGTACTAGCTCCAACCCGGTTTTACCGTGAAAATTGCAGGAACTTCAAACCGGCACTAGGAAACAGACTGAGAAACCAGAGTAAAAGGTCCTCCTGCAACCCGTTCCCTTTGTGCTAGATGAACGAACGTCTCTCCACATGCTCAGTTCTGAGAGATAATTGTCTGTGAAACCCGTCCTTCACCTAGCTTGTTGGGAACACAAAGTTTCTTTTCAGTTGCAAACTCCACTCCAAACATATATATGGGGAGGTACTAGCTCCAACTCGGTTTTACAGTGAAAACTGCAGGACCTTCAAACCGCAGTTGGAAACAGACTGAGAAACCAGAGTAAAAGTTCCTCCTGCAACCCGTTTCCTTTGTGCTAGATGAACGAACGTCTCTCCACATGCTCAGTTCTGAGAGATAAGTGTGTGTGAAAGCCGTCCTTCAACTGGCTTGTTGGGCACACAAAGATTCTTTTCAGTTGCAAACTCCACTCCATACATATAAATGGGGAGGTACAAGCTCCAACTCGTTTTTACAGTGAATACTGCAGGAACTTCAAACCGGCACTAGGAAACAGACTGAGAAACCAGAGTAAAAATTTCTCTTGCAAGCCGTTCCCTTTGTGCTAGATGAACGAACGTCTCTCCACATGCTCACTTCTGAGAGATAAGTGTGTGTGAAAGCCGTCTTTCACCTAACTTGTTGGGAACACAAAGTTTCTAATCAGTTGCAAACTCCACTCCAAACATATATATGGGGAGGTACTAGCTCCAACTCGGTTTTACAGTGAAAACTGCAGGAACTTCAAACCGGCACTAGGAAACAGACTGAGAAAACAGAGTAATAGATAATCCTGCAACCCGTTCCCTTTGTGCTAGATAAACGAAAGTCTCTCCACATTCTCAGTTCTGAGAGATAAGTGAGTGTGAAAGCCGTCCTTCACCTAGCTTGTTGGGGACACAAAGTTTCTTTTCAGTTGTAAACCCCACTCCATACATATATATGGGGAGGTACAAGCTCCAACTCAGTTTTACAGTGAAAACTGCAGGAACTTCAATGCGGCACTAGGAAACAGACTGAGAAAGCAGAGTAAATGTTTCTCCTGAAACCCGTTCCATTTGTGCTAGATAAACGAACGTCTCTCCACATGCTCAGTTCTGAAGAGATAAGTGTGTGTAAAAGCCGTCCTTCATCAACATTTTTGTGAACACAATTTTTCTTTCCAGTTGCAAACTCCCCTCCAAACATATATATGGGTAGGTACTAGCTCCAACTCGGTATTACAGTGAAAACTGCAGGAACTTCTAACCGGCACTAGGAAACAAACTGAGAAACCAGAGTAATAGATTTTCCTGCAACCCGTTCCCTTTGTGCTAGATAAATGAAAGTCTCTCCACATGCTCAGTTCTGAGAGATAAGTGAGTTTGAAAGCCGTCCTTCACCTATCTTGTTGGGAACACAAAGTTTCTTTTAAGTTGCAATCTCCAATCCATACATATATATGGGGAGGTAATAGCTCCAACAAGGTTTTACAGTGAAAACTGCAGGAACATAAAAACGGCACTAGGAAACAGACTGAGAAAACAGAGTAAAATTTCTCCTGCATCCCGTTCCCTTTGTGCTATATGAACCAACGTCTCTCCACATGCTCAGTTCTGAGTGATAAGTGTGTGTGGAAGCCGTACTTCACCTAGCTTGTTGGGAACACAAAGTTTCTTTTCAGTTGCAAACTCCACTCCATACATATATATGGGTAGGTACTAGCTCCAACTTGCTTTTACAGTGAAAACTGCAGGACCTTCAAACCGCACTTGGAAACAGACTGACAAACCAGAGTAAAAGTTCCTCCTGCAACCCGTTCCCTTTGTGCTAGATGAACGAACGTCTCTCCACATGCTCAGTTCTGAGAGATAAGTGTGTGTGAAAGCCGTCCTTCACATTGCTTGTTGGGCACACAAAGATTCTTTTCAGTTGCAAACTCCACTCCATACATATAAATGGGGAGGTACAAGCTCCAACTCGTTTTTACAGTGAATACTGCAGGAACTTCAAACCGGCACTAGGAAACAGACTGAGAAACCAGAGTAAAAATTTCTCTTGCAAGCCGTTCCCTTTGTGCTAGATGAACGAACGTCTCTCCACATGCTCACTTCTGAGAGATAAGTGTGTGTGAAAGCCGACTTTCACCTAACTTGTTGGGAACACAAAGTTTCTAATCAGTTGCAATCTCCACTCCAAACATATATATGGTGAGGTACTAGCTCTAAATCGGTTTTACAGTGAAAACTGCAGGAACTTCAAACCGGCACTAGGAAACAGACTGAGAAACCAGAGTAATAGATTTTCCTGCAACCCGTTCCCTTTGTGCTAGATAAACGAACGTCTCTCCACATGCTCAGTTCTGAGAGATAAGTGAGTGTGAAATCCGTCCTTCACCTAGCTTGTTGGGGACACAAAGTTTCTTTTCAGTTGCAAACCCCACTCCATACTTATATATGGGGAGGTACTAGCTCCAACTCGGTTTTACAGTGAAAACTGCAGGAACTTCAAAACGGCACTAGGAAACAGACTGAGAAAACACAGTAAAAGTTTCTCCTGCATCCCGTTCCCTTTGTGCTAGATGAACGAACTTTTCTCTACATGCTTATTTCTGAGAGTTAAGTGAGTGTGAAAGCCGTCCTTCACCTAACTTGTTGGGAACACAAAGTTTCTTTTCAGTTGCAAACACCACTCCATACATATATATGGGGAGGTACTAGCTCCAACACGGTTTTTCAGTGAAAAATTCAGGAAATTCAAACCGGCACTAGGAAACAGACTGAGAAACCAGAGATAAATTTTCTCCTGCAAACCGTTCCCTTTGTGCTAGATGAACGAACGTCTCTCCACATGCTCAGTTCTGAGAGATTAGTGTGTGTGAAAGCCGTCCTTCACCTAGCTTGTTGGGAACACAAAGTTTCTTTTCAGTTGCAAACTCCACTCCAAACATATATATGGTGAGGTACTAGCTCCAACTCGGGTTTACAGTGAAAACTGCAGGAACTTCAAACCGGCACTAGGAAACAGACTGAAAAAACACAGTAAAAGTTTCTCCTGCAACCCGTTCCATTAGTGCTAGATGAACGAACGTCTCTCCACATGCTCAGTTCTGAGAGTTAAGTGTGTGTAAAAGCCGTACTTCATCAAGCTTGTTGGGAACACAAAGTTTCTTTTCACTTGCAAACTCCACTCCATACATATATATGGGGAGGTACAAGCTCCAACTCGGTTTTACAGTGAAAACTGCAGGAACTAAGAACCGGCACTAGGAAACAGACTGAGAAACCACAGTAAAAGTTTATCCTGCAACCCGTTTCCTTTGTGCTAGATGAACGAACGTCTCTCCACATGCTCAGTTCTGAGAGTTAAGTGTGTGTGAAAGCCGTCCTTCACCTAGCTTGTTGGGAACACAAAGTTACTATTCAGTTGCAAACTCCCCTCCAAATATATATATGGGGAGGTACTAGCTCCAACTCTGTTTTACAGTGAAAACTGCAGGAAAATCTAACCGGCACTATGAAACAGACTGAGAATACAGAGTAAAGTTTCTCCTGCAACCCGTTCCATTTGTGCTAGATGAACGATCGTCTGTCCACATGCTCACTTCTGAGAGATAACTGTGTGTGAAAGCCGTCCTTCACCTAGCTTGTTGGGAACACGAAGTTTCTTTTCAGTTGCAAACTCGAATCCATACATATATATGGGGAGGTACTAGCTCCAACACGGTTTTACAGTGAAATCTGCAGGAACTTCAAACCGGCACTAGGAAACAGACTGAGAAAACAGAGTAATAATTATCCTGCAACTCTTTCCCTTTTTTGCTAGATAAACGAAAGTCTTTCCACATGCTCACTTCTGAGAAATTAGTGACTGTGAAAGCCGTCCTTCACCTAGCTTGTTGGGGTCACAAATTTTCTTTTCAGTTGCAAACCCCAATCCATACATATATATGGGGTGGTAATAGCTCCAACACGGTTTTTCAGTGAAAACTGCAGGAATTTCAAACCGGCACTTGGAAACAGACTGAGAAACCAGAGTAAAAGTTTCTCCTGCAACCCGATCCATTTGTGCTAGATGAACAAACGTCTCTCCACATGCTCAGTTTTGAGAGATAAGTGTGTGTGAAAGCCGTCCTTAACCTAGATTGTTGGGAACACAAAGTTTCTTTTCAGCTGCCAACTCCACTCCGTACATATATATGGGGAGGTACTAGCTCCAACACGGTTTTTCAGTGAAAAATTCAGGAAATTCAAACCGGCACTAGGAAACAGACTGAGAAACCAGAGATAAATTTTCTCCTGCAAACCGTTCCCTTTGTGCTAGATGAACGAATGTCTCTCCACATGCTCAGTTCTGAGAGATTAGTGTGTGTGAAAGCCGTCCTTCACCTAGCTTGTTGGGAACACAAAGTTTCTTTTCAGTTGCAAACTCCACTCCAAACATATATATGGGGAGGTACTAGCTCCAACTCGGTTTTACAGTGAAAACTGCAGGAACTTCAAACCGGCACTAGGAAACAGACTGAAAAATCACAGTAAAAGTTTCTCCTGCAACCCGTTCCATTAGTGCTAGATGAACGAACGTCTCTCCACATGCTCAGTTCTGAGAGTTAATTGTGTGTAAAAGCCGTACTTCATCAAGCTTGTTGGGAACACAAAGTTTCTTTTCAGTTGCAAACTCCACTCCATACATATATATGGGGAGGTACTAGCTCCAACACGGTTTTTCAGTGAAAAATTCAGAAACTTCAAACCGGCACTAAGAAACAGATTGAGAAACCAGAGTAATAGATTATCCTGCAACACGTTCCCTTGGTGCTAGATGAACGAACGTCTCTGCACAAACTCTGTTCTGAGAGATAAGTGTGTGTAAAAGCCGTACTTCATCAACCTTGTTGAGAACACAAAGTTCCATTCCAATTGCAAACTCCACTCCATACATATATATGGGGAGGTACAAGCTCCAACTCGGTTTTACAGTGAAAACTGCAGGAACTAAGAACCGGCACTAGGAAACAGACTGAGAAACCAGAGTAAAAGTTTATCCTGCAACCCGTTTCCTTTGTGCTAGATGAACGAACGTCTCTCCACATGCTCAGTTCTGAGAGTTAAGTGTGTGTGAAAGCCGTCCTTCACCTAGCTTGTTGGGAACACAAAGTTACTATTCAGTTGCAAACTCCCCTCCAAATATATATATGGGGAGGTACTAGCTCCAACTCGGTTTTACAGTGAAAACTGCAGGAAAATCTAACCGGCACTATGAAACAGACTGAGAATACAGAGTAAAAGTTTCTCCTGCAACCCGTTCCATTTGTGCTAGATGAACGATCGTCTGTCCACATGCTCACTTCTGAGAGATAACTGTGTGTGAAAGCCGTCCTTCACCTAGCTTGTTGGGAACACGAAGTTTCTTTTCAGTTGCAAACTCGAATCCATACATATATATGGGGAGGTACTAGCTCAAACTCGGTTTTACAGTGAAATCTGCAGGAACTTCAAACCGGCACTAGGAAACAGACTGAGAAAACAGAGTAATAATTATCCTGCAACTCGTTCCCTTTTTTGCTAGATAAACGAAAGTCTTTCCACATGCTCAGTTCTGAGAGATTAGTGACTGTGAAAGCCGTCCTTCACCTAGCTTGTTGGGGACACAAATTTTCTTTTCAGTTGCAAACCCCAATCCATACATATATATGGGGTTGTAATATCTCCAACAAGGTTTTTCAGTGAAAACTGCAGGAATTTCAAACCGGCACTTGGAAACAGACTGAGAAACCAGAGTAAAAGTTTCTCCTGCAACCCGATCCCTTTTTGCTAGATGAACGAACGTCTCTCCACATGCTCAGTTCTGAGAGATTAGTGTGTGTGAAAGCCGTCCTTCACCTAGCTTGTTGGGAACACAAAGTTTCTTTTCAGTTGCAAACTCCACTCCATACATATATATGGGGAGGTACTAGCTCCAACCCGGTTTTACCGTGAAAATTGCAGGAACTTCAAACCGGCACTAGGAAACAGACTGAGAAACCAGAGTAAAAGGTCCTCCTGCAACCCGTTCCCTTTGTGCTAGATGAACGAACGTCTCTCCACATGCTCAGTTCTGAGAGATAATTGTCTGTGAAACCCGTCCTTCACCTAGCTTGTTGGGAACACAAAGTATCTTTTCAGTTGCAAACTCCACTCCAAACATATATATGGGGAGGTACTAGCTCCAACTCGGTTTTACAGTGAAAACTGCAGGACCTTCAAACCGCAGTTGGAAACAGACTGAGAAACCAGAGTAAAAGTTCCTCCTGCAACCCGTTTCCTTTGTGCTAGATGAACGAACGTCTCTCCACATGCTCAGTTCTGAGAGATAAGTGTGTGTGAAAGCCGTCCTTCAACTGGCTTGTTGGGCACACAAAGATTCTTTTCAGTTGCAAACTCCACTCCATACATATAAATGGGGAGGTACAAGCTCCAACTCGTTTTTACAGTGAATACTGCAGGAACTTCAAACCGGCACTAGGAAACAGACTGAGAAACCAGAGTAAAAATTTCTCTTGCAAGCCGTTCCCTTTGTGCTAGATGAACGAACGTCTCTCCACATGCTCACTTCTGAGAGATAAGTGTGTGTGAAAGCCGTCTTTCACCTAACTTGTTGGGAACACAAAGTTTCTAATCAGTTGCAAACTCCACTCCAAACATATATATGGGGAGGTACTAGCTCCAACTCGGTTTTACAGTGAAAACTGCAGGAACTTCAAACCGGCACTAGGAAACAGACTGAGAGAACAGAGTAATAGATAATCCTGCAACCCGTTCCCTTTGTGCTAGATTAACGAAAGTCTCTCCACATTCTCAGTTCTGAGAGATAAGTGAGTGTGAAAGCCGTCCTTCACCTAGCTTGTTGGGGACACAAAGTTTCTTTTCAGTTGTAATCCCCACTCCATACATATATATGGGGAGGTACAAGCTCCAACTCAGTTTTACAGTGAAAACTGCAGGAACTTCAATGCGGCACTAGGAAACAGACTGAGAAAGCAGAGTAAATGTTTCTCCTGAAACCCGTTCCATTTGTGCTAGATAAACGAACGTCTCTCCACATGCTCAGTTCTGAAGAGATAAGTGTGTGTAAAAGCCGTCCTTCATCAACATTTTTGTGAACACAATTTTTCTTTCCAGTTGCAAACTCCCCTCCAAACATATATATGGGTAGGTACTAGCTCCAACTCGGTATTACAGTGAAAACTGCAGGAACTTCTAACCGGCACTAGGAAACAAACTGAGAAACCAGAGTAATAGATTTTCCTGCAACCCGTTCCCTTTGTGCTAGATAAATGAAAGTCTCTCCACATGCTCAGTTCTGAGAGATAAGTGAGTTTGAAAGCCGTCCTTCACCTATCTTGTTGGGAACACAAAGTTTCTTTTAAGTTGCAATCTCCAATCCATACATATATATGGGGAGGTAATAGCTCCAACAAGGTTTTACAGTGAAAACTGCAGGAACATAAAAACGGCACTAGGAAACAGACTGAGAAAACAGAGTAAAATTTCTCCAGCATCCCGTTCCCTTTGTGCTATATGAACCAACGTCTCTCCACATGCTCAGTTCTGAGTGATAAGTGTGTGTGGAAGCCGTACTTCACCTAGCTTGTTGGGAACACAAAGTTTCTTTTCAGTTGCAAACTCCACTCCATACATATATATGGGTAGGTACTAGCTCCAACTTGCTTTTACAGTGAAAACTGCAGGACCTTCAAACCGCACTTGGAAACAGACTGACAAACCAGAGTAAAAGTTCCTCCTGCAACCCGTTCCCTTTGTGCTAGATGAACGAACGTCTCTCCACATGCTCAGTTCTGAGAGATAAGTGTGTGTGAAAGCCGTCCTTCACATTGCTTGTTGGGCACACAAAGATTCTTTTCAGTTGCAAACTCCACTCCATACATATAAATGGGGAGGTACAAGCTCCAACCCTTTTTTACAGTGAATACTGCAGGAACTTCAAACCGGCACTAGGAAACAGACTGAGAAACCAGAGTAAAAATTTCTCTTGCAAGCCGTTCCCTTTGTGCTAGATGAACGAACGTCTCTCCACATGCTCACTTCTGAGAGATAAGTGTGTGTGAAAGCCGACTTTCACCTAACTTGTTGGGAACACAAAGTTTCTAATCAGTTGCAAACTCCACTCCAAACATATATATGGTGAGGTACTAGCTCTAAATCGGTTTTACAGTGAAAACTGCAGGAACTTCAAACCGGCACTAGGAAACAGACTGAGAAACCAGAGTAATAGATTTTCCTGCAACCCGTTCCCTTTGTGCTAGATAAACGAACGTCTCTCCACATGCTCAGTTCTGAGAGATAAGTGAGTGTGAAATCCGTCCTTCACCTAGCTTGTTGGGGACACAAAGTTTCTTTTCAGTTGCAAACCCCACTCCATACTTATATATGGGTAGGTACTAGCTCCAACTCGGTTTTACAGTGAAAACTGCAGGAACTTCAAACCGGCACTAGGAAACAGACTGAAAAAACAGAGTAATAGATAATCCTGCAACCCGTTCCCTTTGTGCTAGATAAACGAACGTCTCTCCACATGCTCAGTTCTGAAGAGATAAGTGTGTGTAAAAGCCGTCCTTCATCAACATTCTTGTGAACACAATTTTTCTTTCCAGTTGCAAACTCCCCTCCAAACATATATATGGGTAGGTACTAGCTCCAACTCGGTATTACAGTGAAAACTGCAGGAACTTCTAACCGGCACTAGGAAACAAACTGAGAAACCACAGTAAAAGTTTCTCCTGCAACCCGTTCCATTTGTGCTAGATGAACGATAGTCTCTCCACATGCTCACTTCTGAGAGATAAGTGAGTTTGAAAGCCGTCCTTCACCTAGCTTGTTGGGAACACAAAGTTTCTTTTCAGTTGCAAACTCAATCCATACATATATATGGGGAGGTACTAGCTCCAAATCTGTATTTCAGTGAAAAATGCAGGAACTTGAAACCGGCAATAGGAAACAGACTGAGAAACCAGAGTAATAGATTTTCCTGCAACCCGTTCCCTTTGTGCTAGATAAATGAAAGTCTCTCCACATGCTCAGTTCTGAGAGATAAGTGTGTGTGAAAGCCGTCCTTCACCTATCTTGTTGGGAACACAAAGTTTCTTTTAAGTTGCAATCTCCAATGCATACATATATATGGGGATGTAATAGCTCCAACTCGGTTTTACAGTGAAAACTGCAGGAACATAAAAACGGCACTAGGAAACAGACTGAGAAAACAGAGTAAAATTTCTCCTGCATCCCGTTCCCTTTGTGCTATATGAACCAACGTCTCTCCACATGCTCAGTTCTGAGTGATAAGTGTGTGTGAAAGCCGTCCTTCACCTAGCTTGTTGGGAACACAAAGTTTCTTTTCAGTTGCAAACTCCACTCCATACATATATATGGGTAGGTACTAGCTCCAACTCGCTTTTACAGTGAAAACTGCAGGAACTTAAAACCGGCACTAGGAAACAGACTGAGAAACCAGAGTAAAAGTTTCTCCTGCAACCCTTTCCCTTTGTGCTAGATGAACGAACGTCTCTCCACATGCTCAGTTCTGAGAGATAAGTGTCTGTGAAACCCGTCCTTCACCTAGCTTGTTGGGAACACAAAGTTTCTTTTCAGTTGCAATCTCCAATCCATACATATATATGGGGAGGTAATAGCTCCAACTCGGTTTTACAGTGAAAACTGCAGGAACATAAAAACGGCACTAGGAAACAGACTGAGAAAACAGAGTAAAATTTCTCCTGCATCCCGTTCCCTTTGTGCTATATGAACCAACGTCTCTCCACATGCTCAGTTCTGAGTGATAAGTGTGTGTGGAAGCCGTACTTCACCTAGCTTGTTGGGAACACAAAGTTTCTTTTCAGTTGCAAACTCCACTCCATACATATATATGGGTAGGTACTAGCTCCAACTTGCTTTTACAGTGAAAACTGCAGGACCTTCAAACCGCACTTGGAAACAGACTGAGAAACCAGAGTAAAAGTTCCTCCTGCAACCCGTTCCCTTTGTGCTAGATGAACGAACGTCTCTCCACATGCTCAGTTCTGAGAGATAAGTGTGTGTGAAAGCCGTCCTTCACCTTGCTTGTTGGGCACACAAAGATTCTTTTCAGTTGCAAACTCCACTCCATACATATAAATGGGGAGGTACAAGCTCCAACTCGTTTTTACAGTGAATACTGCAGGAACTTCAAACCGGCACTAGGAAACAGGCTGAGAAACCAGAGTAAAAATTTCTCTTGCAAGCCGTTCCCTTTGTGCTAGATGAACGAACGTCTCTCCACATGCTCACTTCTGAGAGATAAGTGTGTGTGAAAGCCGTCTTTCACCTAACTTGTTGGGAACACAAAGTTTCTAATCAGTTGCAAACTCCACTCCAAACATATATATGGGGAGGTACTAGCTCTAAATCGGTTTTACAGTGAAAACTGCAGGAACTTCAAACCGGCACTAGGAAACAGACTGAGAAACCAGAGTAATAGATTTTCCTGCAACCCGTTCCCTTTGTGCTAGATAAACGAACGTCTCTCCACATGCTCAGTTCTGAGAGATAAGTGAGTGTGAAATCCATCCTTCACCTAGCTTGTTGGGGACACAAAGTTTCTTTTCAGTTGCAAACCCCACTCCATACTTATATATGGGGAGGTACTAGCTCCAACTCGGTTTTACAGTGAAAACTGCAGGAACTTCAAACCGGCACTAGGAAACAGACTGAGAAAACAGAGTAATAGATAATCCTGCAACCCGTTCCCTTTGTGCTAGATAAACGAAAGTCTCTCCACATTCTCAGTTCTGAGAGATAAGTGAGTGTGAAAGCCGTCCTTCACCTAGCTTGTTGGGGACACAAAGTTTCTTTTCAGTTGTAAACCCCACTCCATACATATATATGGGGAGGTACAAGCTCCAACTCAGTTTTACAGTGAAAACTGCAGGAACTTCAATGCGGCACTAGGAAACAGACTGAGAAACCAGAGTAAATGTTTCTCCTGCAACCCGTTCCATTTGTGCTAGATAAACGAACGTCTCTCCACATGCTCAGTTCTGAAGAGATAAGTGTGTGTAAAAGCCGTCTTTCATCAACATTTTTGTGAACACAATTTTTCTTTCCAGTTGCAAACTCCCCTCCAAACATATATATGGGTAGCTACTAGCTCCAACTCGGTATTACAGTGAAAACTGCAGGAACTTCTAACCGGCACTAGGAAACAAACTGAGAAACCAGAGTAAAAGTTTCTCCTGCAACCCGTTCCATTTGTGCTAGATGAACGATAGTCTCTCCACATGCTCACTTCTGAGAGAAAAGTGAGTTTGAAAGCCGTCCTTCACCTAGCTTGTTGGGAACACAAAGTTCCTTTTCAGTTGCAAACTCAATCCATACATATATATGGGGAGGTACTAGCTCCAAATCTGTATTTCAGTGAAAAATGCAGGAACTTGAAACCGGCAATAGGAAACAGACTGAGAAACCAGAGTAATAGATTTTCCTGCAACCCGTTCCCTTTGTGCTAGATAAATGAAAGTCTCTCCACATGCTCAGTTCTGAGAGATAAGTGTGTGTGAAAGCCGTCCTTCACCTATCTTGTTGGGAACACAAAGTTTCTTTTAAGTTGCAATCTCCAATCCATACATATATATGGGGAGGTAATAGCTCCAACTCGGTTTTACAGTGAAAACTGCAGGAACATAAAAACGGCACTAGGAAACAGACTGAGAAAACAGAGTATAATTTCTCCTGCATCCCGTTCCCTTTGTGCTATATGAACCAACGTCTCTCCACATGCTCAGTTCTGAGTGATAAGTGTGTGTGAAAGCCGTCCTTCACCTAGCTTGTTGGGAACACAAAGTTTCTTTTCAGTTGCAAACTCCACTCCATACATATATATGGGTAGGTACTAGCTCCAACTCGCTTTTACAGTGAAAACTGCAGGAACTTAAAACCGGCACTAGGAAACAGACTGAGAAACCAGAGTAAAAGTTTCTCCTGCAACCCTTTCCCTTTGTGCTAGATGAACGAACGTCTCTCCACATGCTCAGTTCTGAGAGAAAAGTGTGTGTGAAAGCCGTCCTTCACCTAGATTGTTGGGAAGACAAAATTTCTTTTCAGTTGCAAACTCCAATCCATATATACATATGGGGAGGTACTTGCTCCAAATCTGTTTTTCAGTGAAAAATGCAGGAACTTGAAACTGGCACTAGGAAACAGACTGAGAAACCAGAGTAATAGATTTTCCTGCAACCCGTTCCCTTTGTGCTAGATAAACGAACGTCTCTCCGCATGCTCAGTTCTGAGAGATAAGTGAGTGTGAAATCCGTCCTTCACCTAGCTTGTTGGGGACACAAAGTTTCTTTTCAGTTGCAAACCCCACTCCATACATCTATATGGGGAGGTACTAGCTCCAACACGGTTTTACAGTGAAAACTGCAGGAACTTCAAAACGGCACTAGGAAACAGACTGAGAAAACAGAGTATTAGATAATCCTGCAACCCGTTCCCTTTGTGCTAGATAAACGAAAGTCTCTCCACATGCTCAGTTCTGAGAGATATGTGAGTGTGAAAGCCGTACTTCACCTAGCTTGTTGGGGACACAAAGTTTCTTTTCAGTTGCAAACCCTACTCCATACATATATATGGGGAGGTACTAGCTCCAACTCAGTTTTACAGTGAAAACTGCAGGAACTTCAATGCGGCACTAGGAAACAGACTGAGAAACCAGAGTAAATGTTTCTCCTGCAACCCGTTCCATTTGTGCTAGATAAACGAACGTCTCTCCACATGCTCAGTTCTGAAGAGATAAGTGTGTGTAAAAGCCGTCCTTCATCAACATTTTTGGGAACACAATTTTTCTTTCCCGTTGCAAACTCCCCTCCATACATATAAATGGGGAGGTACTAGCTCCAACTCGGTTTTACAGTGAAAACTTCAAGAACATCAAACCGGCACTAGGAAACAGACTGAGAAACCAGAGTAAAAGATTCCCCTGCAACCCGTTCCCTTTGTGCTAGATGAACGAACTTCTCTCCACATGCTCACTTCTGAGAGATAAGTGTGTGTGAAAGCCGTCCTTCATCAAGATTGTTGGGAACACAAAGTTTCTTTTCAGTTGCAAACTCCACTCCATACATATATATGGGGAGGTACTAGCTCCAACTCTATTTTACAGTGAAAACTGCAGGAAATTCAAACCGGCACTAGGAAACAGACTGAGATACCAGTGTAAAAGTTTCTCCTTCAACCCGTTTCCTTTGTGCTAGATGAACAAACGTCTCATCACATGCTCAGTTTTGAGAGATAAGTGTGTGTGAAACCCGTACTTCACTTAGATTGTTGGGAAAACAAAGTTTCTTTTCAGTTGCAAACTCCCCTCCAAACATATATATGGGGAGGTACTAGCTCCAACCCGGTTTTACAGTGAAAATTGCAGGAACATCTAACCGGCACTAGGAAACAAACTGAGAAACCAGAGTAAAAGTTTCTCCTGCAAACCGTTCCATTTGTGCTAGATGAACGATCGTCTCTCCACATGCTCACTTCTGAGAAATAAGTGAGTGTGAAAGCCGTCCTTCACCTAGCTTGTTGGGAACACCAAGTTTCTTTTCAGTTGCATATTCCAATCCATACATATATATGGGGAGGTACTAGCTCCAAATTTGTATTTCAGTGAAAAATGCAGAAACTTGAAATCGGCACTAGGAAACAGACTGAGAAACCAGAGTAATAGATTTTCCTGCAACCCGTTCCCTTTGTGCTAGATAAATGAACGTCTCTCCACATGCTCAGTTCTGAGAGATAAGTGAGTGTGAATTCTGCCCTTCACCTAGCTTGTTGGGGACACAAAGTTTCTTTTAAGTTGCAAACCCCACTCCATACATATATATGGGGAGGTACTAGCCCCACCTCGCTTTTACAGTGAAAACTGCAGGAACTTCAAACCGGCACTAGGAAACAGACTGAGAAACCAGAGTAAAAGTTACTCCTTCAAACCTTTCCCTTTGTGCTAGATGAACGAACGTCTCTCCACATGCTCAGTTCTGAGAGATAAGTATGTGTGAAAGCCGTCCTTCACCTAGCTTGTTGGGAACACAAAGTATCTTTTCATTTGCAAACTCCACTCCATACATATATATGTGGAGGTACTAGCTCCAACTCGGTTTTACAGTGAAAACTGCAGGAACTTCAAACCGGCACTAGAAAACAGACTGAGAAACCAGAGTAAAAGTTTCTCCTGCAACCCTTTCCCTTTGTGCTAGATGAACGAACGTCTCTCCACATGCTCAGTTCTGAGAGATAATTGTGTGTGAATGCCGTCCTTCACCTAGCTTGTTGGGAACACAAAGTTTCTTTTCAGTTGCAAACTCCAATCCATACATATATATGGGGAGGTACTAGCTCCAACTTGGTTTTACAGTGAAAACTGCAGGAACTAAAAACCGGCATTAGGAAACAGTCTGAGAAACCAGAGTAAAAGTTTATCCTGTAACCCGTTTCCTTTGTGCTAGATGAACGAAAGTCTCTCCACATGCTCAATTCTGAGAGTTAAGTGTGTGTGAAATCCGTACTTCACCTAGCTTGTTGGGAACACAAAGTTACTATTCAGTTGCAAACTCCCCTCCAAACATATATATGGGGAGGTACTAGCTCCAACTCGGTTTTACAGTGAAAACTGCAGGAACATCAAACCGGCACTAGGAAACAGACTGAGAAAACAGAGTAATAGATTATACTGCAACCCGTTCCCTTTGTGCTAGATAAACGAACATCTCTCCACATGCTCAGTTCTGAGAGATAAGTGAGTGTGAAAGCTGTCCTTCACCTAGCTTGATGGGGAAACAAAGTTTCTTTTCAGTTGCTAACCCCACTCCATACATATATATGGGGAGGTACTAGCACCAACTCGGTTTTACAGTGAAAACTGCAGGAACTACAATCCGGCACTAGGAAACAGACTGAGAAACCAGAGTAAATGTTTCTCATGCAACCCGTTCCATTTGTGCTAGATAAACGAACGTCTCTCCACATGCTCAGTTCTGAAGAGATAAGTGTGTGTAAAAGCCGTCTTTCATCAACCTTTTTGGGAACACAAAGTTTCTTTCCAGTTGCAAACTCCCCTGCATACATATATATGGGGAGGTACTAACTCCAACTCGGTTTTACAGTGAAAACTGCAAGAACTTCAAACCGGCACTAGGAAACAGACTGAGAAACCAGAGTCAAAGTTTCTCCTGCAACCCGTTCCATTTGTGCTAGATGAACGAACGTCTCTCGACATGCTCACTTCTGAGAGATAAGTGTGTGTGAAAGCCGTCCTTCACCTAGCTTGTTGGGAACACGAAGTTTCTTTTCAGTTGCAACCTCCAATCCATACATATATATGGGGAGGTACTAGCTCCAACTCGGTTTTACAGTGAAATCTGCAGGAACTTCAAACCGGCACTAGGAAACAGACTGAGATAACAGAGTAATAGATTATCCTGCAACCCGTTAACTTTGTGCTAGATAAACAAAAGTCTTTCCACATGCTCAGTTCTGAGAGAAGAGTGAGTGTGAAAGCCGTCCTTCACCTAGATTGTTGGGAAAACAAAGTTTCTTTTCAGTTGCAAACTCCTCTCCAAACATATATATGGGGAGGTACTAGCTCCAACTCGGTTTTACAGTGAAAACTGCAGGAAATTCAAACCGGCACTAGGAAACAGACTGAGATACCAGTGTAAAAGTTTCTCCTTCAACCCGTTTCCTTTGTGCTAGATGAACAAACGTCTCTTCACATGCTCAGTTCTGAGAGATAAGTGTGTGTGAAACCCGTCCTTCACTTAGATTGTTGGGAAAACAAAGTTTCTTTTCAGTTGCAAACTCCCCTCCAAACATATATATGGGGAGGTACTAGCTCCAACTCGGTTTTACAGTGAAAATTGCAGGAACATCTAACCGGCACTAGGAAACAAACTGAGAAACCAGAGTAAAAGTTTCTCCTGCAAACCGTTCCATTTGTGCTAGATGAACGATCGTCTCTCCACATGCTCACTTCTGAGAAATAAGTGAGTGTGAAAGCCGTCCTTCACCTAGCTTGTTGGGAACACCAAGTTTCTTTTCAGTTGCAAACTCCAATCCATACATATATATGGGGAGGTACTAGCTCCAAATCTGTATTTCAGTGAAAAATGCAGAAACTTGAAACCGGCACTAGGAAACAGACTGAGAAACCAGAGTAATAGATTTTCCTGCAACCCGTTCCCTTTGTGCTAGATAAATGAAAGTCTCTCCACATGCTCAGTTCTGAGAGATAAGTGAGTGTGAATTCTGCCCTTCACCTAGCTTGTTGGGGACACAAAGTTTCTTTTAAGTTGCAAACCCCACTCCATACATATATATGGGGAGGTACTAGCCCCACCTCGCTTTTACAGTGAAAACTGCAGGAACTTCAAACCGGCACTAGGAAACAGACTGAGAAACCAGAGTAAAAGTTTCTCCTGCAAACATTTCCCTTTGTGCTAGATGAACGAACGTCTCTCCACATGCTCAGTTCTGAGAGATAAGTATGTGTGAAAGCCGTCCTTCACCTAGCTTGTTGGGAACACAAAGTATCTTTTCATTTGCAAACTCCACTCCATACATATATATGTGGAGGTACTAGCTCCAACTCGGTTTTACAGTGAAAACTGCAGGAACTTCAAACCGGCACTAGAAAACAGACTGAGAAACCAGAGTAAAAGTTTCTCCTGCAACCCTTTCCCTTTGTGCTAGATGAACGAACGTCTCTCCACATGCTCAGTTCTGAGAGATAATTGTGTGTGAAAGCCGTCCTTCACCTAGCTTGTTGGGAACACAAAGTTTCTTTTCAGTTGCAAACTCCAATCCATACATATATATGGGGAGGTACTAGCTCCAACTCGGTTTTACAGTGAAAACTGCAGGAACTAAAAACCGGCATTAGGAAACAGACTGAGAAACCAGAGTAAAAGTTTATCCTGTAACCCGTTTCCTTTGTGCTAGATGAACGAAAGTCTCTCCACATGCTCAATTCTGAGAGTTATGTGTGTGTGAAATCCGTCCTTCACCTAGCTTGTTGGGAACACAAAGTTACTATTCAGTTGCAAACTCCCCTCCAAACATATATATGGGGAGGTACTAGCTCCAACTCGGTTTTACAGTGAAAACTGCAGGAACATCAAACCGGCACTAGGAAACAGACTGAGAAAACAGAGTAATAGATTATACTGCAACCCGTTCCCTTTGTGCTAGATAAACGAACATCTCTCCACATGCTCAGTTCTGAGAGATAAGTGAGTGTGAAAGCCGTCCTTCACCTAGCTTGATGGGGAAACAAAGTTTCTTTTCAGTTGCTAACCCCACTCCATACATATATATGGGGAGGTACTAGCACCAACTCGGTTTTACAGTGAAAACTGCAGGAACTACAATCCGGCACTAGGAAACAGACTGAGAAACCAGAGTAAATGTTTCTCATGCAACCCGTTCCATTTGTGCTAGATAAACGAACGTCTCTCCACATGCTCAGTTCTGAAGAGATAAGTGTGTGTAAAAGCCGTCTTTCATCAACCTTCTTGGGAACACAAAGTTTCTTTCCAGTTGCAAACTCCCCTGCATACATATATATGGGGAGGTACTAACTCCAACTCGGTTTTACAGTGAAAACTGCAAGAACATCAAACCGGCACTAGGAAACAGACTGAGAAACCAGAGTCAAAGTTTCTCCTGCAACCCGTTCCATTTGTGCTAGATGAACGAACGTCTCTCGACATGCTCACTTCTGAGAGATAAGTGTGTGTGAAAGCCGTCCTTCACCTAGCTTGTTGGGAACACGAAGTTTCTTTTCAGTTGCAACCTCCAATCCATACATATATATGGGGAGGTACTAGCTCCAACTCGGTTTTACAGTGAAATCTGCAGGAACTTCAAACCGGCACTAGGAAACAGACTGAGAAAACAGAGTAATAGATTATCCTGCAACCCGTTAACTTTGTGCTAGATAAACAAAAGTCTTTCCACATGCTCAGTTCTGAGAGATGAGTGAGTGTGAAAGCCGTCCTTCACCTAGATTGTTGGGAAAACAAAGTTTCTTTTCAGTTGCAAACTCCTCTCCAAACATATATATGGGGAGGTACTAGCTCCAACTCGGTTTTACAGTGAAAACTGCAGGAACATCTAACCGGCACTAGGAAACAAACTGAGAAACCAGAGTAAAAGTTTCTCCTGCAACCCGTTCCATTTGTGCTAGATGAACGATCGTCTCTCCACATGCTCACTTCTGAGAAATAAGTGAGTGTGAAAGCCGTACTTCACCTAGCTTGTTGGGAACACAAAGTTTCTTTTCAGTTGCAAACCCCAATCCATACATATATATGGGGTGGTAGTAGCTCCAAATCTGTATTTCAGTGAAAAATGCAGGAACTTGAAACCGGCACTAGGAAACAGACTGAGAAAACAGAGTAATAGATTTTCCTGCAACCCGTTCCCTTTGTGCTAGATAAATGAACGTCTCTCCACATGCTCAGTTCTGAGAGATAAGTGAGTGTGAATTCTGTCCTTCACCTAGCTTGTTGGGGACACAAAGTTTCTTTTAAGTTGCAAACCCCACTCCATACATATATATGGGGAGGTACTAGCCCCACCTCGCTTTTACAGTGAAAACTGCAGGAACTTCAAACCGGCACTAGGAAACAGACTGAGAAACCAGAGTAAAAGTTTCTCCTGCAAACCTTTCCCTTTGTGCTAGATGAACGAACGTCTCTCCACATGCTCAGTTCTGAGAGATAAGTATGTGTGAAAGCCGTCCTTCACCTAGCTTGTTGGGAACACGAAGTTTCTTTTCAGTTGCAAACTCGAATCCATACATATATATGGGGAGGTACTAGCTCCAACTCGGTTTTACAGTGAAATCTGCATGAACTTCAAACAGGCACTAGGAAACAGACTGAGAAAACAGAGTAATAGATTATCCTGCAACCCGTTAACTTTGTGCTAGATAAACGAAAGTCTTTCCACATGCTCAGTTCTGAGAGATAAGTGAGTGTGAAAGCCGTCCTTCACCTAGCATGTTGGGAACACAAATTTTCTTTTCATTTGCAAACCCCAATCCATACATATATATGGGGAGGTAATAACTCCAACTCGGTTTTACAGTGAAAACTTCAGGAACTTCAATCCGGCACT
Source organism: Camelus dromedarius (assembly GCF_036321535.1). NCBI lineage: Eukaryota > Metazoa > Chordata > Mammalia > Artiodactyla > Camelidae > Camelus > Camelus dromedarius. The sequence continues at coordinate 3,447,848 of NW_026989771.1, read as the reverse complement.
AGGAAACAGACTGAGAAACCAGAGTAAAAGTTTCCCCTGCAACCCGTTCCCTTTGTGCTAGATGAATGAACTTCTCTCCACATGCTCACTTCTGAGAGATAAGTGTGTGTGAAAGCCGTCCTTCATCAAGCTTGTTGGGAACACAAAATTTCTTTTCAGTTGCAAACTCCAATCCATATATATATATGGGGAGGTACTAGCTCCAAATCTGTTTTTCAGTGAAAAATGCAGGAACTTGAAACTGGCACTAGGAAACAGACTGAGAAACCAGAGTAATAAATTTTCCTGCAACCCGTTCCCTTTGTGCTAGGTAAACGAACGTCTCTCCACATGCTCAGTTCTGAGAGATAAGTGAGTGTGAAATCCGTCCTTCACCTAGCTTGTTGGGGACACAAAGTTTCTTTTCAGTTGCAAACACCACTCCATACATATATATGGGGAGGTACTAGCTCCAACTCAGCTTTACAGTGAAAACTGCAGGAACTTCAATGCGGCACTAGGAAACAGACTGAGAAACCAGAGTAAATGTTTCTCCTGCAACCCGTTAAATTTGTGCTTGATAAACGAACGTCTCTCCACATGCTCAGTTTTGAAGAGATAATTGTGTGTAAAAGCCGTCCTTCATCAACCTTTTTGGGAACACAATTTTTCTTTCCCGTTGCAAACTCCCCTCCATACATATATATGGGGAGGTACTAGCTCCAACTCGGTTTTACAGTGAAAACTGCAAGAACATCAAACCGGCACTAGGAAACAGACTGAGAAACCAGAGTAAAAGATTCTCCTGCAACCCGTTCCCTTTGTGTTAGATGAACGAACTTCTCTCCACATGCTCACTTCTGAGAGATAAGTGTGTGTGAAAGCCGTCCTTCATTAAGATTGTTGGGAACACAAAGTTTCTTTTCAGTTGCAAACTCCACTCCATACATATATATGGGGAGGTACTAGCTCCAACTCTGTTTAACAGTGAAAACTGCAGGAAATTCAAACCGGCACTAGGAAACAGACTGAGATACCAGAGTAAAAGTTTCACCTTCAACCCGTTTCCTTTGTGCTAGATGAACGAACGTCTCTCCACATGCTCAGTTCTGAGAGATATGTGTGTGTGAAACCCGTCCTTCACCTAGATTGTTGGGAAAACAAAGTTTCTTTTCAGTTGCAAACTCCCCTCCAAACATATATATGGGGAGGTACTAGCTCCAACTCGGTTTTACAGTGAAAACTGCAGGAACTTCTAACCGGCACTAGGAAACAAACTGAGAAACCAGAGTAAAAGTTTCTCCTGCAACCCGTTCCATTTGTGCTAGATGAACGATCGTCTCTCCACATGCTCACTTCTGAGAGATAAGTGTGTGTGAAAGCCGTCCTTCACCTAGCTTGTTGGGAACACGAAGTTTCTTTTCAGTTGCAAACTCGAATCCATACATATATATGGGGAGGTACTAGCTCCAACTCGGTTTTACAGTGAAATCTGCAGGAACTTCAAACCGGCACTAGGAAACAGACTGAGAAAACAGAGTAATAGATTATCCTGCAACCCGTTAACTTTGTGCTAGATAAACGAAAGTCTTTCCACATGCTCAGTTCTGAGAGATAAGTGAGTGTGAAAGCCGTCCTTCACCTAGCATGTTGGGAACACAAATTTTCTTTTCATTTGCAAACCCCAATCCATACATATATATGGGGAGGTAATAGCTCCAACTCGGTTTTACAGTGAAAACTTCAGGATCTTCAATCCGGCACTAGGAAACAGACTGAGAAACCAGAGTAAAAGTTTCCCCTGCAACCCGTTCCTTTGTGCTAGATGAATGATCTTCTCTCCACATGCTCACTTCTGAGAGTTAAGTGTGTGTGAAAGCCGTACTTCATCAAGCTTGTTGGGAACACAAAATTTCTTTTCAGTTGCAAACTCCAATCCATATATATATATGGGGAGGTACTAGCTCCAAATCTGTTTTTCAGTGAAAAATGCAAGAACTTGAAACTGGCACTAGGAAACAGACTGAGAAACCTGAGTAATAGATTTTCCTGCAACCCGTTCCCTTTGTGCTAGATAAACGAACGTCTCTCCACATGCTCAGTTCTGAGAGATAAGTGAGTGTGAAATCCGTCCTTCACCTAGCTTGTTGGGGACACAAAGTTTCTTTTAAGTTGCAAACCCCACTCCATACATATATATGGGGAGGTACTAGCTCCAACTCGGTTTTACAGTGAAAACTACAGGAACTTCAAACCGGCACTAGGAAACAGACTGAGAAAACAGAGTAATAGATAATCCTGCAACCCGTTCCCTTTGTGCTAGATAAACGAACGTCTCTCCACATGCTCAGTTCTGAGAGATAAGTGAGTGTGAAAGCCGTCCTTCACCTAGCTTATTGGGGACACAAAGTTTCTTTTCAGTTGCAAACCCCACTCCATACATATATATGGGGAGGTACTAGCTCCAACTCATTTTTACAGTGAAAACTGCAGGAACTTCATTGCGGCACTAGGAAACAGACTGAGAAAACAGAGTAAATGTTTCTCCTGCAACCCGTTCCATTTGTGCTAGATAAACGAACGTCTCTCCACATGCTCAGTTCTGAAGAGATAAGTGTGTGTAAAAGCCGTCCTTCATCAACCTTTTTGGGAACACAATTTTTCTTTCCAGTTGCAAACTCCCCTCCATACATATATATGGGGAGGTACTAGCTCCAACACGGTTTTACAGTGAAAACTGCAAGAACATCAAACCGGCACTAGGAAACAGACTCAGAAACCAGAGTAAAAGATTCTCCTGCAACCCGTTCCCTTTGTGTTAGATGAACGAACTTCTCTCCACATGCTCACTTCTGAGAGATAAGTGTGTGTGAAAGCCGTCCTTCATCAAGATTGTTGGGAACACAAAGTTTCTTTTCAGTTGCAAACTCCACTCCATACATATATATGTGGAGGTACTAGCTCCAACTCTCTTTTACAGTGAAAACTGCAGGAAATTCAAACCGGCACTAGGAAACAGACTGAGATACCAGAGTAAAAGTTTCTCCTTCAACCCGTTTCCTTTGTGCTAGATGAACGAACGTCTCTCCACATGCTCAGTTCTGAGAGATAAGTGTGTGTGAAACCCGTCCTTCACCTAGATTGTTAGGAAAACAAAGTTTCTTTTCAGTTGCAAACTCCCCTCCAAACATATATATGGGGAGGTACTAGCTCCAACTGGGTTTTACAGTGAAAACTGCAGGAACTTCTAACCGGCACTAGGAAACAAACTGAGAAACCAGAGTAAAAGTTTCTCCTGCAACAAGTTCCATTTGTGCTAGATGAACGATCGTCTCTACACATGCTCACTTCTGAGAGATAAGTGAGTGTGAAAGCCGTCCTTCACTTAGCTTGTTGGGAACACAAAGTTTTTTTTCAGTTGCAAACTCCAATCCATACATAAATATGGGGAGGTACTAGTTCCAAATCTGTATTTCAGTGAAAAATGCAGGAACTTGAAACCGGCACTAGGAAACAGACTGAGAAAACAGAGTAATAGATTTTCCTGCAACCCGTTCCCTTTGTGCTAGATAAATGAAAGTCTCTCCACATGCTCAGTTCTGAGAGATAAGTGAGTGTGAAATCAGTCCTTCACATAGCTTGTTGGGGACACAAAGTTTCTTTTAATTTGCAAACCCCACTCCATACATATATATGGGGAGGTACTAGCCCCAACTCGCTTTTACAGTGAAAACTGCAGGAACTTCAAACCGGCACTAGGAAACAGACAGAGAAACCAGAGTAAAAGTTTCTCCTGCAAACCTTTCCATTTGTGCTAGATGAACGAAAGTCTCTCCACATGCTCAGTTCTGAGAGATAAGTATGTGTGAAAGCCGTCCTTCACCTAGCTTGTTGGGAACACAAAGTTTCTTTTCAGTTGCAAACTCCACTCCATACATATATACGGGGAGGTACTAGCTCCAACTCGGTTTTACAGTGAAAACTGCAGGAAATTCAAACCGGCACTAGGAAACAGACTGAGAAACCAGAGTAAAAGTTTCTCCTGCAACCATTTCCCTTTGTGCTAGATGAACGAATGTCTCTCCACATGCTCAGTTCTGAGAGATAATTGTGTGTGAAAGCCGTCCTTCAACTAGCTTGTTGGGAACACAAAGTTTCTTTTCAGTTGCAATCTCCAATCCATACATATATATGGGGAGGTACTAGCTCCAACTCGGTTTTACAGTGAAAACTGCAGGAACATCAAAACGGCACTAGGAAACAGACTGAGAAAACAGAGTAAAGTTTCTCCTGCATCCCGTTCCCTTTGTGCTATATGAACCAACGTCTCTCCACATGCTCAGTTCTGAGTGATAAGTGTGTGTGAAAGCCGTCCTTCACCTAGCTTGTTTGGAACACAAAGTTTCTTTTCAGTTGCAAACTCCTCTCCATACATATATATGGGGAGGCACTAGCTCCAACTCTGTTTAACAGTGAAAACTGCAGGAAATTCAAACCGGCACTAGGAAACAGACTGAGATACCAGAGTAAAAGTTTCACCTTCAACCCGTTTCCTTTGTGCTAGATGAACGAACGTCTCTCCACATGCTCAGTTCTGAGAGATAAGTGTGTGTGAAACCGGCCTTCACATAGATTGTTGCGAAAACAAAGTTTCTTTTCAGTTGCAAACTCCCCTCCAAACATATATATGGGGAGGTACTAGCTCCAACTCGGTTTTACAGTGAAAACTGCAGGAACTTCTAACCGGCACTAGGAAACAAACTGAGAAACCAGAGTAAAAGTTTCCCCTGAAACTCGTTCCATTTGTGCTAGATGAACGATCGTCTCTCCACATGCTCACTTCTGAGAGATAAGTGTGTGTGAAAGCCGTCCTTCACCTAGCTTGTTGGGAACACGAAGTTTCTTTTCAGTTGCAAACTCGAATCCATACATATATATGGGGAGGTACTAGCTCCAACTCGGTTTTACAGTGAAATCTGCAGGAACTTCAAACCGGCACTAGGAAACAGACTGAGAAAACAGAGTAATAGATTATCCTGCAACCCGTTAAGTTTGTGCTAGATAAACGAAAGTCTTTCCACATGCTCAGTTCTGAGAGATAAGTGAGTGTGAAAGCCGTCCTTCACCTAGCATGTTGGGAACACAAATTTTCTTTTCATTTGCAAACCCCAATCCATATATATATATGGGGAGGTAATAGCTCCAACTCGGTTTTGCAGTGAAAACTTCAGGAACTTCAATCCGGCACTAGGAAACAGACTGTGAAACCTGAGTAAAAGTTTCCGCTGCAACCCGTTCCCTTTGTGCTAGATGAATGAACTTCTCTCCACATGCTCACTTCTGAGAGTTAAGTGTGTGTGAAAGCCGTCCTTCATCAAGCTTGTTGGGAACACAAAATTTCTTTTCAGTTGCAAACTCCAATCCATATATATATATGTGGAGGTACTAGCTCCAAATCTGTTTTTCAGAGAAAAATGCAGGAACTTGAAACTGGCACTAGGAAACAGACTGAGAAACCAGAGTAATAGATTTTCCTGCAACCCGTTCCCTTTGTGCTAGATAAACGAACGTCTCTCCACATGCTCAGTTCTGAGAGATAAGTGAGTGTGAAATCCGTCCTTCACCTAGCTTGTTGGGGACACAAAGTTTCTTTTAAGTTGCAAACCCCACTCCATACATATATATGGGGAGGTACTAGCTCCAACTCGGTTTTACAGTGAAAACTACAGGAACTTCAAACCGGCACTAGGAAACAGACTGAGAAACCAGAGTAAATGTTTCTCCTGCAACCCGTTCCATTTGTGCTAGATAAACGAACGTCTCTCCACATGCTCAGTTCTGAAGAGATAAGTGTGTGTAAAAGCCGTCCTTCATCAACCTTTTTGGGAACACAACTTTTCTTTCCACTTGCAAACTCCCCTCCATACATATATATGGGGAGGTACTAGCTCCAACACGGTTTTACAGTGAAAACAGCAAGAACATCAAACCGGCACTAGGAAACAGACTGAGAAACCAGAGTAAAAGATTCTCCTGCAACCCGTTCCCTTTGTGTTAGATGAACGAACTTCTCTCCACATGCTCACTTCTGAGAGATAAGTGTGTGTGAAAGCCGTCCTTCATCAAGATTGTTGGGAACACAAAGTTTCTTTTCAGTTGCAAACTCCACTCCATACATATATATGGGGAGGTACTAGCTCCAACTCTCTTTTACAGTGAAAACTGCAGGAAATTCAAACCGGCACTAGGAAACAGACTGAGATACCAGAGTAAAAGTTTCTCCTTCAACCCGTTTCCTTTGTGCTAGATGAACGAACGTCTCTCCACATGCTCAGTTCTGAGAGATAAGTGTGTGTGAAACCCGTCCTTCACCTAGATTGTTGGGAAAACAAAGTTTCTTTTCAGTTGCAAACCCCCCTCCAAACATATATATGGGGAGGTACTAGCTCCAACTCGGTTTTACAGTGAAAACTGCAGGAACTTCTAACCGGCACTAGGAAACAAACTGAGAAACCAGAGTAAAAGTTTCTCCTGCAACCCGTTCCATTTGTGCTAGATGAACGATCGTCTCTACACATGCTCACTTCTGAGAGATAAGTGAGTGTGAAAGCCGTCCTTCACCTAGCTTGTTGGGAACACAAAGTTTCTTTTCAGTTGCAAACTCCAATCCATACATATATATGGGGAGGTACTAGCTCCAAATCTGTATTTCAGTGAAAAATGCAGGAACTTGAAACCGGCACTAGGAAACAGACTGAGAAAACAGAGTAATAGATTATCCTGCAACCCGTTCCCTTTGTGCTAGATAAATGAAAGTCTCTCCACATGCTCAGTTCTGAGAGATAAGTGAGTGTGAAATCAGTCCTTCACATAGCTTGTTGGGGACACAAAGTTTCTTTTAAGTTGCAAACCCCACTCCATACATATATATGGGGAGGTACTAGCCCCAACTCGCTTTTACAGTGAAAACTGCAGGAACTTCAAACCGGCACTAGGAAACAGACAGAGAAACCAGAGTAAAAGTTTCTCCTGCAAACTTTTCCATTTGGGCTAGATGAACGAACGTCTCTCCACATGCTCAGTTCTGAGAGATAAGTATGTGTGAAAGCCGTCCTTCACCTAGCTTGTTGGGAACACAAAGTTTCTTTTCAGTTGCAAACTCCACTCCATACATATATATGGAGAGGTACTAGCTCCAACTCGGTTTTACAGTGAAACTGCAGGAAATTCAAACCGGCACTAGGAAACAGACTGAGAAACCAGAGTAAAAGTTTCTCCTGCAACCATTTCCCTTTGTGCTAGATGAACGAATGTCTCTCCACATGCTCAGTTCTGAGAGATAAGTGTGTGTGAAAGCCGTCCTTCAACTAGCTTGTTGGGAACACAAAGTTTCTTTTCAGTTGCAATCTTCAATCCATACATATATATGGGGAGGTACTAGCTCCAACTCGGTTTTACAGTGAAAACTGCAGGAACATCAAAACGGCACTAGGAAACAGACTGAGAAAACAGAGTAAAGTTTCTCCTGCATCCCGTTCCCTTTGTGCTATATGAACCAACGTCTCTCCACATGCTCAGTTCTGAGTGATAAGTGTGTGTGAAAGCCGTCCTTCACCTACTTGTTGGGAACACAAAGTTTCTTTTCAGTTGCAAACTCCTCTCCATACATATATATGGGGATGTACTAGCTCCAACTCGGTATTACCGTGAAAACTGCAAGAACTTCAAAACGGCACTAGGAAACAGACTGAGAAACCAGTGTAAAGTTTCCCCTGCAACCCGTTCCTTTGTGCTAGATGAACGAACTTCTCTCCACATGCTCACTTCTGAGAGATAAGTGTGTGTGAAAGCCGTCCTTCATCAAGATTGTTGGGAATACAAAGTTTCTTTTCAGTTGCAAACACCACTCCATACATATATATGTGGAGGTACTAGCTCCAACTCTCTTTTACAGTGAAAACTGCAGGAAATTCAAACCGGCACTAGGAAACAGACTGAGATACCAGAGTAAAAGTTTCTCCTTCAACCCGTTTCCTTTGTGCTAGATGAACGAACGTCTCTCCACATGCTCAGTTCTGAGAGATAAGTGTGTGTGAAACCCGTCCTTCACCTAGATTGTTAGGAAAACAAAGTTTATTTTCAGTTGCAAACTCCCCTCCAAACATTTATATGGGGAGGTACTAGCTCCAACTCGGATTTACAGTGAAAACTGCAGGAACTTCTAACCGGCACTAGGAAACAAACTGAGAAACCAGAGTAAAAGTTTCTCCTGCAACCCGTTCCATTTGTGCTAGATGAACGATCGTCTCTACACATGCTCACTTCTGAGAGATAAGTGAGTGTGAAAGCCGTCCTTCACCTAGCTTGTTGGGAACACAAAGTTTCTTTTCAGTTGCAAACTCCAATCCATACATAAATATGGGGAGGTACTAGCTCCAAATCTGTATTTCAGTGAAAAATGCAGGAACTTGAAACCGGCACTAGGAAACAGACTGAGAAAACAGAGTAATAGATTTTCCTGCAACCCGTTCCCTTTGTGCTAGATAAATGAAAGTCTCTCCACATGCTCAGTTCTGAGAGATAAGTGAGTGTGAAATCAGTCCTTCACATAGCTTGTTGGGGACACAAAGTTTCTTTTAATTTGCAAACCCCACTCCATACATATATATGGGGAAGTACTAGCCCCAACTCGCTTTTACAGTGAAAACTTCAGGAACTTCAAACCGGCACTAGGAAACAGACAGAGAAACCAGAGTAAAAGTTTCTCCTGCAAACCTTTCCATTTGTGCTAGATGAACGAACGTCTCTCCACATGCTCAGTTCTGAGAGATAAGTATGTGTGAAAGCCGTCCTTCATCTAGCTTGTTGGGAACACAAAGTTTCTTTTCAGTTGCAAACTCCACTCCATACATATATATGGGGAGGTACTAGCTCCAACTCGGTTTTACAGTGAAAACTGCAGGAACTTCAAACCGGCACTAGGAAACAGACTGAGAAACCAGAGTAAAAGTTTCTCCTGCAACCATTTCCCTTTGTGCTAGATGAACGAATGTCTCTCCACATGCTCAGTTCTGAGAGATAATTGTGTGTGAAAGGCGTCCTTCAACTAGCTTGTTGGGAACACAAAGTTTCTTTTCAGTTGCAATCTCCAATCCATACATATATATGGGTAGGTACTAGCTCCAACTCGGTTTTACAGTGAAAACTGCAGGAACATCAAAACGGCACTGGGAAACAGACTGAGAAAACAGAGTAAAGTTTCTCCTGCATCCCGTTCCCTTTGTGCTATATGAACCAACGTCTCTCCACATGCTCAGTTCTGAGTGATAAGTGTGTGTGAAAGCCGTCCTTCAACTAGCTTGTTGGGAACACAAAGTTTCTTTTCAGTTGCAAACTCCTCTCCATACATATATATGTGGAGGCACTAGCTCCAACTCTGTTTAACAGTGAAAACTGCAGGAAATTCAAACCGGCACTAGGAAACAGACTGAGATACCAGAGTAAAAGTTTCACCTTCAACCCGTTTCCTTTGTGCTAGATGAACGAACGTCTCTCCACATGCTCAGTTCTGAGAGATAAGTGTGTGTGAAACCGGCCTTCACATAGATTGTTGCGAAAACAAAGTTTCTTTTCAGTTGCAAACTCCCCTCCAAACATATATATGGGGAGGTACTAGCTCCAACTCGGTTTTACAGTGAAAACTGCAGGAACTTCTAACCGGCACTAGGAAACAAACTGGAAACCAGAGTAAAAGTTTCCCCTGCAACCCGTTCCATTTGTGCTAGATGAACGATCGTCTCTCCACATGCTCACTTCTGAGAGATAAGTGTGTGTGAAAGCCGTCCTTCACCTAGCTTGTTGGGAACACGAAGTTTCTTTTCAGTTGCAAACTCCACTCCATACATATATATGGGGAGGTAATAGCCCCAACTCGCTTTTACAGTAAAAACTGCAGGAACTTCAAACCGGCACTAGGAAACAGACTGAGAAAACTGAGTAAAAGTTTCTCCTGCAAACCGTTCACTTTGTGCTAGATGAACGAACGTCTCTGCACATGCTCATTTCTGAGAGAAAAGTGAGTGTGAAAGCTGTCCTTCATCTACCATGTTGGGAACACAAAGTTTCTTTTCAGTTGCAAACTCCACTCCATACATATATATGGGGAGGTACTAGCTCCAACTCGGTTTTACAGTGAAAACTGCAGGAACTTCAAACCGGCACTAGGAAACAGACTGAGAAACAAGAGTAAAGTTTCTCCTGCATACCGTTCCCTTTTTGCTAGATGAACGAACGTCTCGCCACATGCTCAGTTCGGAGAGATAAGTGCGTGTGAAAGCCGTCCTTCACCTAGCTTGTTGGGAACACAAACTTTCTTTTCAGTTGCAAACCCCACTCCATACAAATATATGGGGAGGTACTAGCTCCAACTAGGTTTTTCAGTGAAAACTGCAGGAACTTCAAACCGGCACTTGGAAACAGACTGAGAAAACAGAGCAAAAGTTTCTCCTGCAAACCCTTCCCTTTGTGCTAGATGAACGGACGTCTCTCCACATGCTCAGTTCTGAGAGATAAGTGTGTGTGAAAGCCGTACTTCAACTAGCTTGTTCGGAACACAAAGTTTCTTTTCAGTTGCAAACTCCACTCCATACATATATAAGGGTAGGTACTAGCTCCAACACGGTTTTACAGTGAAAACTGCAGGAACTTCAAACCGGCACTAGGAAACAGACTGAGAAACCAGAGTAAAAGTTTCTCCTGCAACCCGTTCCCTTTGTGCTAGATGAACGATCGTCTCTCCACATACTCAGTTCTGAGAGATAAATGTGTGTGAAAGCCGTCCTTCACCTAGCTTGCTGGGAACACAAAGTTTCTTTTAAGTTGCAAACTGCACTCCTTATATATATATGGGGAGGTACAAGCTCCAATTCGGGTTTACAGTGAAAACTGCAGGAACGTCAAACCGGCACTAGGAAACAGACTGAGAAACAAGAATAAAACTTTCTCCTGCAAACAGTTCACTTTGGGCTAGATGAACGAACGTCTCTGCACATGCTAAGTTCTGAGAGAAAAGTGAGTGTGAAAGCTGTCCTTCACCTAGCTTGTTGGGAACACAAAGTTTCTTTTCAGTTGCCAACTCCAATCCATACATATATATGGGGAGGTACTAGCTACAACTCGCTTTTACAGTGAAAACTGCAGGAAATTCCAACCGGCACTTGGAAACAGACTGAGAAAACAGAGCAAAAGTTTCTCCTGCAACCCCTTCCATTTGTGCTAGATGAACGGACGTCTCTCCACATGCTCAGTTCTGAGAGATAAGTGTGTGTGAAAGCCGTACTTCAACTAGCTTGTTCGGAACACAAAGTTTCTTTTCAGTAGCAAACTCCACTCCATATATATATAAGGGTAGGTACTAGCTCCAACTCGATTTTACTGTGAAAACTGCAGGAACTTCAAACCGGCACTAGGAAACAGACTGAGAAACCAGAGTAAAAGTTTCCCCTGCAACCCCTTCCCTTTGTGCTAGATGAAAGTTCGTCTCCCCACATGCTCAGTTCTGAGAGATAAGTGTGTGTGAAAGCCGTCCTTCACCTAGCTTGTTGGGAACACAAAGTTTCTTTTAAGTTGCAAACTGCACTCCTTATATATATATGGGTAGGTACTAGCTCCAAATCGGTTTTACAGTGAAAACTGCAGGAACGTCAAACCGGCACTAGGAAACAGACTGAGAAACCAGAGTAAAAGTTTCTCCTGCATACCGTTCACTTTGTGCTAGATGAACGAACGTCTCTGCACATGCTCATTTCTGAGAGAAAACTGAGTGTGAAAGCTGTCCTTCACCTAGCATGTTGGGAACACAAAGTTTCTTTTCAGTTGCAAACTCCACTCCATACATATATATGGGGAGGTACTAGCTCCAACACGGTTTTACAGTGAAAACTGCAGGAACTTCAAACCGGCACTAGGAAAAAGACTGAGAAAACAGAGTAATAGATAATCCTGCAACCCGTTCCCTTTGTGCTAGATAAACGAACGTCTCTCCACATGCTCAGTACTGAAGAGATAAGTGTGTGTAAAAGCCGTCCTTCATCAACCTTTTTGGGAACACAATTTTTCTTTCCAGTTGCAAACTCCCCTAATTACATATATATGGGGACGTACTAGCTCCAACACGGTTTTACAGTGAAAACAGCAAGAACATCAAACCGGCACTAGGAAACAGACTGAGAATCCAGAGTAAAAGATTCTCCTGCAACCCGTTCCCTTTGTGTTAGATGAACGAACTTCTCTCCACATGCTCACTTCTGAGAGATAAGTGTGTGTGAAAGCCGTCCTTCATCAAGATTGTTGGGAACACAAAGTTTCTTTTCAGTTGCAAACTCCACTCCATACATATATATGGGGAGGTACTAGCTCCAACTCTCTTTTACAGTGAAAACTGCAGGAAATTCAAACCGGCACTAGGAAACAGTCTGAGATACCAGAGTAAAAGTTTCACCTTCAACCCGTTTCCTTTGTGCTAGATGAACGAACGTCTCTCCACATGCTCAGTTCTGAGAGATAAGTGTGTGTGAAACCGGCCTTCACATAGATTGTTGCGAAAACAAAGTTTCTTTTCAGTTGCAAACACCCCTCCAAACATATATATGGGGAGGTACTAGCTCCAACTCGGTTTTACAGTGAAAACTGCAGGAACTTCTAACCGGCACTAGGAAACAAACTGGAAACCAGAGTAAAAGTTTCCCCTGCAACCCGTTCCATTTGTGCTAGATGAACGATCGTCTCTCCACATGCTCACTTCTGAGAGATAAGTGTGTGTGAAAGCCGTCCTTCACCTAGCTTGTTGGGAACACGAAGTTTCTTTTCAGTTGCAAACTCGAATCCATACATATATATGGGGAGGTACTAGCTCCAACACGGTTTTACAGTGAAATCTGCAGGAACTTCAAACCGGCACTAGGAAACAGACTGAGAAAACAGAGTAATAGATTATCCTGCAACCCGTTAACTTTGTGCTAGATAAACGAAAGTCTTTCCACATGCTCAGTTCTGAGAGATAAGTGAGTGTGAAAGCCGTCCTTCACCTAGCATGTTGGGAACACAAATTTTCTTTTCATTTGCAAACCCCAATCCATACATACATATGGGGAGGTAATAGCTCCAACTCGGTTTTGCAGTGAAAACTTCAGGAACTTCAAACCGGCACTAGGAAACAGACTGTGAAACCTGAGTAAAAGTTTCCGCTGCAACCCGTTCCATTTGTGCTAGATGAATGAACTTCTCTCCACATGCTCACTTCTGAGAGTTAAGTGCGTGTGAAAGCCGTCCTTCATCAAGCTTGTTGGGAACACAAAATTTCTTTTCAGTTGCAAACTCCAATCCATATATATATATGGGGAGGTACTAGCTCCAAATCTGTTTTTCAGTGAAAAATGCAGGAACTTGAAACTGGCACTAGGAAACAGACTGAGAAACCAGAGTAATAGATTTTCCTGCAACCCGTTCCCTTTGTGCTAGATAAACGAACGTCTCTCCACATGCTCAGTTCTGAGAGATAAGTGAGTGTGAAATCCGTCCTTCACCTAGCTTGTTGGGGACACAAATTTTCTTTTAAGTTGCAAACCCCACTCCATACATATATATGGGGAGGTACTAGCTCCAACTCGGTTTTACAGTGAAAACTACAGGAACTTCAAACCGGCACTAGGAAACAGACTGAGAAAACAGAGTAATAGATAATCCTGCAACCCGTTCCTTTGTGCTAGATAAACGAACGTCTCTCCACATGCTCAGTTCTGAGAGATAAGTGAGTGTGAAAGCCGTCCTTCACCTAGCTTATTGGGGACACAAAGTTTCTTTTCAGTTGCAAACCCCACTCCATACATATATATGGGGAGGTACTAGCTACAACTCAGTTTTACAGTGAAAACTGCAGGAACTTCAATGCGGCACTAGGAAACAGACTGAGAAACCAGAGTAAATGTTTCTCCTGCAACCCGTTCCATTTGTGCTAGATAAACGAACGTCTCTCCACATGCTCAGTTCTGAAGAGATAAGTGTGTGTAAAAGCCGTCCTTCATCAACCTTTTTGGGAACACAACTTTTCTTTCCACTTGCAAACTCCCCTCCATACATATATATGGGGAGGTACTAGCTCCAACACGGTTTTACAGTGAAAACAGCAAGAACATCAAACCGGCACTAGGAAACAGACTGAGAAAACAGAGCAAAAGTTTCTCCTGCAAACCCTTCCATTTGTGCTAGATGAACGGACGTCTCTCCACATGCTCAGTTCTGAGAGATAAGTGTGTGTGAAAGCCGTACTTCAACTAGCTTGTTCGGAACACAAAGTTTCTTTTCAGATGCAAACTCCACTCCATATATATATAAGGGTAGGTACTAGCTCCAACTCGATTTTACTGTGAAAACTGCAGGAACTTCAAACCGGCACTAGGAAACAGACTGAGAAACCAGAGTAAAAGTTTCTCCTTCAACCCGTTTCCTTTGTGCTAGATGAAAGTTCGTCTCTCCACATGCTCAGTTCTGAGAGATAAGTGTGTGTGAAAGCCGTCCTTCACCTAGCTTGTTGGGAACACAAAGTTTCTTTTAAGTTGCAAACTGCACTCCTTATATATATATGGGTAGGTACAAGCTCCAATTCGGTTTTACAGTGAAAACTGCAGGAACTTCTAACCGGCACTAGGAAACAAACTGAGAAACCAGAGTAAAAGTTTCTCCTGCATACCTTTCACTTTGTGCTAGATGAACGAACGTCTCTGCACATGCTCATTTCTGAGAGAAAAGTGAGTGTGAAAGCTGTACTTCACCTAGCATGTTGGGAACACAAAGTTTCTTTTCAGTTGCAAACTCCACTCCATACATATATATGGGGAGGTACTAGCTCCAACACGGTTTTACAGTGAAAACTGCAGGAACTTCAAACCGGCACTAGGAAACAGACTGACAAACAAGAGTAAAGTTTCTCCTGCAACCCGTTCCCTTTTTGCTAGATGAACGAACGTCTCTCCACATGCTCAGTTCTGAGAGAAAAATGAGTGTGAAAGCTGTCCTTCACCTAGCTTGTTGGGAACACAAACTTTCTTTTCAGTTGCAAACTCCACTCCATACATATATATGGGTAGGTACTAGCTCCAACTCGCTTTTACAGTGAAAACTGCAGGAACTTCAAACCGGCACTAGGAAACAGACTGAGATACCAGAGTAAAAGTTTCTCCTGCAACCCGTTCCCTTTGTGCTAGATGAACGAACGTCTCTCCACAGGCTCAGTTCTGAGAGATAAATGTGTGTAAAAGCCGTCCTTCACCAAGCTTTTTGGGAACACAAAGTTCCTTTTCAGTTGCAAACCCCACTCCATACATATATATGGGGAGGTACTAGCTGCAACTCTGTTTTACAGTGAAAACTGCAGGAACTTCAAACCGGCACTAGGAAACAGACTGAGAAACCAGAGTAAAAATTTCTCCTGCAACCCGTTCCCTTTGTGCTAGATGAACGAACGTCTCTCCACATGCTCAGTTCTGAGAGATAAGTGTGTGTAAATGCCGTCCTTCATCAACCTTGTTGGGAACACAAAGTTTATTTTCAGTTGCAAACTCCACTCCATACATATATAAGGGGAGGTAATAGCCCCAACTCGCTTTTACAGTGAAAACTGCAGGAACTTCAAACCGGCACTAGGAAACAGACTGAGAAACCAGAGGAAAAGTTTCTCCTGCAACCCGTTCCTTTGTGCTAGATGAACGATCGTCTCTCCACATGCTCATTTCTGAGAGATAAGTGTGTGTGAAAGCCGTCCTTCACCTAACTTGTTGGGAACACAAAGTTTCTTTTCAGTTTCAAACTCCACCCCATACATAAATATGGGGAGGTACTAGCTCCAACACGGTTTTACAGTGAAAACTGCAGGAACTTCAAACCGGCACTAGGAAACAGAGTGAGAAACCAGAGTAAAAGTTTCTCCTGCAACCCGTTCCCTTTGTGGTAGATGAACGAACGTCTCTCCACATGCTCAGTTCTGAGAGGTAAATGTGTGTAAAAGCCGTCCTTCACCAAGCTTGTTGGGAACACAAAGTTCCTTTTCAGTTGCAAACCCCAATCCATACATATATATGGGGAGGTACTAGCTGCAACTCGGTTTTACAGTGAAAACTGCAGGAACTTCAAACCGGCACTAGGAAACAGACTGAGAAACCAGAGTAAAATTTCTCCTGCAACCCGTTCCCTTTGTGCTAGATGAACGAACGTCTCTCCACATGCTCAGTTCTGAGAGATAAGTGTGTGTAAATGCCGTCCTTCATCAACCTTGTTGGGAACACAAAGTTTATTTTCAGTTGCAAACTCCACTCCATACATATATATGGGGAGGTAATAGCCCCAACTCGCTTTTACAGTGAAAACTGCAGGAACTTCAAACCGGCACTAGGAAACAGACTGAGAAACCGGAGTAAAATTTTCTCCTGCAACCCGTTCCTTTGTGCTAGATGAACGATCGTCTCTCCACATGCTCATTTCTGAGAGATAAGTGTGTGTGAAAGCCGTCCTTCACCTAACTTGTTGGGAACACAAAGTTTCTTTTCAGTTTCAAACTCCACCCCATACATAAATATGGGGAGGTACTAGCTCCAACTCTGTTTTACAGTGAAAACTGCAGGAACTTCAAACCGGCACTAGGAAACAGACTGAGAAAACTGAGTAAAAGTTTCTCCTGCATCCACTTCCCTTTGGGCTAGAAGAACGGACGTCTCTCCACATGCTCAGTTCTGAGAGAGTAGTGTGTGTGAAAACCGTCCTTCAACTAGTTTGTTGGGAACACAAAGTATCTTTTCAGTTGCAAACTCCACTCCATACATATATATGGGGAGGTACTAGCTCCAACACGGTTTTACAGTGAAAACTGCAGGAACTTCAAACCGGCACTAGGAAACAGACTGACAAACAAGAGTAAAGTTTCTCCTGCAACCCGTTCCCTTTTTGCTAGATGAACGAACGTCTCTCCACATGCTCAGTTCTGAGAGATAAGTGCGTGTGAAAGCCGTCCTTCACCTAGCTTGTTGGGAACACAAACTTTCTTTTCAGTTGCAAACTCCACTCCATACAAATATATGGGGAGGTACTAGCTCCAACTAGGTTTTTCAGTGAAAACTGCAGGAACTTCAAACCGGCACTTGGAAACAGACTGAGAAAACAGAGCAAAAGTTTCTCCTGCAACCCCTTCCCTTTGTGCTAGATGAACGGACGCCTCTCCACATGCTCAGTTCTCAGAGATAATTGTGTGTGAAAGCCGTACTTCAACTAGCTTGTTCGGAACACAAAGTTTCTTTTCAGTTGCAAACTCCACTCCATACATATATAAGGGTAGGTACTAGCTCCAACACGGTTTTACAGTGAAAACTGCAGGAACTTCAAACCGACACTAGGAAATGGACTGAGAAACCAGAGTAATAGTTTCACCTGCAACACGTTCCCTTTGTGCTAGATGAACGATCGTCTCTCCACATGCTCAGTTCTGAGAAATAAGTGTGTGTGAAAGCCGTCCTTCACATAGCTTGTTGGGAACTAAAGTTTCTTTTAAGTTGAAAACTGCACTCCTTATATATATATGGGGAGGTACTAGCTCCAATTCGGGTTTACAGTGAAAACTGCAGGAACGTCAAACCGGCACTAGGAAACAGACTGAGAAACCAGAGTAAAAGTTTCTCCTGCAAACAGTTCACTTTGGGCTAGATGAACGAACTTCTCTGCACATGCTCAGTTCTGAGAGAAAAGTGAGTGTGAAAGCTGTCCTTCACCTAGCTTGTTGGGAACACAAAGTTTCTTTTCAGTTGCAAACACCAATCCATACATATATATGGGGAGGTACTAGCTCCAACTCGCTTTTACAGTGAAAACTGCAGGAACTTCAAACCGGCACTAGGAAACAGACTGAGAAACCAGAGTAAAAGTTTCTCCTGCAACCCGTTCCCTTTGTGCTAGATGAATGAACGTCTCTCCACATGCTCAGTTCTGAGAGATAAATGTGTGTAAAAGCCGACCTTCACCAAGCTTGTTGGGAACACAAAGTTCCTTTTCAGTTGCAAACCCCACTCCATACATATATATGGGGAGTTACTAGCTGCAACTCGGTTTTACAGTGAAAACTGCAGGAACTTCAAACCGGCACTAGGAAACAGACTGAGAAACCAGAGTAAAAGTTTCTCCTGCAACCCGTTCCTTTGTGCTAGATGAACGAACGTCTCTCCACATGCTCATTTCTGAGAGATAAATGTGTGTAAAAGCCGTCCTTCACCAAGCTTGTTGGGAACACAAAGTTCCTTTTCAGTTGCAAACCCCACTCCATACATATATATGGGGAGGTACTAGCTGCAACTCGGTTTTACAGTGAAAACTGCAGGAACTTCAAACCGGCACTAGGAAACATACTGAGAAACCAGAGTAAAAATTTCTCCTGCAACCCGTTCCCTTTGTGCTAGATGAACGAACGTCTCTCCACATGCTCAGTTCTGAGAGATAAGTGTGTGTAAATGCCGTCCTTCATCAACCTTGTTGGGAACACAAAGTTTATTTTCAGTTGCAAACTCCACTCCATACATATATATGGGGAGGTAATAGCCCCAACTCGCTTTTACAGTAAAAACTGCAGGAACTTCAAACCGGCACTAGGAAACAGACTGAGAAACCAGAGTAAAAGTTTCTCCTGCAACCCGTTCCTTTGTGCTAGATGAACGATCGTCTCTCCACATGCTCATTTCTGAGAGATAAGTGTGTGTGAAAGCCGTCCTTCACCTACCTTGTTGGGAACACAAAGTTTCTTTTCAGTTTCAAACTCCACCCCATACATAAATATGGGGAGGTACTAGCTCCAACACGGTTTTACAGTGAAAACTGCAGGAACTTCAAACCGGCACTAGGAAACAGAGTGAGAAACCAGAGTAAAAGTTTCTCCTGCAACCCGTTCCCTTTGTGGTAGATGAACGAACGTCTCTCCACATGCTCAGTTCTGAGAGGTAAATGTGTGTAAAAGCCGTCCTTCACCAAGCTTGTTGGGAACACAAAGTTCCTTTTCAGTTGCAAACCCCAATCCATACATATATATGGGGAGGTACTAGCTGCAACTCGGTTTAACAGTGAAAACTGCAGGAACTTCAAACCGGCACTAGGAAACAGACTGAGAAACCAGAGTAAAAATTTCTCCAGCAACCCGTTCCCTTTGTGCTAGATGAACGAACGTCTCTCCACATGCTCAGTTCTGAGAGATAAGTGTGTGTAAATGCCGTCCTTCATCAACCTTGTTGGGAACACAAAGTTTATTTTCAGTTGCAAACTCCACTCCTTACATATATATGGGGAGGTAATAGCCCCAACTCGCTTTTACAGTGAAAACTGCAGGAACTTCAAACCGGCACTAGGAAACAGACTGAGAAACCAGAGTAAAAGTTTTTCCTGCAACCCGTTCCTTTGTGCTAGATGAACGATCGTCTCTCCACATGCTCATTTCTGAGAGATAAGTGTGTGTGAAAGCCGTCCTTCACCTAACTTGTTGGGAACACAAAGTTTCTTTTCAGTTTCAAACTCCACCCCATACATAAATATGGGGAGGTACTAGCTCCAACTCTGTTTTACAGTGAAAACTGCAGGAACTTCAAACCGGCACTAGGAAACAGACTGAGAAAACTGAGTAAAAGTTTCTCCTGCATCCACTTCCCTTTGGGCTAGAAGAACGGACGTCTCTCCACATACTCAGTTCTGAGAGAGTAGTGTGTGTGAAAACCGTCCTTCAACTAGTTTGTTGGGAACACAAAGTTACTTTTAAGTTTCAAACTGCACTCTTTATATATATATATGGGGAGGTACAAGCTCCAATTCGGTTTTACAGTGAAAACTGCAGGAACGTCAAACCGGCACTAGGAAACAGACTGAGAAACCAGAGTAAAAGTTTCTCCTGCAAACCGTTCCCTTTTTGCTAGATGAACGAACGTCTCTCCACATGCTGAGATCTGAGAGATAAGTGTGTGTGAAAGCCGTAATTCAACTAGCTTGTTCGGAACACAAAGTTTCTTTTCAGTTGCATACTCCACTCCATACATATATAAGGGTAGGTACAAGCTCCAACACGGTTTTACAGTGAAAACTGCAGGAACTTCAAACCGGCACTAGGAAACAGACTGAGAAACCAGAGTAAAAGTTTCTCCTGCAAACCGTTCCCATTGTGCTAGATGAACGATCGTCTCTCCACATGCTCATTTCTGAGAGATAAGTGTGTGTGAAAGCCGTCCTTCACCTAGCTTGTTGGGAACACAAAGTTACTTTTAAGTTGCAAACTGCACTCCTTATATATATATATGGGGAGGTACAAGCTCCAATTCGGTTTTACAGTGAAAACTGCAGGAACGTCAAACCGGCACTAGGAAACAGACTGAGAAACCAGAGTAAAAGTTTCTCCTGCAAACCGTTCACTTTGTGCTAGATGAACGAACGTCTCTGCACATGCTCATTTCTGAGAGAAAACTGAGTGTGAAAGCTGTCCTTCATCTACCATGTTGGGAACACAAAGTTTCTTTTCAGTTGCAAACTCCACTCCATACATATATATGGGGAGGTACAAGCTCCAACTCGGTTTTACAGTGAAAACTGCAGGAACTTCAAACCGGCACTAGGAAACAGACTGAGAAACAAGAGTAAAGTTTCTCCTGCATACCGTTCCCTTTTTGCTAGATGAACGAACGTCTCGCCACATGCTCAGTTCGGAGAGATAAGTGCGTGTGAAAGCCGTCCTTCACCTAGCTTGTTGGGAACACAAACTTTCTTTTCAGTTGCAAACCCCACTCCATACAAATATATGGGGAGGTACTAGCTCCAACTAGGTTTTTCAGTGAAAACTGCAGGAACTTCAAACCGGCACTTGGAAACAGACTGAGAAAACAGAGCAAAAGTTTCTCCTGCAAACCCTTCCCTTTGTGCTAGATGAACGGACGTCTCTCCACATGCTCAGTTCTGAGAGATAAGTGTGTGTGAAAGCCGTACTTCAACTAGCTTGTTCGGAACACAAAGTTTCTTTTCAGTTGCAAACTCCACTCCATACATATATAAGGGTAGGTACTAGCTCCAACACGGTTTTACAGTGAAAACTGCAGGAACTTCAAACCGGCACTAGGAAACAGACTGAGAAACCAGAGTAAAAGTTTCTCCTGCAACCCGTTCCCTTTGTGCTAGATGAACGATCGTCTCTCCACATACTCAGTTCTGAGAGATAAATGTGTGTGAAAGCCGTCCTTCACCTAGCTTGCTGGGAACACAAAGTTTCTTTTAAGTTGCAAACTGCACTCCTTATATATATATGGGGAGGTACAAGCTCCAATTCGGGTTTACAGTGAAAACTGCAGGAACGTCAAACCGGCACTAGGAAACAGACTGAGAAACAAGAATAAAACTTTCTCCTGCAAACAGTTCACTTTGGGCTAGATGAACGAACGTCTCTGCACATGCTAAGTTCTGAGAGAAAAGTGAGTGTGAAAGCTGTCCTTCACCTAGCTTGTTGGGAACACAAAGTTTCTTTTCAGTTGCCAACTCCAATCCATACATATATATGGGGAGGTACTAGCTACAACTCGCTTTTACAGTGAAAACTGCAGGAAATTCCAACCGGCACTTGGAAACAGACTGAGAAAACAGAGCAAAAGTTTCTCCTGCAACCCCTTCCATTTGTGCTAGATGAACGGACGTCTCTCCACATGCTCAGTTCTGAGAGATAAGTGTGTGTGAAAGCCGTACTTCAACTAGCTTGTTCGGAACACAAAGTTTCTTTTCAGTAGCAAACTCCACTCCATATATATATAAGGGTAGGTACTAGCTCCAACTCGATTTTACTGTGAAAACTGCAGGAACTTCAAACCGGCACTAGGAAACAGACTGAGAAACCAGAGTAAAAGTTTCCCCTGCAACCCCTTCCCTTTGTGCTAGATGAAAGTTCGTCTCCCCACATGCTCAGTTCTGAGAGATAAGTGTGTGTGAAAGCCGTCCTTCACCTAGCTTGTTGGGAACACAAAGTTTCTTTTAAGTTGCAAACTGCACTCCTTATATATATATGGGTAGGTACTAGCTCCAAATCGGTTTTACAGTGAAAACTGCAGGAACGTCAAACCGGCACTAGGAAACAGACTGAGAAACCAGAGTAAAAGTTTCTCCTGCATACCGTTCACTTTGTGCTAGATGAACGAACGTCTCTGCACATGCTCATTTCTGAGAGAAAACTGAGTGTGAAAGCTGTCCTTCACCTAGCATGTTGGGAACACAAAGTTTCTTTTCAGTTGCAAACTCCACTCCATACATATATATGGGGAGGTACTAGCTCCAACACGGTTTTACAGTGAAAACTGCAGGAACTTCAAACCGGCACTAGGAAACAGACTGACAAACAAGAGTAAAGTTTCTCCTGCAACCCGTTCCCTTTTTGCTAGATGAACGAACGTCTCTCCACATGCTCAGTTCTGAGAGATAAGTGCGTGTGAAAGCCGTCCTTCACCTAGCTTGTTGGGAACACAAACTTTCTTTTCAGTTGCAAACTTCAATCCATACAAATATATGGGGAGGTACTAGCTCCAACTACGTTTTTCAGTGAAAACTGCAGGAACTTCAAACCGGCACTTGGAAACAGACTGAGAAAACAGAGTAAAAGTTTCTCCTGCAAACAGTTCACTTTGGGCTAGATGAACGATCTTCTCTGCACATGCTCAGTTCTGAGAGAAAAATGAGTGTGAAAGCTGTCCTTCACCTAGCTTGTTGGGAACACAAAGTTTCTTTTCAGTTGCAAACACCAATCCATACATATATATGGGTAGGTACTAGCTCCAACTCGCTTTTACAGTGAAAACTGCAGGAACTTCAAACCGGCACTAGGAAACAGACTGAGATACCAGAGTAAAAGTTTCTCCTGCAACCCGTTCCCTTTGTGCTAGATGAACGAACGTCTCTCCACAGGCTCAGTTCTGAGAGATAAATGTGTGTAAAAGCCGTCCTTCACCAAGCTTTTTGGGAACACAAAGTTCCTTTTCAGTTGCAAACCCCACTCCATACATATATATGGGGAGGTACTAGCTGCAACTCTGTTTTACAGTGAAAACTGCAGGAACTTCAAACCGGCACTAGGAAACAGACTGAGAAACCAGAGTAAAAATTTCTCCTGCAACCCGTTCCCTTTGTGCTAGATGAACGAACGTCTCTCCACATGCTCAGTTCTGAGAGATAAGTGTGTGTAAATGCCGTCCTTCATCAACCTTGTTGGGAACACAAAGTTTATTTTCAGTTGCAAACTCCACTCCATACATATATAAGGGGAGGTAATAGCCCCAACTCGCTTTTACAGTGAAAACTGCAGGAACTTCAAACCGGCACTAGGAAACAGACTGAGAAACCAGAGGAAAAGTTTCTCCTGCAACCCGTTCCTTTGTGCTAGATGAACGATCGTCTCTCCACATGCTCATTTCTGAGAGATAAGTGTGTGTGAAAGCCGTCCTTCACCTAACTTGTTGGGAACACAAAGTTTCTTTTCAGTTTCAAACTCCACCCCATACATAAATATGGGGAGGTACTAGCTCCAACACGGTTTTACAGTGAAAACTGCAGGAACTTCAAACCGGCACTAGGAAACAGAGTGAGAAACCAGAGTAAAAGTTTCTCCTGCAACCCGTTCCCTTTGTGGTAGATGAACGAACGTCTCTCCACATGCTCAGTTCTGAGAGGTAAATGTGTGTAAAAGCCGTCCTTCACCAAGCTTGTTGGGAACACAAAGTTCCTTTTCAGTTGCAAACCCCAATCCATACATATATATGGGGAGGTACTAGCTGCAACTCGGTTTTACAGTGAAAACTGCGGGAACTTCAAACCGGCACTAGGAAACAGACTGAGAAACCAGAGTAAAATTTCTCCTGCAACCCGTTCCCTTTGTGCTAGATGAACGAACGTCTCTCCACATGCTCAGTTCTGAGAGATAAGTGTGTGTAAATGCCGTCCTTCATCAACCTTGTTGGGAACACAAAGTTTATTTTCAGTTGCAAACTCCACTCCATACATATATATGGGGAGGTAATAGCCCCAACTCGCTTTTACAGTGAAAACTGCAGGAACTTCAAACCGGCACTAGGAAACAGACTGAGAAACCAGAGTAAAATTTTCTCCTGCAACCCGTTCCTTTGTGCTAGATGAACGATCGTCTCTCCACATGCTCATTTCTGAGAGATAAGTGTGTGTGAAAGCCGTCCTTCACCTAACTTGTTGGGAACACAAAGTTTCTTTTCAGTTTCAAACTCCACCCCATACATAAATATGGGGAGGTACTAGCTCCAACTCTGTTTTACAGTGAAAACTGCAGGAACTTCAAACCGGCACTAGGAAACAGACTGAGAAAACTGAGTAAAAGTTTCTCCTGCATCCACTTCCCTTTGGGCTAGAAGAACGGACGTCTCTCCACATGCTCAGTTCTGAGAGAGTAGTGTGTGTGAAAACCGTCCTTCAACTAGTTTGTTGGGAACACAAAGTATCTTTTCAGTTGCAAACTCCACTCCATACATATATATGGGGAGGTACTAGCTCCAACTCGGTTTAACAGTGAAAACTGCAGGAACTTCAAACCGGCACTAGGAAACAGACTGAGAAACAAGAGTAAAGTTTCTCCTGCAACATGTTCCCTTTTTGCTAGATGAACGAACGTCTCTCCACATGCTCACTTCTGTGAGATATGTGTGTGTAAAAGCCGTCCTTCACCAAGATTGTTGGGAACACAAAGTTCTTTTTCAGTTGCAAACCCCACTCCATACATATATATGGGGAGGTACTAGCTGCAACTCGGTTTTACAGTGAAAAATGCAGGAACTTCAAACCGGCACTAGGAAACAGACTGAGAAACCAGAGTAAAAGTTTCCCCTGCAACCCGTTCCCTTTGTGCTAGATGAACGAACGTCTCTCCACATGCTCAGTTCTGAGAGATAAGTGTGTGTAAATGCCGTCCTTCATCAACCTTGTTGGGAACACAAAGTTTATTTTCAGTTGCAAACCCCACTCCATACATATATATGGGGAGGTAATAGCCCCAACTCGCTTTTACAGTGAAAACTCAGGAACTTCAAACCGGCACTAGGAAACAGACTGAGAACCCAGAGTAAAAGTTTCTCTTGCAACACGTTCCATTTGTGCTAGATGAACGATCGTCTCTCCACATGCTCAGTTCTGAGAGATAAATGTGTGTGAAAGCCGCCCTTCTCCTAGCTTCTTGGGAACACAAAGTTTCTTTTCATTTGCAAGCTCCAATCCATAAATATATATGGGGAGGTACTAGCTCCAACTCGCTTTTACAGTGAAAACTGCAGGAACTTCAAACCGGCACTAGGAAACAGACTGAGAAACCAGAGAAAATGTTTCTCCTGCAACCCGTTCCTTTGTGCTAGATGAACGATCGTCTCTCCACATGCTCATTTCTGAGAGATAAGTGTGTGTGAAAGCCTTCCTTCACCTAACTTGTTGGGAACACAAAGTTCCTTTTCAGTTTCAATCTCCACCCCATACATAAATATGGGGAGGTACTAGCTCCTACTCGGTTTTACAGTGAAAACTGCAGGAACTTCAAACCGGCACTAGGAAACAGACTGAGAAAACTGAGTAAAAGTTTCTCCTGCATTACCTTTCCTTTGGGCTAGAAGAACGGACGTCTCTCCACATGCTCAGTTCTGAGAGATTTGTGTGTGTGAAAACCGTCCTTCAACTAGCTTGTTGGGAACACAAAGTTTCTTTTCAGTTGCTAACTCCACTCCATAAATATATATGGGGAGGTACTAGCTCCAACTCGGTTTTACAGTGAAAACTGCAGGAACTTCAAATCGGCACTAGGAAACAGACTGAGAAACCAGAGTAAAAGTTTCTCCTGCAACCTGTTCCCTTTTTGCTAGATGAACGAACGTCTCTCCACATGCTCAGTTCTGAGAGATAAGTGTGTGTAAAAGCCGTCCTTCACCAAGCTTGTTGGGAACACAAAGTTCCTTTTCAGTTGCAAACCCCACTCCATACATATATATGGGGAGGTACTATCTGCAACTCGGTTTTACAGTGAAAACTGCAGGAACTTCAAAGCGGCACTAGGAAACAGACTGAGAAACCAGAGTAAAATTATCTCCTGCAACTCGTTCCCTTTGTGCTAGATGAACGAACGTCTCTCCACATGCTCAGTTCTGAGAGATAAGTGTGTGTAAATGCCGTCCTTCATCAACCTTGTTGGGAACACAAAGTTTATTTTCAGTTGTAAACTCCACTCCATACGTATATATGGGGAGGTAATAGCCCCAACTCGCTTTTACAGTGAAAAGTGCAGGAACTTCCAACCGGCACTAGGAAACAGACTGAGAAACCAGAGTAAAAGTTTCTCCTGCAACCCGTTCCATTTGTGCTAGATGAACGATCGTCTCTCCACATGCTCAGTTCTGAGAGATAAATGTGTGTGAAAGCCGCCCTTCTCCTAGCTTCTTGGGAACACAAAGTTTCTTTTCAGTTGCAAATTCCAATCCATACATATATATGGTGAGGTACTAGCTCCAACACGGTTTTTCAGTGAAAAATGCAGGAACTTCAAACCGGCACCAGGAAACAGACTGAGAAACCAGAGTAAAAGTTTCTCCTGCAACCCGTTCCCTTTGTGCTAGATGAACGAACGTCTCTCCACATGCTCAGTTCTGAGAGATAAGTGTGTGTGAAAGCCGTCCTTCACCTAGCTTTTTGGGAACACAAAGTTTCTTTTCAATTGCAAACTCCAATCCAAACATATATATGGGGAGTTTCTAACACCAACTCGTGTTTACAGTGAAAACTGCAGGAACTTCAAACCGGCACTAGGAAACAGAGTGAGAATCCAGAGTAATAGATTATCATGCAACCCGTTCCCTTTGTGCTAGATGAACGATCGTCTCTCCAAATGCTCAGTTCTGAGAGATAAGTGTGTGTGAAAGCCGTCCTTCACCTAACTTGTAGGGAACACAAAGTTTCTTTTCAGTTGCAAACCCCACTCCATACATATATATGGGGAGGTACTAGCTCCAACTCGGTTTTACAGTGAAAACTGCAGAAACGTCAAACCGGCTCTAGGAAACAGACTAAGAAACCAGAGTAAAAGATTCTCCTGCAACCAGTTCCCTTTGTGCTAGATGAACGAACGTCTCTCCACATGCTCAGTTCTGAGAGATAAGTGTGTGTAAAAGCCGTAATTCACTAATTTTGTTGGGAACACAAAGTTTGTTTTCAGTTTCAAACTCCACCCCATACATAAATATGGGGAGGTACTAGCTCCAACTCGGTTTTACAGTGAAAAATGCAGGAACTTCAAACCGGCACTAGGAAACAGACTGAGAAACCAGAGTAAAAGTTTCCCCTGCAACCCGTTCCCTTTGTGCTAGATGAACGAACGTCTCTCCACATGCTCAGTTCTGAGAGATAAGTGTGTGTAAATGCCGTCCTTCATCAACCTTGTTGGGAACACAAAGTTTATTTTCAGTTGCAAACTCCACTCCATACATATATATGGGGAGGTAATAGCCCCAACTCGCTTTTACAGTGAAAACTGCAGGAACTTCAAACCGGCACTAGGAAACAGACTGAGAAACCAGAGTAAAAGTTTCTCCTGCAACACGTTCCATTTGTGCTAGATGAACGATCGTCTCTCCACATGCTCAGTTCTGAGAGATAAATGTGTGTGAAAGCCGCCCTTCTCCTAGCTTCTAGGGAACACAAAGTTTCTTTTCATTTGCAAGCTCCAATCCATAAATATATATGGGGAGGTACTAGCTCCAACTCGCTTTTACAGTGAAAACTGCAGGAACTTCAAACCGGCACTAGGAAACAGACTGAGAAACCAGAGAAAATGTTTCTCCTGCAACCCGTTCCTTTGTGCTAGATGAACGATCGTCTCTCCACATGCTCATTTCTGAGAGATAAGTGTGTGTGAAAGCTTTCCTTCACCTAACTTGTTGGGAACACAAAGTTCCTTTTCAGTTTCAAACTCCACCCCATACATAAATATGGGGAGGTACTAACTCCAACTCGCTTTTACAGTGAAAACTGCAGGAACTTCAAACCGGCACTAGGAAACAGACTGAGAAACAAGAGTAAAGTTTCTCCTGCATACCGTTCCCTTTTTGCTAGATGAACGAACGTCTCGCCACATGCTCAGTTCGGAGAGATAAGTGCGTGTGAAAGCCGTCCTTCACCTAGCTTGTTGGGAACACAAACTTTCTTTTCAGTTGCAAACCCCACTCCATACAAATATATGGGGAGGTACTAGCTCCAACTAGGTT
Organism: Camelus dromedarius; assembly: GCF_036321535.1. Lineage (NCBI taxonomy): Eukaryota > Metazoa > Chordata > Mammalia > Artiodactyla > Camelidae > Camelus > Camelus dromedarius. Next base: position 3,419,523 of record NW_026989771.1, on the reverse strand, counting down.
TTTCAGTGAAAACTGCAGGAACTTCAAACCGGCACTTGGAAACAGACTGAGAAAACAGAGCAAAAGTTTCTCCTGCAAACCCTTCCCTTTGTGCTAGATGAACGGACGTCTCTCCACATGCTCAGTTCTGAGAGATAAGTGTGTGTGAAAGCCGTACTTCAACTAGCTTGTTCGGAACACAAAGTTTCTTTTCAGTTGCAAACTCCACTCCATACATATATAAGGGTAGGTACTAGCTCCAACACGGTTTTACAGTGAAAACTGCAGGAACTTCAAACCGGCACTAGGAAACAGACTGAGAAACCAGAGTAAAAGTTTCTCCTGCAACCCGTTCCCTTTGTGCTAGATGAACGATCGTCTCTCCACATACTCAGTTCTGAGAGATAAATGTGTGTGAAAGCCGTCCTTCACCTAGCTTGCTGGGAACACAAAGTTTCTTTTAAGTTGCAAACTGCACTCCTTATATATATATGGGGAGGTACAAGCTCCAATTCGGGTTTACAGTGAAAACTGCAGGAACGTCAAACCGGCACTAGGAAACAGACTGAGAAACAAGAATAAAACTTTCTCCTGCAAACAGTTCACTTTGGGCTAGATGAACGAACGTCTCTGCACATGCTAAGTTCTGAGAGAAAAGTGAGTGTGAAAGCTGTCCTTCACCTAGCTTGTTGGGAACACAAAGTTTCTTTTCAGTTGCCAACTCCAATCCATACATATATATGGGGAGGTACTAGCTACAACTCGCTTTTACAGTGAAAACTGCAGGAAATTCCAACCGGCACTTGGAAACAGACTGAGAAAACAGAGCAAAAGTTTCTCCTGCAACCCCTTCCATTTGTGCTAGATGAACGGACGTCTCTCCACATGCTCAGTTCTGAGAGATAAGTGTGTGTGAAAGCCGTACTTCAACTAGCTTGTTCGGAACACAAAGTTTCTTTTCAGTAGCAAACTCCACTCCATATATATATAAGGGTAGGTACTAGCTCCAACTCGATTTTACTGTGAAAACTGCAGGAACTTCAAACCGGCACTAGGAAACAGACTGAGAAACCAGAGTAAAAGTTTCCCCTGCAACCCCTTCCCTTTGTGCTAGATGAAAGTTCGTCTCCCCACATGCTCAGTTCTGAGAGATAAGTGTGTGTGAAAGCCGTCCTTCACCTAGCTTGTTGGGAACACAAAGTTTCTTTTAAGTTGCAAACTGCACTCCTTATATATATATGGGTAGGTACTAGCTCCAAATCGGTTTTACAGTGAAAACTGCAGGAACGTCAAACCGGCACTAGGAAACAGACTGAGAAACCAGAGTAAAAGTTTCTCCTGCATACCGTTCACTTTGTGCTAGATGAACGAACGTCTCTGCACATGCTCATTTCTGAGAGAAAACTGAGTGTGAAAGCTGTCCTTCACCTAGCATGTTGGGAACACAAAGTTTCTTTTCAGTTGCAAACTCCACTCCATACATATATATGGGGAGGTACTAGCTCCAACACGGTTTTACAGTGAAAACTGCAGGAACTTCAAACCGGCACTAGGAAACAGACTGACAAACAAGAGTAAAGTTTCTCCTGCAACCCGTTCCCTTTTTGCTAGATGAACGAACGTCTCTCCACATGCTCAGTTCTGAGAGATAAGTGCGTGTGAAAGCCGTCCTTCACCTAGCTTGTTGGGAACACAAACTTTCTTTTCAGTTGCAAACTTCAATCCATACAAATATATGGGGAGGTACTAGCTCCAACTAGGTTTTTCAGTGAAAACTGCAGGAACTTCAAACCGGCACTTGGAAACAGACTGAGAAAACAGAGTAAAAGTTTCTCCTGCAAACAGTTCACTTTGGGCTAGATGAACGATCTTCTCTGCACATGCTCAGTTCTGAGAGAAAAATGAGTGTGAAAGCTGTCCTTCACCTAGCTTGTTGGGAACACAAAGTTTCTTTTCAGTTGCAAACACCAATCCATACATATATATGGGTAGGTACTAGCTCCAACTCGCTTTTACAGTGAAAACTGCAGGAACTTCAAACCGGCACTAGGAAACAGACTGAGATACCAGAGTAAAAGTTTCTCCTGCAACCCGTTCCCTTTGTGCTAGATGAACGAACGTCTCTCCACAGGCTCAGTTCTGAGAGATAAATGTGTGTAAAAGCCGTCCTTCACCAAGCTTTTTGGGAACACAAAGTTCCTTTTCAGTTGCAAACCCCACTCCATACATATATATGGGGAGGTACTAGCTGCAACTCTGTTTTACAGTGAAAACTGCAGGAACTTCAAACCGGCACTAGGAAACAGACTGAGAAACCAGAGTAAAAATTTCTCCTGCAACCCGTTCCCTTTGTGCTAGATGAACGAACGTCTCTCCACATGCTCAGTTCTGAGAGATAAGTGTGTGTAAATGCCGTCCTTCATCAACCTTGTTGGGAACACAAAGTTTATTTTCAGTTGCAAACTCCACTCCATACATATATAAGGGGAGGTAATAGCCCCAACTCGCTTTTACAGTGAAAACTGCAGGAACTTCAAACCGGCACTAGGAAACAGACTGAGAAACCAGAGGAAAAGTTTCTCCTGCAACCCGTTCCTTTGTGCTAGATGAACGATCGTCTCTCCACATGCTCATTTCTGAGAGATAAGTGTGTGTGAAAGCCGTCCTTCACCTAACTTGTTGGGAACACAAAGTTTCTTTTCAGTTTCAAACTCCACCCCATACATAAATATGGGGAGGTACTAGCTCCAACACGGTTTTACAGTGAAAACTGCAGGAACTTCAAAACGGCACTAGGAAACAGAGTGAGAAACCAGAGTAAAAGTTTCTCCTGCAACCCGTTCCCTTTGTGGTAGATGAACGAACGTCTCTCCACATGCTCAGTTCTGAGAGGTAAATGTGTGTAAAAGCCGTCCTTCACCAAGCTTGTTGGGAACACAAAGTTCCTTTTCAGTTGCAAACCCCAATCCATACATATATATGGGGAGGTACTAGCTGCAACTCGGTTTTACAGTGAAAACTGCGGGAACTTCAAACCGGCACTAGGAAACAGACTGAGAAACCAGAGTAAAATTTCTCCTGCAACCCGTTCCCTTTGTGCTAGATGAACGAACGTCTCTCCACATGCTCAGTTCTGAGAGATAAGTGTGTGTAAATGCCGTCCTTCATCAACCTTGTTGGGAACACAAAGTTTATTTTCAGTTGCAAACTCCACTCCATACATATATATGGGGAGGTAATAGCCCCAACTCGCTTTTACAGTGAAAACTGCAGGAACTTCAAACCGGCACTAGGAAACAGACTGAGAAACCAGAGTAAAATTTTCTCCTGCAACCCGTTCCTTTGTGCTAGATGAACGATCGTCTCTCCACATGCTCATTTCTGAGAGATAAGTGTGTGTGAAAGCCGTCCTTCACCTAACTTGTTGGGAACACAAAGTTTCTTTTCAGTTTCAAACTCCACCCCATACATAAATATGGGGAGGTACTAGCTCCAACTCTGTTTTACAGTGAAAACTGCAGGAACTTCAAACCGGCACTAGGAAACAGACTGAGAAAACTGAGTAAAAGTTTCTCCTGCATCCACTTCCCTTTGGGCTAGAAGAACGGACGTCTCTCCACATGCTCAGTTCTGAGAGAGTAGTGTGTGTGAAAACCGTCCTTCAACTAGTTTGTTGGGAACACAAAGTATCTTTTCAGTTGCAAACTCCACTCCATACATATATATGGGGAGGTACTAGCTCCAACTCGGTTTAACAGTGAAAACTGCAGGAACTTCAAACCGGCACTAGGAAACAGACTGAGAAACAAGAGTAAAGTTTCTCCTGCAACATGTTCCCTTTTTGCTAGATGAACGAACGTCTCTCCACATGCTCACTTCTGTGAGATATGTGTGTGTAAAAGCCGTCCTTCACCAAGATTGTTGGGAACACAAAGTTCTTTTTCAGTTGCAAACCCCACTCCATACATATATATGGGGAGGTACTAGCTGCAACTCGGTTTTACAGTGAAAAATGCAGGAACTTCAAACCGGCACTAGGAAACAGACTGAGAAACCAGAGTAAAAGTTTCCCCTGCAACCCGTTCCCTTTGTGCTAGATGAACGAACGTCTCTCCACATGCTCAGTTCTGAGAGATAAGTGTGTGTAAATGCCGTCCTTCATCAACCTTGTTGGGAACACAAAGTTTATTTTCAGTTGCAAACCCCACTCCATACATATATATGGGGAGGTAATAGCCCCAACTCGCTTTTACAGTGAAAACTCAGGAACTTCAAACCGGCACTAGGAAACAGACTGAGAACCCAGAGTAAAAGTTTCTCTTGCAACACGTTCCATTTGTGCTAGATGAACGATCGTCTCTCCACATGCTCAGTTCTGAGAGATAAATGTGTGTGAAAGCCGCCCTTCTCCTAGCTTCTTGGGAACACAAAGTTTCTTTTCATTTGCAAGCTCCAATCCATAAATATATATGGGGAGGTACTAGCTCCAACTCGCTTTTACAGTGAAAACTGCAGGAACTTCAAACCGGCACTAGGAAACAGACTGAGAAACCAGAGAAAATGTTTCTCCTGCAACCCGTTCCTTTGTGCTAGATGAACGATCGTCTCTCCACATGCTCATTTCTGAGAGATAAGTGTGTGTGAAAGCCTTCCTTCACCTAACTTGTTGGGAACACAAAGTTCCTTTTCAGTTTCAATCTCCACCCCATACATAAATATGGGGAGGTACTAGCTCCTACTCGGTTTTACAGTGAAAACTGCAGGAACTTCAAACCGGCACTAGGAAACAGACTGAGAAAACTGAGTAAAAGTTTCTCCTGCATTACCTTTCCTTTGGGCTAGAAGAACGGACGTCTCTCCACATGCTCAGTTCTGAGAGATTTGTGTGTGTGAAAACCGTCCTTCAACTAGCTTGTTGGGAACACAAAGTTTCTTTTCAGTTGCTAACTCCACTCCATAAATATATATGGGGAGGTACTAGCTCCAACTCGGTTTTACAGTGAAAACTGCAGGAACTTCAAATCGGCACTAGGAAACAGACTGAGAAACCAGAGTAAAAGTTTCTCCTGCAACCTGTTCCCTTTTTGCTAGATGAACGAACGTCTCTCCACATGCTCAGTTCTGAGAGATAAGTGTGTGTAAAAGCCGTCCTTCACCAAGCTTGTTGGGAACACAAAGTTCCTTTTCAGTTGCAAACCCCACTCCATACATATATATGGGGAGGTACTATCTGCAACTCGGTTTTACAGTGAAAACTGCAGGAACTTCAAAGCGGCACTAGGAAACAGACTGAGAAACCAGAGTAAAATTATCTCCTGCAACTCGTTCCCTTTGTGCTAGATGAACGAACGTCTCTCCACATGCTCAGTTCTGAGAGATAAGTGTGTGTAAATGCCGTCCTTCATCAACCTTGTTGGGAACACAAAGTTTATTTTCAGTTGTAAACTCCACTCCATACGTATATATGGGGAGGTAATAGCCCCAACTCGCTTTTACAGTGAAAAGTGCAGGAACTTCCAACCGGCACTAGGAAACAGACTGAGAAACCAGAGTAAAAGTTTCTCCTGCAACCCGTTCCATTTGTGCTAGATGAACGATCGTCTCTCCACATGCTCAGTTCTGAGAGATAAATGTGTGTGAAAGCCGCCCTTCTCCTAGCTTCTTGGGAACACAAAGTTTCTTTTCAGTTGCAAATTCCAATCCATACATATATATGGTGAGGTACTAGCTCCAACACGGTTTTTCAGTGAAAAATGCAGGAACTTCAAACCGGCACCAGGAAACAGACTGAGAAACCAGAGTAAAAGTTTCTCCTGCAACCCGTTCCCTTTGTGCTAGATGAACGAACGTCTCTCCACATGCTCAGTTCTGAGAGATAAGTGTGTGTGAAAGCCGTCCTTCACCTAGCTTTTTGGGAACACAAAGTTTCTTTTCAATTGCAAACTCCAATCCAAACATATATATGGGGAGTTTCTAACACCAACTCGTGTTTACAGTGAAAACTGCAGGAACTTCAAACCGGCACTAGGAAACAGAGTGAGAATCCAGAGTAATAGATTATCATGCAACCCGTTCCCTTTGTGCTAGATGAACGATCGTCTCTCCAAATGCTCAGTTCTGAGAGATAAGTGTGTGTGAAAGCCGTCCTTCACCTAACTTGTAGGGAACACAAAGTTTCTTTTCAGTTGCAAACCCCACTCCATACATATATATGGGGAGGTACTAGCTCCAACTCGGTTTTACAGTGAAAACTGCAGAAACGTCAAACCGGCTCTAGGAAACAGACTAAGAAACCAGAGTAAAAGATTCTCCTGCAACCAGTTCCCTTTGTGCTAGATGAACGAACGTCTCTCCACATGCTCAGTTCTGAGAGATAAGTGTGTGTAAAAGCCGTAATTCACTAATTTTGTTGGGAACACAAAGTTTGTTTTCAGTTTCAAACTCCACCCCATACATAAATATGGGGAGGTACTAGCTCCAACTCGGTTTTACAGTGAAAAATGCAGGAACTTCAAACCGGCACTAGGAAACAGACTGAGAAACCAGAGTAAAAGTTTCCCCTGCAACCCGTTCCCTTTGTGCTAGATGAACGAACGTCTCTCCACATGCTCAGTTCTGAGAGATAAGTGTGTGTAAATGCCGTCCTTCATCAACCTTGTTGGGAACACAAAGTTTATTTTCAGTTGCAAACTCCACTCCATACATATATATGGGGAGGTAATAGCCCCAACTCGCTTTTACAGTGAAAACTGCAGGAACTTCAAACCGGCACTAGGAAACAGACTGAGAAACCAGAGTAAAAGTTTCTCCTGCAACACGTTCCATTTGTGCTAGATGAACGATCGTCTCTCCACATGCTCAGTTCTGAGAGATAAATGTGTGTGAAAGCCGCCCTTCTCCTAGCTTCTAGGGAACACAAAGTTTCTTTTCATTTGCAAGCTCCAATCCATAAATATATATGGGGAGGTACTAGCTCCAACTCGCTTTTACAGTGAAAACTGCAGGAACTTCAAACCGGCACTAGGAAACAGACTGAGAAACCAGAGAAAATGTTTCTCCTGCAACCCGTTCCTTTGTGCTAGATGAACGATCGTCTCTCCACATGCTCATTTCTGAGAGATAAGTGTGTGTGAAAGCTTTCCTTCACCTAACTTGTTGGGAACACAAAGTTCCTTTTCAGTTTCAAACTCCACCCCATACATAAATATGGGGAGGTACTAACTCCAACTCGGTTTTACAGTGAAAACTGCAGGAACTTCAAACCGGCACTAGGAAACAGACTGAGAAAACTGAGTAAAAGTTTCTCCTGCATCCCCTTTCCTTTGGGCTAGAAGAACGGACGTCTCTCCACATGCTCAGTTCTGAGAGATTTGTGTGTGTGAAAACCGTCCTTCAACTAGCTTGTTGGGAACACAAAGTTTCTTTTCAGTTGCAAACTCCACTCCATACATATATATGGGGAGGTACTAACTCCAACTCGGTTTTACAGTGAAAACTGCAGGAACTTCAAACCGGCACTAGGAAACATACTGAGAAACAAGAGTAAAGTTTCTCCTGCAAACCGTTCCCTTTTTGCTAGATGAACGAACGCCTCTCCACATGCTCAGATCTGAGAGATAAGTGTGTGTGAAAGCCGTCCATCACCTAGCTTGTTGGGAACACAAAGTTTCTTTTCAGTTGCTAACTCCACTCCATAAATATATATGGGGAGGTACTAGCTCCAATTCGGGTTTACAGTGAAAACTGCAGGAACGTCAAACCGGCACTAGGAAACAGACTGAGAAACCAGAGTAAAAGTTTCTCCTGCTAACAGTTCACTTTGGGCTAGATGAACGAACTTCTCTGCACATGCTCAGTTCTGAGAGAAAAGTGAGTGTGAAAGCTGTCCTTCACCTAGCTTGTTGGGAACACAAAGTTTCTTTTCAGTTGCAAACACCAATCCATACATATATATGGGGAGGTACTAGCTCCAACTCGCTTTTACAGTGAAAACTGCAGGAACTTCAAACCGGCACTAGGAAACAGACTGAGAAACCAGAGTAAAAGTTTCTCCTGCAACCCGTTCCCTTTGTGCTAGATGAACGAACGTCTCTCCACATGCTCAGTTCTGAGAGATAAGTGTGTGTGAAAGCCGTCCTTCACCTAACTTGTTGGGAACACAAAGTTTCTTTTCAGTTTCAAACTCCACCCCATACATAAATATGGGGAGATACTAGCTCCAACACGGTTTTACAGTGAAAACCGCAGGAACTTCAAACCGACACTAGGAAACAGACTGAGAAACCAGAGTAAAAGTTTCACCTGCAACACGTTCCCTTTGTGCTACATGAACGATCGTCTCTCCACATGCTCAGTTCTGAGAAATAAGTGTGTGTGAAAGCCGTCCTTCACATAGCTTGTTGGGAACACAAAGTTTCTTTTAAGTTGCAAACTGCACTCCTTATATATATATGGGGAGGTACTAGCTCCAATTCGTGTTTACAGTGAAAACTGCAGGAACGTCAAACCGGCACTAGGAAACAGACTGAGAAACCAGAGTAAAAGTTTCTCCTGCAAACAGTTCACTTTGGGCTAGATGAACGAACTTCTCTGCACATGCTCAGTTCTGAGAGAAAAGTGAGTGTGAAAGCTGTCCTTCACCTAGCTTGTTGGGAACACAAAGTTTCTTTTCAGTTGCAAACACCAATCCATACATATATATGGGTAGGTACTAGCTCCAACTCGCTTTTACAGTGAAAACTGCAGGAACTTCAAACCGGCACTAGGAAACAGACTGAGAAACCAGAGTAAAAGTTTCTCCTGCAACCCGTTCCCTTTGTGCTAGATGAACGAACGTCTCTCCACATGCTCAGTTCTGAGAGATAAATGTGTGTAAAAGCCGTCCTTCACCAAGCTTGTTGGGAACACAAAGTTCCTTTTCAGTTGCAAACCCCACTCCATACATATATATGGGGAGGTACTAGCTGCAACTCGGTTTTACAGTGAAAACTGCAGGAACTTCAAACCGGCACTAGGAAACAGACTGAGAAACCAGAGTAAAAATTTCTCCTGCAACCCGTTCCCTTTGTGCTAGATGAACGAACGTCTCTCCACATGCTCAGTTCTGAGAGATAAGTGTGTGTAAATGCCGTCCTCCATCAACCTTGTTGGGAACACAAAATTTATTTTCAATTGCAAACTCCACTCCATACATATATATGGGGAGGTAATAGCCCCAACTCGCTTTTACAGTGAAAACTGCAGGAACTTCAAACCGGCACTAGGAAACAGACTGAGAAACCAGAGTAAAAGTTTCTCCTGCAACCCGTTCCTTTGTGCTAGATGAACGATCGTCTCTCCACATGCTCATTTCTGAGAGATAAGTGTGTGTGAAAGCCGTCCTTCACCTAACTTGTTGGGAACACAAAGTTTCTTTTCAGTTTCAAACTCCACCCCATACATAAATATGGGGAGGTACTAGCTCCAACTCTGTTTTACAGTGAAAACTGCAGGAACTTCAAACCGGCACTAGGAAACAGACTGAGAAAACTGAGTAAAAGTTTCTCCTGCATCCACTTCCCTTTGGGCTAGAAGAACGGACGTCTCTCCACATGCTCAGTTCTGAGAGAGTAGTGTGTGTGAAAACCGTCCTTCAACTTGTTTGTTGGGAACACAAAGTATCTTTTCAGTTGCAAACTCCACTCCATACATATATATGGGGAGGTACTAGCTCCAACACCGTTTTACAGTGAAAACTGCAGGAACTTCAAACCGGCACTAGGAAACAGACTGAGAAACAAGAGTAAAGTTTCTCCTGCAACATGTTCCCTTTTTGCTAGATGAACGAACGTCTCTCCACATGCTCACTTCTGTGAGATATGTGTGTGTAAAAGCCGTCCTTCACCAAGATTGTTGGGAACACAAAGTTCTTTTTCAGTTGCAAACCCCACTCCATACATATATATGGGGAGGTACTAGCTGCAACTCGGTTTTACAGTGAAAAATGCAGGAACTTCAAACCGGCACTAGGAAACAGACTGAGAAACCAGAGTAAAAGATTCTCCTGCAACCCGTTCCCTTTGTGCTAGATGAACGAACGTCTCTCCACATGCTCAGTTCTGAGAGATAAGTGTGTGTAAATGCCGTCCTTCATCAACCTTGTTGGGAACACAAAGTTTATTTTCAGTTGCAAACTCCACTCCATACATATATATTGGGAGGTAATAGCCCCAACTCGCTTTTACAGTGAAAACTGCAGGAACTTCAAACCGGCACTAGGAAAAAGACTGAGAAACCAGAGTAAAAGTTTCTCCTGCAACCCGTTCCTTTGTGCTAGATGAACGATCGTCTCTCCACATGCTCATTTCTGAGAGATAAGTGTGTGTGAAAGCCGTCCTTCACCTAACTTGTTGGGAACACAAAGTTTCTTTTCAGTTTCAAACTCCACCCCATACATAAATATGGGGAGGTACTAGCTCCAACTCTGTTTTACAGTGAAAACTGCAGGAACTTCAAACCGGCACTAGGAAACAGACTGAGAAAACTGAGTAAAAGTTTCTCCTGCATCCACTTCCCTTTGGGCTAGAAGAACGGACGTCTCTCCACATGCTCAGTTCTGAGAGAGTAGTGTGTGTGAAAACCGTCCTTCAACTAGTTTGTTGGGAACACAAAGTATCTTTTCAGTTGCAAACTCCACTCCATACATATATATGGGGAGGTACTAGCTCCAACTCCGTTTTACAGTGAAAACTGCAGGAACTTCAAACCGGCACTAGGAAACAGACTGAGAAACAAGAGTAAAGTTTCTCCTGCAACATGTTCCCTTTTTGTTAGATGAACGAACGTCTCTCCACATGCTCACTTCTGTGAGATATGTGTGTGTAAAAGCCGTCCTTCACCAAGATTGTTGGGAACACAAAGTTCTTTTTCAGTTGCAAATCCCACTCCATACATATATATGGGGAGGTACTAGCTGCAACTCGGTTTTACAGTGAAAAATGCAGGAACTTCAAACCGGCACTAGGAAACAGACTGAGAAACCAGAGTAAAAGATTCTCCTGCAACCCGTTCCCTTTGTGCTAGATGAACGAACGTCTCTCCACATGCTCAGTTCTGAGAGATAAGTGTGTGTAAATGCCGTCCTTCATCAACCTTGTTGGGAACACAAAGTTTATTTTCAGTTGCAAACTCCACTCCATACATATATATGGGGAGGTAATAGCCCCAACTCGCTTTTACAGTGAAAACTGCAGGAACTTCAAACCGGCACTAGGAAACAGACTGAGAAACCAGAGTAAAAGTTTCTCCTGCAACACGTTCCATTTGTGCTAGATGAACGATCGTCTCTCCACATGCTCAGTTCTGAGAGATAAATGTGTGTGAAAGCCGCCCTTCTCCTAGCTTATTGGGAACACAAAGTTTCTTTTCATTTTACAAGCTCCAATCCATAAATATATATGGGGAGGTACTAGCTCCAACTCGCTTTTACAGTGAAAACTGCAGGAACTTCAAACCGGCACTAGGAAACAGACTGAGAAACCAGAGAAAATGTTTCTCCTGCAACCCGATCCTTTGTGCTAGATGAACGATCGTCTCTCCACATGCTCATTTCTGAGAGATAAGTGTGTGTGAAAGCCTTCCTTCACCTAACTTGTTGGGAACACAAAGTTCCTTTTCAGTTTCAAACTCCACCCCATACATAAATATGGGGAGGTACTAGCTCCAACTCGGTTTTACAGTGAAAACTGCAGGAACTTCAAACCGGCACTAGGAAACAGACTGAGAAAACTGAGTAAAAGTTTCTCCTGCATCCCCTTTCCTTTGGGCTAGAAGAACGGACGTCTCTCCACATGCTCAGTTCTGAGAGATTTGTGTGTGTGAAAACCGTCCTTCAACTAGCTTGTTGGGAACACAAAGTTTCTTTTCAGTTGCTAACTCCACTCCATAAATATATATGGGGAGGTACTAGCTCCAACTCGGTTTTACAGTGAAAACTGCAGGAACTTCAAATCGGCACTAGGAAACAGACTGAGAAACCAGAGTAAAAGTTTCTCCTGCAACCCGTTCCCTTTTTGCTAGATGAACGAACGTCTCTCCACATGCTCAGTTCTGAGAGATAAGTGTGTGTAAAAGCCGTCCTTCACCAAGCTTGTTGGGAACACAAAGTTCCTTTTCAGTTGCAAACCCCACTCCATACATATATATGGGGAGGTACTATCTGCAACTCGGTTTTACAGTGAAAACTGCAGGAACTTCAAACCGGCACTAGGAGACAGACTGAGAAACCAGAGTAAAAGTATCTCCTGCAACTCGTTCCCTTTGTGCTAGATGAACGAACATCTCTCCACATGCTCAGTTCTGAGAGATAAGTGTGTGTAAATGCCGTCCTTCATCAACCTTGTTGGGAACACAAAGTTTATTTTCAGTTGCAAAATCCACTCCATACGTATATATGGGGAGGTAAAAGCCCCAACTCGCTTTTACAGTGAAAAGTGCAGGAACTTCCAACCGGCACTAGGAAACAGACTGAGAAACCAGAGTAAAATTTTCTCCTGCAACCCGTTCCATTTGTGCTAGATGAACGATCGTCTCTCCACATGCTCAGTTCTGAGAGATAAATGTGTGTGAAAGCCGCCCTTCTCCTAGCTTCTTGGGAACACAAAGTTTCTTTTCAGTTGCAAATTCCAATCCATACATATATATGGTGAGGTACTAGCTCCAACACGGTTTTTCAGTGAAAAATGCAGGAACTTCAAACCGGCACCAGGAAACAGACTGAGAAACCAGAGTAAAAGTTTCTCCTGCAACCCTTTCACTTTGTGCTAGATGAACGAACGTCTCTCCACATGCTCAGTTCTGAGAGATAAGTGTGTGTGAAAGCCGTCCTTCACCTAGCTTTTTGGGAACACAAAGTTTCTTTTCAATTGCAAACTCCAATCCAAACATATATATGGGGAGTTTCTAACACCAACTCGTGTTTACAGTGAAAACTGCAGGAACTTCAAACCGGCACTAGGAAACAGAGTGAGAAACCAGAGTAATAGATTATCATGCAACCCGTTCCCTTTGTGCTAGATGAACGATCGTCTCTCCAAATGCTCAGTTCTGAGAGATAAGTGTGTGTGAAAGCCGTCCTTCACCTAACTTGTAGGGAACACAAAGATTCTTTTCAGTTGCAAACCCCACTCCATACATATATATGGGGAGGTACTAGCTCCAACTCGGTTTTACAGTGAAAACTGCAGAAACGTCAAACCGGCTCTAGGAAACAGACTAAGAAACCAGAGTAAAAGATTCTCCTGCAACCAGTTCCCTTTGTGCTAGATGAACGAACGTCTCTCCACATGCTCAGTTCTGAGAGATAAGTGTGTGTAAAAGCCGTACTTCACTAATCTTGTTGGGAACACAAAGTTTCTTTTCAGTTTCAAACTCCACCCCATACATAAATATGGGGAGGTACTAGCTCCAACTCGGTTTTACAGTGAAAAATGCAGGAACTTCAAACCGGCACTAGGAAACAGACTGAGAAACCAGAGTAAAAGTTTCCCCTGCAACCCGTTCCCTTTGTGCTAGATGAACGAACGTCTCTCCACATGCTCAGTTCTGAGAGATAAGTGTGTGTAAATGCCGTCCTTCATCAACCTTGTTGGGAACACAAAGTTTATTTTCAGTTGCAAACTCCACTCCATACATATATATGGGGAGGTAATAGCCCCAACTCGCTTTTACAGTGAAAACTGCAGGAACTTCAAACCGGCACTAGGAAACAGACTGAGAAACCAGAGTAAAAGTTTCTCCTGCAACACGTTCCATTTGTGCTAGATGAACGATCGTCTCTCCACATGCTCAGTTCTGAGAGATAAATGTGTGTGAAAGCCGCCCTTCTCCTAGCTTCTTGGGAACACAAAGTTTCTTTTCATTTGCAAGCTCCAATCCATAAATATATATGGGGAGGTACTAGCTCCAACTCGCTTTTACAGTGAAAACTGCAGGAACTTCAAAACGGCACTAGGAAACAGACTGAGAAACCAGAGAAAATGTTTCTCCTGCAACCCGTTCCTTTGTGCTAGATGAACGATCGTCTCTCCACATGCTCATTTCTGAGAGATAAGTGTGTGTGAAAGCCTTCCTTCACCTAACTTGTTGGGAACACAAAGTTCCTTTTCAGTTTCAAACTCCACCCCATATATAAATATGGGGAGGTACTAGCTCCAACTAGGTTTTACAGTGAAAACTGCAGGAACTTCAAACCGGCACTAGGAAACAGACTGAGAAAACTGAGTAAAAGTTTCTCCTGCATCCCCTTTCCTTTGGGCTAGAAGAACGGACGTCTCTCCACATGCTCAGTTCTGAGAGATTTGTGTGTGTGAAAACCGTCCTTCAACTAGCTTGTTGGGAACACAAAGTTTCTTCTCAGTTGCAAACTCCACTCCATACATATATATGGGGAGGTACTAGCTCCAACTCGGTTTTACAGTGAAAACTGCAGGAACTTCAAACCGGCACTAGGAAACATACTGAGAAACAAGAGTAAAGTTTCTCCTGCAAACCGTTCCCTTTTTCTAGATGAACGAACGCCTCTCCACATGCTCAGATCTGAGAGATAAGTGTGTGTGAAAGCCGTCCTTCACCTAGCTTGTTGGGAACACAAAGTTTCTTTTCAGTTGCTAACTCCACTCCATAAATATATATGGGGAGGTACTAGCTCCAACTCGGTTTTACAGTGAAAACTGCAGGAACTTCAAATCGGCACTAGGAAACAGACTGAGAAACCAGAGTAAAAGTTTCTCCTGCAACCCGTTCCCTTTTTGCTAGATGAACGAACGTCTCTCCACATGCTCAGTTCTGAGAGATAAGTGTGTGTAAAAGCCGTCCTTCACCAAGCTTGTTGGGAACACAAAGTTCCTTTTCAGTTGCAAACCCCACTCCATACATATATATGGGGAGGTATTATCTGCAACTCGGTTTTACAGTGAAAACTGCAGGAACTTCAAACCGGCACTAGGAAACAGACTGAGAAACCAGAGTAAAAGTATCTCCTGCAACTCGTTCCCTTTGTGCTAGATGAACGAACGTCTCTCCACATGCTCAGTTCTGAGAGATAAGTGTGTGTAAAAGCCGTACTTCACTAATCTTGTTGGGAACACAAAGTTTCTTTTCAGTTTCAAACTCCACCCCATACATAAATATGGGGAGGTACTAGCTCCAACTCGGTTTTACAGTGAAAACTGCAGGAAATTCAAACCGGCAGTAGGAAACAGACTGAGAAAACTGAGTAAAAGTTTCTCCTGCATCCCCTTCCCTTTGGGCTAGAAGAACGGACGTCTCTCCACATGCTCAGTTCTGAGAGATTTGTGTGTGTGAAAACCGTCCTTCAACTAGCTTGTTGGGAACACAAAGTTTCTTTTCAGTTGCAAACTCCACTCCATACATATATATGGGGAGGTACTAGCTCCAACTCTGTTTTACAGTGAAAACTGCAGGAACTTCAAACCGGCACTAGGAAACAGTCTGAGAAACAAGAGTAAAGTTTCTCCTGCAACACGTTCCCTTTTTGCTAGATGAACGAACGTCTCTCCACATGCTCAGATCTGAGAGATAAGTGTGTGTGAAAGCCGTACTTCACCTAGCTTGTTGGCAACACAAAGATTCTTTTCAGTTGCAAAATCCACTCCATACATGTATATGGGGAGGTACAAGCTCCAACTCGGTTTTACAGTGAAAACTACAGGAACTTCAAACCGGCACTAGGAAACAGACTGAGAAACAAGAGTAAAAGTTTCTCCTGAAAGCCGTTCCTTTTGTGCTAGATCAACGAACGTCTCTCCACATGCTGAGTTCTGAGAGATAAGTGTGTGTGAAAGCCGTCCTTCACCTAGCTTGTTGGGAACACAAAGTTTCTTTTCAGTTGCAAACTCCACCCCATACATATATATGGGGAGGTACTAGCTCCAACTCGGTTTTACAGTGAAAACTGCAGGAACTTCAAACCGGCATCAGGAAACAGACTGAGAAAACAGAGTAAAAGATTCCCCTGCAACCCCTTCCCTTTGTGCTAGATGAACGGTCGTCTCTCCACATGCTCAGTTCTGAGAGATAAGTGTGTGTGAAAGCCGTACTTCACCTAGCTTGTTGGGAACACAAACTTTCTTTTCAGTTGCAAACTCCACTCCATACATATATATGGGTATTTACTAGCTCCAACTAGGTTTTTCAGTGAAAACTGCAGGAACTTCAAACCGGCACTAGGAAACAGACTGAGAAACCAGAGTAAAAGTTTCTCCTGCAACCCGTTCCCTTTGTACTAGATGAACGAACGTCTCTCCACATGCTCAGTTCTGAGAGATAAATGTGTATGAAAGCCGTCCTTCACCTAGCTTGTTGGGAACACAAAGTTTCTTTTCAGTTGCAAACACCACTCCAAACATATATATGGGGAGGTACTAGCTCCAACTCGGGTTTACAGTGAAAACTGCAGGAACTTCAAACCGGCACTAGGAAACAGACTGAGAAAACACGGTAAAAGTTTCAACTGCAACCCGTTAACTTTGTGCTAGATGAACGAAAGTCTCTCCACATGCTCAGTTCTGAGAGATAAGTGTGTGTAAAAGCCGTACTTCATCAAGCTTGTTGGGAACACAAAGTTTCTTTTCAGTTTCAAACTCCACTCCATACATATATATGGGGAGGTACAAGCTCCAACTCGGTTTTACAGTGAAAACTGCAGGAACTTCAAACCAGCACTAGGAAACAGACTGAGAAACCAGAGTAAAAGTTTCTCCTGCAACCCGTTCCTTTTGTGCTAGATCAACGAACGTCTCTCCACATGCTCAGTTCTGAGAGATAAGTGTGTGTGAAAGCCGTCCTTCACCTAGCTTGTTGGGAACACAAAGTTTCTTTTCAGTTGCAAACTCCAGCCCATACGTATATATGGGGAGGTACTAGCTCCAACTCGGTTTTACAGTGAAAACTGCAGGAACTTCAAACCGGCACTAGGAAACAGACTGAGAAAACAGGGTAAAAGATTCTCCTGCAAACCCTTCCCTTTGTGCTAGATGAACGGACGTCTCTCCACATGCTCAGTTCTGAGAGATAAGTGTGTGTGAAAGCCGTCATTCACCTAGCTTGTTGGGAACACAAAGTTTCTTTTCAGTTGCAAACTCCACTCCATACATATATATGGGGGTCACTAGCTCCAACTCGGTTTTACAGTGAAAACTGCAGGAACTTCAAACCGGCACTAGGAAACAGACTGAGAAACCAGAGTAAAAGTTTCTACTGCAACCCATTCCCTTTGTGCTAGATGAACGACCATCTCTCCACATGCTCAGTTCTGAGAGATAAGTGGGTATGAAAGCCGTCCTTCAACTTGCTTGTTGGGAACACAAAGTTTCTCTTCATTTGAAAACTCCACTCCATAAATATATATGAGGTGGTACTAGCTCCAACTCGGTTTTACAGTGAAAATTGCAGGAACTTCAAACCGGCACTAGGAAACAGACTGAGAAACCAGAGTAATGTTTTCTCCTGCAACCCGTTCCCTTTGTGCTTGATGAACGAACGTCTCTCCACATGCTCAGTTCTTAGAGA
Source organism: Camelus dromedarius (assembly GCF_036321535.1). Lineage (NCBI taxonomy): Eukaryota > Metazoa > Chordata > Mammalia > Artiodactyla > Camelidae > Camelus > Camelus dromedarius. The sequence goes on along the minus strand of NW_026989771.1, from coordinate 3,401,976 downwards.
TAAGTGAGTGTTAAAGCCGTCCTTCACCAAGCTTGTTGGGAACACAAAGTTTCTTTTCAGTTTCAAACCCCACTCCATACATATATATTTGGAGTTACTAGCTCCAACTCGCTTTTACAGTGAAAAGTGCAGGAACTTCAAACCGGCACTAGGAAACAGACTGAGAAACCAGAGTAAATGTTTCTCCTGCAACCCGTTCCATTTGTGCCAAATGAACGAACGTCTCTCCACAAGCTCACTTCTGAGAGATAAGTGTGTATGAAAGCCGTCCTTCACCTAGCTTGTTGGGAACACAAAGTTTATATTTAGTTGCAATCTCCAATCCATACATATATATGCGGTTGTACTAGCTCCAACCCGGTTTTACAGTGAAAACTGCAGGAACTTCAAACCGGCACTAGGAAACAGACTGAGAAACCAGAGTAAAAGTTTCTCCTGCAAACCGTTCCCTTTGTGCTAGATGAACGAACGTCGCTCCAAATGCTCAGTTCTGAGAAAAAAGTGTGTGTGAAAGCGGTACTTCACCTAGCTTGTTGGGAACACAAAGTTTCTTTTCAGTTGCAAACACCACTCCATACATATATATGGGGAGGTACTATCTCCAACAAGGTTTTACAGTGAAAACTGCAGGTAATTCAAACCGGCACTAGGAAACAGCCTGAGAAACCAGAGTAATAGATTATCCTGCAACCCCTTCCCTTTGTGCTAGATGAACGAACGTCTCTCCAGATGCTCGGTTCTGAGAGATAAGTGTGTGTGAAAGCCGTCCTTCACCTAGCTTGTTGGGAACACAAAGTTTCTTTTCAGTTGCAAACTCCACTCCATACATATATAAGGGGAGGTACTAGCTCCAACTCGGTTTTACAGTGAAAACTGCAGGAACTTCAAACCGGCACTAGGAAACAGACTGAGAATCCAGAGTAAAAGTTTCTCCTGCAACCCGTTCCTTTTGTGCTAGATCAACGAACGTCTCTCCACATGCTCAGTTCTGAGAGATAAGTGTGTGTGAAAGCCGTCCTTCACCTAGCTTGTTCGGAACACAAAGTTTCTTTTCAGTTGCAAACTCCAGCCCATACATATATATGGGGAGGTACTAGCTCCAACTCGGTTTTACAGTGAAAACTGCAGGAACTTCAAACCGGCACTAGGAAACAGACTGAGAAAACAGGGTAAAAGATTCTCCTGCAACCCCTTCCCTTTGTGCTAGATGAACGGACGTCTCTCCACATGCTCAGTTCTGAGAGATAAGTGTGTGTGAAAGCCGTCATTCACCTAGCTTGTTGGGAACACAAAGTTTCTTTTCAGTTGCAAACTCCAATCCATACATATATATGGGGAGTTACTAGCTCCAAATCGGTTTTACAGTGAAAATTGCAGGAACTTCAAACCGGCACTAGGAAACAGACTGAGAAACCAGAGTAAAAATTTCTCCTGCAAACCATTCCCTTTGTGCTAGATGAACGAACGTCTCTCCACATGCTCAGTTCGGAGAGAAAAGTGTGTGTGAAAGCCGTCCTTCACCTAGCTTGTTGGGAACACAAAGTTTCTTTTCAGTTGCAAACTCCACTCCATACATATATATGGGGAGGTACTATCTCCAACACGGTTTTACAGTGAAAACTGCAGGAAATTCAAACCGGCACTGGGAAACAGACTGAGAATCCAGAGTAAAATTTTTCCTGCAACACGTTCCATTTGTGCTAGATGAACGATCGTCCCACCACATGCTCAGTTTTGAGAGATAAGTGAGTGTGAAAGCCGTCCTTCACATAGCTTGTTGGGAACACAAAGTTTCTATTCAGTTGCAAACTCCACTCCATCCATATATATGGTGAGGTTCTAACTCCAACACATTTTTTCAGTGAAAACTGCAGGAACTTCAATCCGGCACCAGGAAACAGACTGAGAAACCAGAGTAAAAGCTTCTCCTGCAACCCGTTCCCTTTGTGCTATATGAACGAAAGTCTATCCACATGATCATTTTTGAGAGATAAGTGTGTGTGAAAGCCGTACTTCACCTATCTTGTTGGGAACATAAAGTTTCTTTTCAGTTGCAAACTCCACTCCATACATATATATGGGGAGGTAGAAGCTCCAACTCGGTTTTACAGTGAAAACTGCAGGAACTTCAAACCGGCACTAGGAAACAGACTGAGAAAACAGAGTAAAAGATTCCCGTGCAACCCCTTCCCTTTGTGCTAGATGAACGGACGTCTCTCCACATGCTCAGTTCTCAGAGATAAGTCTGTGTGAAAGCCCTACTTCATCAAGCTTGTTGGGAACACAAAGTTTCTTTTCAGTTGCAAACTCCACTCCATACATTTATATGGGGAGGTACAAGCTCCAAATCGATTTTACAGAGAAAACTGCAGGAAATTCAAACCGGCACTGGGAAACAGACTGAGAAACCAGAGTAAAATTTTTCCTGCAACACGTTCCATTGGTGCTAGATGAACGATCGTCCCACCACATGCTCAGTTTGAGAGATAAGTGAGTGTGAAAGCCGTCCTTCATATAGCTTGTTGGGAACACAAAGTTTCTATTCAGTTGCAAACTCCACTCCATCCATATATATGGTGAGGTTCTAACTCCAACACATTTTTTCAGTGAAAACTGCAGGAAATTCAATCCGGCACCAGGAAACAGACTGAGAAACCAGAGTAAAAACTTCTCCTGCAACCCGTTCCCTTTGTGCTATATGAACGAAAGTCTATCCACATGCTCATTTTTGAGAGATAAGTGTGTGTGAAAGCCGTACTTCACCTATCTTGTTGGGAACACAAACTTTCTTTTCAGTTGCAAACTCCACTCCATACATATATATGCGGAGGTACTAGCTCCAACCCGGTTTTACAGTGAAAACTGCAGGAACTTCAAACCGGCACTAGGAAACAGACTGAGAAACCAGAGTAAAAGTTTCTCATGCAACCCGTTCCCTTTGTGCTAGATGAACGAACGTCGCTCCACATGCTCAGTTCTGAGAAAAAAGTGTGTGTGAAAGCGGTACTTCACCTAGCTTGTTGGGAACACAAAGTTTCTTTTCAGTTGCAAACTCCACTCCATACATATATATGGGGAGGTACTATCTCCAACACTGTTTTACAGTGAAAACTGCAGGAAATTCCAACCGGCACTAGGAAACAGACTGAGAAACCAGAGTAATAGTTTATCCTGCAACCACTTCCCTTTGTGCTAGATGAACGAACGTCTCTCCAGATGCTCGGGTCTGAGAGATAAGTGTGTGTGAAAGCCGTCCTTCACCTAGCTTGTTGGGAACACAAAGTTTCTTTTCAGTTGCAAACTCCACTCCATACATATATAAGGGGAGGTACTAACTCCAACTCGGTTTTACAGTGAAAACTGCAGGAACTTCAAACCGGCACTAGGAAACAGACTGAGAGACCAGAGTAAAAGTTTCTCCTGCAAACCTTTCCCTTTGTGCTAGATGAACGAACGTCTCTCCACATGCTCAGTTATGAGAGATAAGTGTGTGTGAAAGCCGTCCTTCACCTAGCTTGTTGGGAACACAAAGTTTCTTTTCAGTTGCAAACTCCACTCCATACATATATATGGGGAGGTACTAGCTCCAACTCGGTTTTACAGTGAAAACTGCAGGAACTTCAAACCGGCACTAGGAAACAGACTGAGAGACCAGAGTAAAAGTTTCTCCTGCAACCCCTTCCCTTTGTGCTAGATGAACGAAAGTCTCTCCAGATACTCAGTTCTGAGAGATAAGTGTGTGTGAAAGCCGTCCTTCACATAGCTTGATGGGAACACAAAGATTCTTTTCAGTTGCAAACTCCACTCCATACATATATATGGGGTGTTTCTAGCTCCAACTCGGCTTTACAGTGAAAACTGCAGGAACTTCAAACCGGCACTAGGAAACAGACTGAGAAAGCAGAGTAAAATTTCTCCTGCAACCCGTACCCTTTGTGCTAGATGAAAGAATTTCTCTCCACATGCTCAGTTCTGAGAGATAAGTGTGTGTGAAAGCCGTCCTTCACCTAGCTTGTTGGGAACACAAAGTTTCTTTTCAATTGCAAACTCCAAGCCATAAATATATATGGAGAGGTAGTAGCTCCAACTTGGTTTTACAGTGAAAACTGCAGGAACTTCAAACCGGCACTAGGAAACAGACTGAGAATCCAAAGTAAAAGATTCTCCTGCAGCCCGTTCCCTTTGTGCTAGATGAACGAACGTCTCTCCACATGCTCAGTTCTGAGAGATAAGTGTGTGTAAATGCCGTCCTTCATCAACCTTGTTGGGAACACAAAGTTTATTTTCAGTTGCAAACTCCACTCCATACATATATATGGGGAGGTAATAGCCCCAACTCGCTTTTACAGTGAAAACTGCAGGAACTTCAAACCGGCACTAGGAAACAGACTGAGAAACCAGAGTAAAAGTTTCTCCTGCAACACGTTCCATTTGTGCTAGATGAACGATCGTCTCTCCACATGCTCATTTCTGAGAGATAAGTGTGTGTGAAAGCCTTCCTTCACCTAACTTGTTGGGAACACAAAGTTCCTTTTCAGTTTCAAACTCCACCCCATATATAAATATGGGGAGGTACTAGCTCCAACTAGGTTTTACAGTGAAAACTGCAGGAACTTCAAACCGGCACTAGGAAACAGACTGAGAAAACTGAGTAAAAGTTTCTCCTGCATCCCCTTTCCTTTGGGCTAGAAGAACGGACGTCTCTCCACATGCTCAGTTCTGAGAGATTTGTGTGTGTGAAAACCGTCCTTCAACTAGCTTGTTGGGAACACAAAGTTTCTTCTCAGTTGCAAACTCCACTCCATACATATATATGGGGAGGTACTAGCTCCAACTCGGTTTTACAGTGAAAACTGCAGGAACTTCAAACCGGCACTAGGAAACATACTGAGAAACAAGAGTAAAGTTTCTCCTGCAAACCGTTCCCTTTTTCTAGATGAACGAACGCCTCTCCACATGCTCAGATCTGAGAGATAAGTGTGTGTGAAAGCCGTCCTTCACCTAGCTTGTTGGGAACACAAAGTTTCTTTTCAGTTGCTAACTCCACTCCATAAATATATATGGGGAGGTACTAGCTCCAACTCGGTTTTACAGTGAAAACTGCAGGAACTTCAAATCGGCACTAGGAAACAGACTGAGAAACCAGAGTAAAAGTTTCTCCTGCAACCCGTTCCCTTTTTGCTAGATGAACGAACGTCTCTCCACATGCTCAGTTCTGAGAGATAAGTGTGTGTAAAAGCCGTCCTTCACCAAGCTTGTTGGGAACACAAAGTTCCTTTTCAGTTGCAAACCCCACTCCATACATATATATGGGGAGGTATTATCTGCAACTCGGTTTTACAGTGAAAACTGCAGGAACTTCAAACCGGCACTAGGAAACAGACTGAGAAACCAGAGTAAAAGTATCTCCTGCAACTCGTTCCCTTTGTGCTAGATGAACGAACGTCTCTCCACATGCTCAGTTCTGAGAGATAAGTGTGTGTAAAAGCCGTACTTCACTAATCTTGTTGGGAACACAAAGTTTCTTTTCAGTTTCAAACTCCACCCCATACATAAATATGGGGAGGTACTAGCTCCAACTCGGTTTTACAGTGAAAACTGCAGGAAATTCAAACCGGCAGTAGGAAACAGACTGAGAAAACTGAGTAAAAGTTTCTCCTGCATCCCCTTCCCTTTGGGCTAGAAGAACGGACGTCTCTCCACATGCTCAGTTCTGAGAGATTTGTGTGTGTGAAAACCGTCCTTCAACTAGCTTGTTGGGAACACAAAGTTTCTTTTCAGTTGCAAACTCCACTCCATACATATATATGGGGAGGTACTAGCTCCAACTCTGTTTTACAGTGAAAACTGCAGGAACTTCAAACCGGCACTAGGAAACAGTCTGAGAAACAAGAGTAAAGTTTCTCCTGCAACACGTTCCCTTTTTGCTAGATGAACGAACGTCTCTCCACATGCTCAGATCTGAGAGATAAGTGTGTGTGAAAGCCGTACTTCACCTAGCTTGTTGGCAACACAAAGATTCTTTTCAGTTGCAAAATCCACTCCATACATGTATATGGGGAGGTACAAGCTCCAACTCGGTTTTACAGTGAAAACTACAGGAACTTCAAACCGGCACTAGGAAACAGACTGAGAAACAAGAGTAAAAGTTTCTCCTGAAAGCCGTTCCTTTTGTGCTAGATCAACGAACGTCTCTCCACATGCTGAGTTCTGAGAGATAAGTGTGTGTGAAAGCCGTCCTTCACCTAGCTTGTTGGGAACACAAAGTTTCTTTTCAGTTGCAAACTCCACCCCATACATATATATGGGGAGGTACTAGCTCCAACTCGGTTTTACAGTGAAAACTGCAGGAACTTCAAACCGGCATCAGGAAACAGACTGAGAAAACAGAGTAAAAGATTCCCCTGCAACCCCTTCCCTTTGTGCTAGATGAACGGTCGTCTCTCCACATGCTCAGTTCTGAGAGATAAGTGTGTGTGAAAGCCGTACTTCACCTAGCTTGTTGGGAACACAAACTTTCTTTTCAGTTGCAAACTCCACTCCATACATATATATGGGTATTTACTAGCTCCAACTAGGTTTTTCAGTGAAAACTGCAGGAACTTCAAACCGGCACTAGGAAACAGACTGAGAAACCAGAGTAAAAGTTTCTCCTGCAACCCGTTCCCTTTGTACTAGATGAACGAACGTCTCTCCACATGCTCAGTTCTGAGAGATAAATGTGTATGAAAGCCGTCCTTCACCTAGCTTGTTGGGAACACAAAGTTTCTTTTCAGTTGCAAACACCACTCCAAACATATATATGGGGAGGTACTAGCTCCAACTCGGGTTTACAGTGAAAACTGCAGGAACTTCAAACCGGCACTAGGAAACAGACTGAGAAAACACGGTAAAAGTTTCAACTGCAACCCGTTAACTTTGTGCTAGATGAACGAAAGTCTCTCCACATGCTCAGTTCTGAGAGATAAGTGTGTGTAAAAGCCGTACTTCATCAAGCTTGTTGGGAACACAAAGTTTCTTTTCAGTTTCAAACTCCACTCCATACATATATATGGGGAGGTACAAGCTCCAACTCGGTTTTACAGTGAAAACTGCAGGAACTTCAAACCAGCACTAGGAAACAGACTGAGAAACCAGAGTAAAAGTTTCTCCTGCAACCCGTTCCTTTTGTGCTAGATCAACGAACGTCTCTCCACATGCTCAGTTCTGAGAGATAAGTGTGTGTGAAAGCCGTCCTTCACCTAGCTTGTTGGGAACACAAAGTTTCTTTTCAGTTGCAAACTCCAGCCCATACGTATATATGGGGAGGTACTAGCTCCAACTCGGTTTTACAGTGAAAACTGCAGGAACTTCAAACCGGCACTAGGAAACAGACTGAGAAAACAGGGTAAAAGATTCTCCTGCAAACCCTTCCCTTTGTGCTAGATGAACGGACGTCTCTCCACATGCTCAGTTCTGAGAGATAAGTGTGTGTGAAAGCCGTCATTCACCTAGCTTGTTGGGAACACAAAGTTTCTTTTCAGTTGCAAACTCCACTCCATACATATATATGGGGGTCACTAGCTCCAACTCGGTTTTACAGTGAAAACTGCAGGAACTTCAAACCGGCACTAGGAAACAGACTGAGAAACCAGAGTAAAAGTTTCTACTGCAACCCATTCCCTTTGTGCTAGATGAACGACCATCTCTCCACATGCTCAGTTCTGAGAGATAAGTGGGTATGAAAGCCGTCCTTCAACTTGCTTGTTGGGAACACAAAGTTTCTCTTCATTTGAAAACTCCACTCCATAAATATATATGAGGTGGTACTAGCTCCAACTCGGTTTTACAGTGAAAATTGCAGGAACTTCAAACCGGCACTAGGAAACAGACTGAGAAACCAGAGTAATGTTTTCTCCTGCAACCCGTTCCCTTTGTGCTTGATGAACGAACGTCTCTCCACATGCTCAGTTCTTAGAGATAAGTGAGTGTTAAAGCCGTCCTTCACCAAGCTTGTTGGGAACACAAAGTTTCTTTTCAGTTTCAAACCCCACTCCATACATATATATTTGGAGTTACTAGCTCCAACTCGCTTTTACAGTGAAAAGTGCAGGAACTTCAAACCGGCACTAGGAAACAGACTGAGAAACCAGAGTAAATGTTTCTCCTGCAACCCGTTCCATTTGTGCCAAATGAACGAACGTCTCTCCACAAGCTCACTTCTGAGAGATAAGTGTGTATGAAAGCCGTCCTTCACCTAGCTTGTTGGGAACACAAAGTTTATATTTAGTTGCAATCTCCAATCCATACATATATATGCGGTTGTACTAGCTCCAACCCGGTTTTACAGTGAAAACTGCAGGAACTTCAAACCGGCACTAGGAAACAGACTGAGAAACCAGAGTAAAAGTTTCTCCTGCAAACCGTTCCCTTTGTGCTAGATGAACGAACGTCGCTCCAAATGCTCAGTTCTGAGAAAAAAGTGTGTGTGAAAGCGGTACTTCACCTAGCTTGTTGGGAACACAAAGTTTCTTTTCAGTTGCAAACACCACTCCATACATATATATGGGGAGGTACTATCTCCAACAAGGTTTTACAGTGAAAACTGCAGGTAATTCAAACCGGCACTAGGAAACAGCCTGAGAAACCAGAGTAATAGATTATCCTGCAACCCCTTCCCTTTGTGCTAGATGAACGAACGTCTCTCCAGATGCTCGGTTCTGAGAGATAAGTGTGTGTGAAAGCCGTCCTTCACCTAGCTTGTTGGGAACACAAAGTTTCTTTTCAGTTGCAAACTCCACTCCATACATATATAAGGGGAGGTACTAGCTCCAACTCGGTTTTACAGTGAAAACTGCAGGAACTTCAAACCGGCACTAGGAAACAGACTGAGAATCCAGAGTAAAAGTTTCTCCTGCAACCCGTTCCTTTTGTGCTAGATCAACGAACGTCTCTCCACATGCTCAGTTCTGAGAGATAAGTGTGTGTGAAAGCCGTCCTTCACCTAGCTTGTTCGGAACACAAAGTTTCTTTTCAGTTGCAAACTCCAGCCCATACATATATATGGGGAGGTACTAGCTCCAACTCGGTTTTACAGTGAAAACTGCAGGAACTTCAAACCGGCACTAGGAAACAGACTGAGAAAACAGGGTAAAAGATTCTCCTGCAACCCCTTCCCTTTGTGCTAGATGAACGGACGTCTCTCCACATGCTCAGTTCTGAGAGATAAGTGTGTGTGAAAGCCGTCATTCACCTAGCTTGTTGGGAACACAAAGTTTCTTTTCAGTTGCAAACTCCAATCCATACATATATATGGGGAGTTACTAGCTCCAAATCGGTTTTACAGTGAAAATTGCAGGAACTTCAAACCGGCACTAGGAAACAGACTGAGAAACCAGAGTAAAAATTTCTCCTGCAAACCATTCCCTTTGTGCTAGATGAACGAACGTCTCTCCACATGCTCAGTTCGGAGAGAAAAGTGTGTGTGAAAGCCGTCCTTCACCTAGCTTGTTGGGAACACAAAGTTTCTTTTCAGTTGCAAACTCCACTCCATACATATATATGGGGAGGTACTATCTCCAACACGGTTTTACAGTGAAAACTGCAGGAAATTCAAACCGGCACTGGGAAACAGACTGAGAATCCAGAGTAAAATTTTTCCTGCAACACGTTCCATTTGTGCTAGATGAACGATCGTCCCACCACATGCTCAGTTTTGAGAGATAAGTGAGTGTGAAAGCCGTCCTTCACATAGCTTGTTGGGAACACAAAGTTTCTATTCAGTTGCAAACTCCACTCCATCCATATATATGGTGAGGTTCTAACTCCAACACATTTTTTCAGTGAAAACTGCAGGAACTTCAATCCGGCACCAGGAAACAGACTGAGAAACCAGAGTAAAAGCTTCTCCTGCAACCCGTTCCCTTTGTGCTATATGAACGAAAGTCTATCCACATGATCATTTTTGAGAGATAAGTGTGTGTGAAAGCCGTACTTCACCTATCTTGTTGGGAACATAAAGTTTCTTTTCAGTTGCAAACTCCACTCCATACATATATATGGGGAGGTAGAAGCTCCAACTCGGTTTTACAGTGAAAACTGCAGGAACTTCAAACCGGCACTAGGAAACAGACTGAGAAAACAGAGTAAAAGATTCCCGTGCAACCCCTTCCCTTTGTGCTAGATGAACGGACGTCTCTCCACATGCTCAGTTCTCAGAGATAAGTCTGTGTGAAAGCCCTACTTCATCAAGCTTGTTGGGAACACAAAGTTTCTTTTCAGTTGCAAACTCCACTCCATACATTTATATGGGGAGGTACAAGCTCCAAATCGATTTTACAGAGAAAACTGCAGGAAATTCAAACCGGCACTGGGAAACAGACTGAGAAACCAGAGTAAAATTTTTCCTGCAACACGTTCCATTGGTGCTAGATGAACGATCGTCCCACCACATGCTCAGTTTGAGAGATAAGTGAGTGTGAAAGCCGTCCTTCATATAGCTTGTTGGGAACACAAAGTTTCTATTCAGTTGCAAACTCCACTCCATCCATATATATGGTGAGGTTCTAACTCCAACACATTTTTTCAGTGAAAACTGCAGGAAATTCAATCCGGCACCAGGAAACAGACTGAGAAACCAGAGTAAAAACTTCTCCTGCAACCCGTTCCCTTTGTGCTATATGAACGAAAGTCTATCCACATGCTCATTTTTGAGAGATAAGTGTGTGTGAAAGCCGTACTTCACCTATCTTGTTGGGAACACAAACTTTCTTTTCAGTTGCAAACTCCACTCCATACATATATATGCGGAGGTACTAGCTCCAACCCGGTTTTACAGTGAAAACTGCAGGAACATCAAACCGGCACTAGGAAACAGACTGAGAAACCAGAGTAAAAGTTTCTCCTGCAACCCGTTCCCTTTGTGCTAGATGAACGAACGTCGCTCCACATGCTCAGTTCTGAGAAAAAAGTGTGTGTGAAAGCGGTACTTCACCTAGCTTGTTGGGAACACAAAGTTTCTTTTCAGTTGCAAACTCCACTCCATACATATATATGGGGAGGTACTATCTCCAACACTGTTTTACAGTGAAAACTGCAGGAAATTCCAACCGGCACTAGGAAACAGACTGAGAAACCAGAGTAATAGTTTATCCTGCAACCACTTCCCTTTGTGCTAGATGAACGAACGTCTCTCCAGATGCTCGGGTCTGAGAGATAAGTGTGTGTGAAAGCCGTCCTTCACCTAGCTTGTTGGGAACACAAAGTTTCTTTTCAGTTGCAAACTCCACTCCATACATATATAAGGGGAGGTACTAACTCCAACTCGGTTTTACAGTGAAAACTGCAGGAACTTCAAACCGGCACTAGGAAACAGACTGAGAGACCAGAGTAAAAGTTTCTCCTGCAAACCTTTCCCTTTGTGCTAGATGAACGAACGTCTCTCCACATGCTCAGTTATGAGAGATAAGTGTGTGTGAAAGCCGTCCTTCACCTAGCTTGTTGGGAACACAAAGTTTCTTTTCAGTTGCAAACTCCACTCCATACATATATATGGGGAGGTACTAGCTCCAACTCGGTTTTACAGTGAAAACTGCAGGAACTTCAAACCGGCACTAGGAAACAGACTGAGAGACCAGAGTAAAAGTTTCTCCTGCAACCCCTTCCCTTTGTGCTAGATGAACGAAAGTCTCTCCAGATACTCAGTTCTGAGAGATAAGTGTGTGTGAAAGCCGTCCTTCACATAGCTTGATGGGAACACAAAGATTCTTTTCAGTTGCAAACTCCACTCCATACATATATATGGGGTGTTTCTAGCTCCAACTCGGCTTTACAGTGAAAACTGCAGGAACTTCAAACCGGCACTAGGAAACAGACTGAGAAAGCAGAGTAAAATTTCTCCTGCAACCCGTACCCTTTGTGCTAGATGAAAGAATTTCTCTCCACATGCTCAGTTCTGAGAGATAAGTGTGTGTGAAAGCCGTCCTTCACCTAGCTTGTTGGGAACACAAAGTTTCTTTTCAATTGCAAACTCCAAGCCATAAATATATATGGAGAGGTAGTAGCTCCAACTTGGTTTTACAGTGAAAACTGCAGGAACTTCAAACCGGCACTAGGAAACAGACTGAGAATCCAAAGTAAAAGATTCTCCTGCAGCCCGTTCCCTTTGTGCTAGATGAACGAACGTTTCTCCACATGCTCAGTTCTGAGAGATAACTGAGTGTGAATGCCGTCCTTTACCTAGCTTGTTGGGAACACAAAGTTTCTTTTCAGTTGCAAACTCCACTCCATACATATATATGGGGAGGTACTATCTCCAACACGGTTTTACAGTGAAAACTGCAGGAAATTCAAACCGGCACTAGGAAACAGACTGAGAAACCAGAGTAATAGATTATCCTGCAAACCCTTCCCTTTGTGCTAGATGAACGAACGTCTCTCCACATGCTCAGTTCTCAGAGATAAGTCTGTGTGAAAGCCCTACTTCATCAAGCTTGTTGGGAACACAAAGTTTCTTTTCAGTTGCAAACTCCACTCCATATATTTATATGGGGAGGTACAATCTCCAAATCGGTTTTACAGAGAAAACTGCAGGAAATTCAAACCGGCACTGGGAAACAGACTGAGAATCCAGAGTAAAATTTTTCCTGCAACACGTTCCATTTGTGCTAGATGAACGATCGTCCCACCACATGCTCAGTTTTGAGAGATAAGTGAGTGTGAAAGCCGTCCTTCACATAGCTTGTTGGGAACACAAAGTTTCTATTCAGTTGCAAACTCCACTCCATCCATATATATGGTGAGGTTCTAACTCCAACACATTTTTTCAGTGAAAACTGCAGGAACTTCAATCCGGCACCAGGAAACAGACTGAGAAACCAGAGTAAAAGCTTCTCCTGCAACCCGTTCCCTTTGTGCTATATGAACGAAAGTCTATCCACATGATCATTTTTGAGAGATAAGTGTGTGTGAAAGCCGTACTTCACCTATCTTGTTGGGAACACAAAGTTTCTTTTCAGTTGCAAACTCCACTCCATACATATATATGGGGAGGTACAAGCTCCAACTCGGTTTTACAGTGAAAACTGCAGGAACTTCAAATCGGCACTAGGAAACAGACTGAGAAAACAGAGTAAAAGATTCCCGTGCAACCCCTTCCCTTTGTGCTAGATGAACGGACGTCTCTCCACATGCTCAGTTCTGAGAGATAAGTGTGTGTGAAAGCCGTACTTCACCTAGCTTGTTGGGAACACAAACTTTCTTTTCAGTTGCAAACTCCACTCCATACATATATATGGGGATTTACTAGCTCCAACTAGGATTTTCAGTGAAAACTGCAGGAACTTCAAACCGGCACTTGGAAACAGACTGAGAAACCAGAGTAAAAGTTTCTCCAGCAACCCGATCCCTTTGTGCTAGATGAACGAACGTCTCTCCACATGCTAATTTCTGAGAGATAAGTGTGTGTGAAAGCCGTCCTTCACCTAGCTTGTTGGGAAGAAAAAGTTTCTTTTCAGTTGCAAACTCCACTCCATACATATATATGGGGAAGTACTAGTTCCAAATCGGTTTTACACTGAAAACTGCAGGAACTTCAAACCGGCACTAGGAAACAGACTGAGAAACCAGAGTAAAAGTTTCTCCTGCAACCCGTTCCCTTTGTACTAGATGAACGAACGTCTCTCCACATGCTCAGTTCTGAGAGATAAATGTGTATGAAAGCCGTCCTTCACCTAGCTTGTTGGGAACACAAAGTTTCTTTTCAGTTGCAAACACCACTCCAAACATATATATGGGGAGTTACTAGCTCCAACTCGGGTTTACAGTGAAAACTGCAGGAACTTCAAACCGGCACTAGGAAACAGACTGAGAAAACACGGTAAAAGTTTCAACTGCAACCCGTTAACTTTGTGCTAGATGAACGAAAGTCTCTCCACATGCTCAGTTCTGAGAGATAAGTGTGTGTAAAAGCCGTACTTCATCAAGCTTGTTGGAAACCCAAAGTTTCTTTTCAGTTTCAAACTCCACTCCATACATATATATGGGGAGGTACAAGCTCCAAATCGGTTTTACAGTGAAAACTGCAGGAACTTCAAACCGGCACTAGGAAACAGACTGAGAATCCAGAGTAAAAGTTTCTCCTGCAACCCGTTCCTTTTGTGCTAGATCAACGAACGTCTCTCCACATGCTCAGTTCTGAGAGATAAGTGTGTGTGAAAGCCGTCCTTCACCTAGCTTGTTGGGAACACAAAGTTTCTTTTCAGTTGCAAACTCCAGCCCATACATATATATGGGGAGGTACTAGCTCCAACTCGGTTTTACAGTGAAAACTGCAGGAACTTCAAACCGGCACTAGGAAACAGACTGAGAAAACAGGGTAATAGATTCTCCTGCAACCACTTCCCTTTGTGCTAGATGAACGGACGTCTCTCCACATGCTCAGTTCTGAGAGATAAGTGTGTGTGAAAGCCGTCATTCACCTAGCTTGTTGGGAACACAAAGTTTCTTTTCAGTTGCAAACTCCACTCCATACATATATATGGGGAGTTACTAGCTCCAAATCGGTTTTACAGTGAAAATTGCAGGAACTTCAAACCGGCACTAGGAAACAGACTGAGAAACCAGAGTAAAAGTTTCTCCTGCAACCCATTCCCTTTGTGCTAGATGAACGAACGTCTCTCCACATGCTCAGTTCTGAGAGATAAGTGGGTATGAAGCCGTCCTTCACCTTGCTTGTTGGGAACACAAAGTTTCTCTTCATTTGAAAACTCCACTCCATAAAAATATATGGGGAGGTACTAGCTCCAACTCGGTTTTAGAGTGAAAATTGCAGGAACTTCAAACCGGCACTAGGAAACAGACTGAGAAACCAGAGTAAAATTTTCTCCTGCAACCCGTTCCCTTTGTGCTAGATGAACGAACGTCTCTCCACATGCTCAGTTCTTAGAGATAAGTGAGTGTTAAAGCCGTCCTTCACCAAGCTTGTTGGGAACACAAAGTTTCTTTTCAGTTTCAAACCCCAGTCCATACATATATATTTGGAGTTACTAGCTCCAACTCGCTTTTACAGTGAAAAGTGCAGGAACTTCAAACCGGCACTAGGAAACAGACTGAGAAACCAGAGTAAATGTTTCTCCTGCAACCCATTCCCTTTGTGCTAGATGAACGAACGTCGCTCCACATGCTCAGTTCTGAGAAAAAAGTGTGTGTGAAAGCGGTACTTCACCTAGTTGTTGGGAACACAAGTTTCTTTTCAGTTGCAAACTCCACTCCATACATATATATGGGGAGGTACTATCTCCAACACGGTTTTACAGTGAAAACTGCAGGAACTTCAAACCGGCACTTGGAAACAGACTGAGAAACCAGAGTAAAAGTTTCTCCAGCAACCCGATCCCTTTGTGCTAGATGAACGAACGTCTCTCCACATGCTAATTTCTGAGAGATAAGTGTGTGTGAAAGCCGTCCTTCACCTAGCTTGTTGGGAAGAAAAAGTTTCTTTTCAGTTGCAAACTCCACTCCATACATATATATGGGGAAGTACTAGTTCCAAATCGGTTTTACACTGAAAACTGCAGGAACTTCAAACCGGCACTAGGAAACAGACTGAGAAACCAGAGTAAAAGTTTCTCCTGCAACCCGTTCCCTTTGTACTAGATGAACGAACGTCTCTCCACATGCTCAGTTCTGAGAGATAAATGTGTATGAAAGCCGTCCTTCACCTAGCTTGTTGGGAACACAAAGTTTCTTTTCAGTTGCAAACACCACTCCAAACATATATATGGGGAGTTACTAGCTCCAACTCGGGTTTACAGTGAAAACTGCAGGAACTTCAAACCGGCACTAGGAAACAGACTGAGAAAACACGGTAAAAGTTTCAACTGCAACCCGTTAACTTTGTGCTAGATGAACGAAAGTCTCTCCACATGCTCAGTTCTGAGAGATAAGTGTGTGTAAAAGCCGTACTTCATCAAGCTTGTTGGAAACCCAAAGTTTCTTTTCAGTTTCAAACTCCACTCCATACATATATATGGGGAGGTACAAGCTCCAAATCGGTTTTACAGTGAAAACTGCAGGAACTTCAAACCGGCACTAGGAAACAGACTGAGAATCCAGAGTAAAAGTTTCTCCTGCAACCCGTTCCTTTTGTGCTAGATCAACGAACGTCTCTCCACATGCTCAGTTCTGAGAGATAAGTGTGTGTGAAAGCCGTCCTTCACCTAGCTTGTTGGGAACACAAAGTTTCTTTTCAGTTGCAAACTCCAGCCCATACATATATATGGGGAGGTACTAGCTCCAACTCGGTTTTACAGTGAAAACTGCAGGAACTTCAAACCGGCACTAGGAAACAGACTGAGAAAACAGGGTAATAGATTCTCCTGCAACCACTTCCCTTTGTGCTAGATGAACGGACGTCTCTCCACATGCTCAGTTCTGAGAGATAAGTGTGTGTGAAAGCCGTCATTCACCTAGCTTGTTGGGAACACAAAGTTTCTTTTCAGTTGCAAACTCCACTCCATACATATATATGGGGAGTTACTAGCTCCAAATCGGTTTTACAGTGAAAATTGCAGGAACTTCAAACCGGCACTAGGAAACAGACTGAGAAACCAGAGTAAAAGTTTCTCCTGCAACCCATTCCCTTTGTGCTAGATGAACGAACGTCTCTCCACATGCTCAGTTCTGAGAGATAAGTGGGTATGAAGCCGTCCTTCACCTTGCTTGTTGGGAACACAAAGTTTCTCTTCATTTGAAAACTCCACTCCATAAAAATATATGGGGAGGTACTAGCTCCAACTCGGTTTTAGAGTGAAAATTGCAGGAACTTCAAACCGGCACTAGGAAACAGACTGAGAAACCAGAGTAAAATTTTCTCCTGCAACCCGTTCCCTTTGTGCTAGATGAACGAACGTCTCTCCACATGCTCAGTTCTTAGAGATAAGTGAGTGTTAAAGCCGTCCTTCACCAAGCTTGTTGGGAACACAAAGTTTCTTTTCAGTTTCAAACCCCAGTCCATACATATATATTTGGAGTTACTAGCTCCAACTCGCTTTTACAGTGAAAAGTGCAGGAACTTCAAACCGGCACTAGGAAACAGACTGAGAAACCAGAGTAAATGTTTCTCCTGCAACCCATTCCCTTTGTGCTAGATGAACGAACGTCGCTCCACATGCTCAGTTCTGAGAAAAAAGTGTGTGTGAAAGCGGTACTTCACCTAGTTGTTGGGAACACAAGTTTCTTTTCAGTTGCAAACTCCACTCCATACATATATATGGGGAGGTACTATCTCCAACACGGTTTTACAGTGAAAACTGCAGGAAATTCAAACCGGCACTAGGAAACAGACTGAGAAACCAGAGTAATAGATTATCCTGCAACCCCTTCCCTTTGTGCTAGATGAACGAACGTCTCTCCACATGCTCATTTCTCAGAGATAAGTCTGTGTGAAAGCCCTACTTCATCAAGCTTGTTGGGAACACAAAGTTTCTTTTCAGTTGCAAACTCCACTCCATACATTTATATGGGGATGTACAAGCTCCAAATCGGTTTTACAGAGAAAACTGCAGGAAATTCAAACCGGTACTGGGAAACAGACTGAGAAACCAGAGTAAAATTTTTCCTGCAACACGTTCCATTGGTGCTAGATGAACGATCGTCCCACCACATGCTCAGTTTGAGAGATAAGTGAGTGTGAAAGCCGTCCTTCATATAGCTTGTTGGGAACACAAAGTTTCTATTCAGTTGCAAACTCCACTCCATCCATATATATGGTGAGGTTCTAACTCCAACACATTTTTTCAGTGAAAACTGCAGGAAATTCAATCCGGCACCAGGAAACAGACTGAGAAACCAGAGTAAAAACTTCTCCTGCAACCCGTTCCCTTTGTGCTATATGAACGAAAGTCTATCCACATGCTCATTTTTGAGAGATAAGTGTGTGTGAAAGCCGTACTCACCTATCTTGTTGGGAACACAAAGTTTCTTTTCAGTTGCAAACTCCACTCCATACATATATATGGGGAGGTACAAGCTCCAACTCGGTTTTACAGTGAAAACTGCAGGAACTTCAAACCGGCACTAGGAAACAGACTGAGAAAACAGAGTAAAAGATTCCCCTGCAACCCCTTCCCTTTGTGCTAGATGAACGGACGTCTCTCCACATGCTCAGTTCTGAGAGATAAGTGTGTGTGAAAGCCGTACTTCACCTAGCTTGTTGGGAACACAAACTTTCTTTTCAGTTGCAAACTCCACTCCATACATATATATGGGGATTTACTAGCTCCAACTAGGTTTTTCAGTGAAAACTGCAGGAACTTCAAACCGGCACTTGGAAACAGACTGAGAAACCAGAGTAAAAGTTTCTCCAGCAACCCGATCCCTTTGTGCTAGATGAACGAACGTCTCTCCACATGCTAATTTCTGAGAGATAAGTGTGTGTGAAAGCCGTCCTTCACCTAGCTTGTTGGGAACAAAAAGTTTCTTTTTAGTTGCAAACTCCACTCCATACATATATATGGGGAAGTACTAGTTCCAAATCGGTTTTACACTGAAAACTGCAGGAACTTCAAACCGGCACTAGGAAACAGACTGAGAAACCAGAGTAAAAGTTTCTCCTGCAACCCGTTCCCTTTGTACTAGATGAACGAACGTCTCTCCACATGCTCAGTTCTGAGAGATAAATGTGTATGAAAGCCGTCCTTCACCTAGCTTGTTGGGAACACAAAGTTTCTTTTCAGTTGCAAACACCACTCCAAACATATATATGGGGAGTTACTAGCTCCAACTCGGGTTTACAGTGAAAACTGCAGGAACTTCAAACCGGCACTAGGAAACAGACTGAGAAAACACGGTAAATGTTTCAACTGCAACCCGTTAACTTTGTGCTAGATGAACGAAAGTCTCTCCACATGCTCAGTTCTGAGAGATAAGTGTGTGTAAAAGCCGTACTTCATCAAGCTTGTTGGGAACCCAAAGTTTCTTTTCAGTTTCAAACTCCACTCCATACATATATATGGGGAGGTAAAAGCTCCAACTCGGTTTTACAGTGAAAACTGCAGGAACTTCAAACCGGCACTAGGAAACAGACTGAGAAACCAGAGTAAAAGTTTCTCCTGCAACCCGTTCCATTTGTGCTAGATGAACGATCGTCTCTCCACATGCTCACTTCTGAGAGATAAGTGTGTGTGAACGCCGTCCTTCAGCTAGCTTGTTGGGAACACAAAGATTCTTTTCAGTTGCAAAATCCACTCCATACATGTATATGGGGAGGTACAAGCTCCAACTCGGTTTTACAGCGAAAAATACAGGAACTTCAAACCGGCACTAGGAAACAGACTGAGAAACAAGAGTAAAAGTTTCTCCTGAAAGCCGTTCCCTTTGTGCTAGATGAACGAACGTCTCTCCACATGCTCAGTTCTGAGAGATAAGTGTGGGTGAAAGCCGTTCTTCAACTAGCTTGTTGGGAACACAAAGTTTCTTTTCAGTTGCAAACTCCACCCCATACATATATATGGGGAGGTACTAGCTCCAACTCGGTTTTACAGTGAAAACTGCAGGAACTTAAAACCGGCACTTGGAAACATACTGAGAAACCAGAATAAAAGTTTCTCCTGCAACCCTTTCCATTTGAGCTAGATGAACGAACGTCTCTCCACATGCTCAATTCTGAGAGATAAGTGTGTGTGAAAGCCGTCCTTCTCCTAGCTTATTGGGAACACAAAGTTTCTTTTCAGTTGCAAACTCCACTCCATACATGTATATGGGGAGGTACAAGCTCCAACCCGGTTTTACAGTGAAAACTGCAGGAACTTCAAACCGGCACTAGGAAACAGACTGAGAATCCAGAGTAAAAGTTTCTCCTGCAACCCGTTCCTTTTGTGCTAGATCAACGAACGTCTCTCCACATGCTCAGTTCTGAGAGATAAGTGTGTGTGAAAGCCGTCCTTCACCTAGCTTGTTGGGAACACAAAGTTTCTTTTCAGTTTCAAACTCCAGCCCATACATATATATGGGGAGGTACTAGCTCCAACTCGGTTTTACAGTGAAAACTGCAGGAACTTCAAACCGGCACTAGGAAACAGACTGAGAAACCAGAGTAAAATTTTCTCCTGCAACCCGTTCCCTTTGTGCTAGATGAACGAACGTCTCTCCACATGCTCAGTTCTTAGACATAAGTGAGTGTTAAAGCCGTCCTTCAACAAGCTTGTTGGGAACACAAAGATTCTTTTCAGTTTCAAACCCCACTCCATACATATATATTTGGAGTTACTAGCTCCAACTCGCTTTTACAGTGAAAAGTGCAGGAACTTCAAACCGGCACTAGGAAAAAGACTGAGAAACCAGAGTAAATGTTTCTCCTGCAACCCGTTCCATTTGTGCCAAATGAACGAACGTCTCTTCACAAGCTCAGTTCTGAGAGATAAGTGTGTATGAAAGCCGTCCTTCACCTAGCTTGTTGGGAACACAAAGTTTATATTTAGTTGCAATCTCCAATCCATACATATATATGCGGAGGTATTAGCTCCAACCCGGTTTTACAGTGAAAACTGCAGGAACTTCAAACCGGCACTAGGAAACAGACTGAGAAACCAGAGTAAAATTTTCTCCTGCAACCCGTTCCCTTTGTGCTAGATGAACGAACGTCGCTCCACATGCTCAGTTCTGAGAAAAAAGTGTGTGTGAAAGCGGTACTTCACCTAGATTGTTGGGAACACAAAGTTTCTTTTCAGTTGCAAACTCCACTCCATACATATATATGGGGAGGTACTATCTCCAACAAGGTTTTACAGTGAAAACTGCAGGAAATTCAAACAGGCACTAGGAAACAGACTGAGAAACCAGAGTAATAGATTATCCTGCAACCCCTTCCCTTTGTGCTAGATGAACGAACGTCTCTCCAGATGCTCGGTTCTGAGAGATAAGTGTGTGTGAAAGCCGTCCTTCACCTAGCTTGTTGGGAACACAAAGTTTTTTTCAGTTGCAAACTCCACTCCATACATATATAAGGGGAGGTACTAGCTCCAACTCGGTTTTACAGTGAAAACTGCAGGAACTTCAAACCGGCACTAGGAAACAGACTGAGAGACCAGAGTAAAAGTTTCTCCTGCAAACCTTTCCCTTTGTGCTAGATGAACGACCGTCTCTCCACATGCTCAGTTATGAGAGATAAGTGTGTGTGAAAGCCGTCCTTCAACTAGCTTGTTGGGAACACAAAGTTTCTTTTCAGTTGCAAACTCCACTCCATACATATATATGGGGAGGTACTAGCTCCAACTCGGTTTTACAGTGAAAACTGCAGGAACTTCAAACCGGCACTAGGAAACAGACTGAGAGACCAGAGTAAAAGTTTCTCATGCAACCCCTTCCATTTGTGCTAGATGAACGAACGTCTCTCCAGATGCTCGGTTCTGAAAGATAAGTGTGTGTGAAAGCCTTCCTTCAACTATCTTGTTGGGAACACAAAGTTTCTTTTCAGTTGCAAACTCCACTCCATACATATATAATGGGAGGTACTAGCTCCAACTCGGTTTTACAGTTAAAACTGCAGGAACTTCAAACCGGCACTAGGAAACAGACTGAGAATCCAGAGTAAAAGTTTCTCCTGCAACCCGTTCCTTTTGTGCTAGATCAACGAACGTCTCTCCACATGCTCAGTTCTGAGAGATAAGTGTGTGTGAAAGCCGTCCTTCACCTAGCTTGTTGGGAACACAAAGTTTCTTTTCAGTTGCAAACCCCAGCCCATACATATATATGGGGAGGTACTAGCTCCAACTCGGTTTTACAGAGAAAACTGCAGGAACTTCAAACCGGCACTAGGAAACAGACTGAGAAAACAGGGTAAAAGATTCTCCTGCAACCCCTTCCCTTTGTGCTAGATGAACGGACGTCTCTCCACATGCTCAGTTCTGAGAGATAAGTGTGTGTGAAAGCCGTCATTCACCTAGCTTGTTGGGAACACAAAGTTTCTTTTCAGTTGCAAACTCCACTCCATACATATATATGGGGAGTTACTAGCTCCAACTCGGTTTTACAGTGAAAATTGCAGAAACTTCAAACCGGCACTAGGAAACAGACTGAGACACCAGAGTAAAAGTTTCTCCTGCAACCCATTCCCTTTGTGCTAGATGAACGAACGTCTCTCCACATGCTCAGTTCTGAGAGATAAGTGGGTATGAAGCCGTCCTTCACCTTGCTTGTTGGGAACACAAAGTTTCTCTTCATTTGAAAACTCCACTCCATAAAAATATATGGGGAGGTACTAGCTCCAACTCGGTTTTACAGTGAAAACTGCAGGAACTTCAAACCGGCACTAGGAAACAGACTGAGAAACCAGAGTAAAAGTTTCTCATGCAACCCCTTCCATTTGTGCTAGATGAACGAACGTCTCTCCAGATGCTCGGTTCTGAAAGATAAGTGTGTGTGAAAGCCGTCCTTCACCTAGCTTGTTGGGAACACAAAGTTTCTTTTCAGTTTCAAACTCCAGCCCATACATATATATGGGGAGGTACTAGCTCCAACTCGGTTTTACAGTGAAAACTGCAGGAACTTCAAACCGGCACTAGGAAACAGACTGAGAAACCAGAGTAAAATTTTCTCCTGCAACCCGTTCCCTTTGTGCTAGATGAACGAACGTCTCTCCACATGCTCAGTTCTTAGACATAAGTGAGTGTTAAAGCCGTCCTTCAACAAGCTTGTTGGGAACACAAAGATTCTTTTCAGTTTCAAACCCCACTCCATACATATATATTTGGAGTTACTAGCTCCAACTCGCTTTTACAGTGAAAAGTGCAGGAACTTCAAACCGGCACTAGGAAAAAGACTGAGAAACCAGAGTAAATGTTTCTCCTGCAACCCGTTCCATTTGTGCCAAATGAACGAACGTCTCTTCACAAGCTCAGTTCTGAGAGATAAGTGTGTATGAAAGCCGTCCTTCACCTAGCTTGTTGGGAACACAAAGTTTATATTTAGTTGCAATCTCCAATCCATACATATATATGCGGAGGTATTAGCTCCAACCCGGTTTTACAGTGAAAACTGCAGGAACTTCAAACCGGCACTAGGAAACAGACTGAGAAACCAGAGTAAAATTTTCTCCTGCAACCCGTTCCCTTTGTGCTAGATGAACGAACGTCGCTCCACATGCTCAGTTCTGAGAAAAAAGTGTGTGTGAAAGCGGTACTTCACCTAGATTGTTGGGAACACAAAGTTTCTTTTCAGTTGCAAACTCCACTCCATACATATATATGGGGAGGTACTATCTCCAACAAGGTTTTACAGTGAAAACTGCAGGAAATTCAAACAGGCACTAGGAAACAGACTGAGAAACCAGAGTAATAGATTATCCTGCAACCCCTTCCCTTTGTGCTAGATGAACGAACGTCTCTCCAGATGCTCGGTTCTGAGAGATAAGTGTGTGTGAAAGCCGTCCTTCACCTAGCTTGTTGGGAACACAAAGTTTTTTTCAGTTGCAAACTCCACTCCATACATATATAAGGGGAGGTACTAGCTCCAACTCGGTTTTACAGTGAAAACTGCAGGAACTTCAAACCGGCACTAGGAAACAGACTGAGAGACCAGAGTAAAAGTTTCTCCTGCAAACCTTTCCCTTTGTGCTAGATGAACGACCGTCTCTCCACATGCTCAGTTATGAGAGATAAGTGTGTGTGAAAGCCGTCCTTCAACTAGCTTGTTGGGAACACAAAGTTTCTTTTCAGTTGCAAACTCCACTCCATACATATATATGGGGAGGTACTAGCTCCAACTCGGTTTTACAGTGAAAACTGCAGGAACTTCAAACCGGCACTAGGAAACAGACTGAGAGACCAGAGTAAAAGTTTCTCATGCAACCCCTTCCATTTGTGCTAGATGAACGAACGTCTCTCCAGATGCTCGGTTCTGAAAGATAAGTGTGTGTGAAAGCCTTCCTTCAACTATCTTGTTGGGAACACAAAGTTTCTTTTCAGTTGCAAACTCCACTCCATACATATATAAGGGGAGGTACTAGCTCCAACTCGGTTTTACAGTTAAAACTGCAGGAACTTCAAACCGGCACTAGGAAACAGACTGAGAATCCAGAGTAAAAGTTTCTCCTGCAACCCGTTCCTTTTGTGCTAGATCAACGAACGTCTCTCCACATGCTCAGTTCTGAGAGATAAGTGTGTGTGAAAGCCGTCCTTCACCTAGCTTGTTGGGAACACAAAGTTTCTTTTCAGTTGCAAACCCCAGCCCATACATATATATGGGGAGGTACTAGCTCCAACTCGGTTTTACAGTGAAAACTGCAGGAACTTCAAACCGGCACTAGGAAACAGACTGAGAAAACAGGGTAAAAGATTCTCCTGCAACCCCTTCCCTTTGTGCTAGATGAACGGACGTCTCTCCACATGCTCAGTTCTGAGAGATAAGTGTGTGTGAAAGCCGTCATTCACCTAGCTTGTTGGGAACACAAAGTTTCTTTTCAGTTGCAAACTCCACTCCATACATATATATGGGGAGTTACTAGCTCCAACTCGGTTTTACAGTGAAAATTGCAGAAACTTCAAACCGGCACTAGGAAACAGACTGAGACACCAGAGTAAAAGTTTCTCCTGCAACCCATTCCCTTTGTGCTAGATGAACGAACGTCTCTCCACATGCTCAGTTCTGAGAGATAAGTGGGTATGAAGCCGTCCTTCACCTTGCTTGTTGGGAACACAAAGTTTCTCTTCATTTGAAAACTCCACTCCATAAAAATATATGGGGAGGTACTAGCTCCAACTCGGTTTTACAGTGAAAACTGCAGGAACTTCAAACCGGCACTAGGAAACAGACTGAGAAACCAGAGTAAAAGTTTCTCCTGCAACTCCTTCCCTTTGTGCTAGATGAACGAACGTCTCTCCACATGCTCAGTTCTTAGAGATAATTGAGTGTTAAAGCCGTCCTTCACCAAGCTTGTTGGGAACACAAAGTTTCTTTTCAGTTTCAAACCCCACTCCATACATATATATTTGGAGTTACTAGCTCCAACTCGCTTTTACAGTGAAAAGTGCAGGAACTTCAAACCGGCACTAGGAAACAGACTGAGAAACCAGAGTAAATGTTTCTCCTGCAACCCGTTCCATTTGTGCCAAATGAACGAACGTCTCTCCACAAGCTCACTTCTGAGAGATAAGTGTGTATGAAAGCCGTCCTTCACCTAGCTTGTTGGGAACACAAAGTTTATATTCAGTTGCAATCTCCAATCCATACATATATATGCGGAGGTACTAGCTCCAACCCGGTTTTACAGTGAAAACTGCAGGAACTTCAAACCGGCACTAGGAAACAGACTGAGAAACCAGAGTAAAAGTTTCTCCTGCAACCCGTTCCCTTTGTGCTAGATGAACGAACGTCGCTCCACATGCTCAGTTCTGAGAAAAAAGTGTGTGTGAAAGCGGTACTTCACCTAGCTTGTTGGGAACACAAAGTTTCTTTTCAGTTGCAAACTCCACTCCATACATATATATGGGGAGGTACTATCTCCAACACGGTTTTACGGTGAAAACTGCAGGAAATTCCAACCGGCACTAGGAAACAGAGTGAGAAACCAGAGTAATAGTTTATCCTGCAACCACTTCCCTTTGTGCTAGATGAACGAACGTCTCTCCAGATGCTCGGGTCTGAGAGATAAGTGTGTGTGAAAGCCGTCCTTCACCTAGCTTGTTGGGAACACAAAGTTTCTTTTCAGTTGCAAACTCCACTCCATACATATATAAGGGGAGGTACTAACTCCAACTCGGTTTTACAGTGAAAACTGCAGGAACTTCAAACCGGCACTAGGAAACAGACTGAGAGACCAGAGTAAAAGTTTCTCCTGCAAACCTTTCCCTTTGTGCTAGATGAACGAACGTCTCTCCACATGCTCAGTTATGAGAGATAAGTGTGTGTGAAAGCCGTCCTTCACCTAGCTTGTTGGGAACACAAAGTTTCTTTTCAGTTGCAAACTCCACTCCATACATATATATGGGGAGGTACTAGCTCCAACTCGGTTTTACAGTGAAAACTGCAGGAACTTCAAACCGGCACTAGGAAACAGACTGAGAGACCAGAGTAAAAGTTTCTCCTGCAACCCCTTCCCTTTGTGCTAGATGAACGAAAGTCTCTCCAGATGCTCAGTTCTGAGAGATAAGTGTGTGTGAAAGCCGTCCTTCACATAGCTTGATGGGAACACAAAGATTCTTTTCAGTTGCAAACTCCACTCCATACATATATATGGGGTGTTTCTAGCTCCAACTCGGCTTTACAGTGAAAACTGCAGAAACTTCAAACCGGCACTAGGAAACAGACTGAGAAAGCAGAGTAAAATTTCTCCTGCAACCCGTACCCTTTGTGCTAGATGAAAGAATTTCTCTCCACATGCTCAGGTCTGAGAGATAAGTGTGTGTGAAAGCCGTCCTTCACCTAGCTTGTTGGGAACACAAAGTTTCTTTTCAATTGCAAACTCCAAGCCATACATATATATGGAGAGGTAGTAGCTCCAACTTGGTTTTACAGTGAAAACTGCAGGAACTTCAAACCGGCACTAGGAAACAGACTGAGAATCCAAAGTAAAAGTTTCTCCTGCAGCCCGTTCCCTTTGTGCTAGATGAACGAACGTTTCTCCACATGCTCAGTTCTGAGAGATAACTGAGTGTGAATGCCGTCCTTTACCTAGCTTGTTGGGAACACAAAGTTTCTTTTCAGTTGCAAACTCCACTCAATACATATATATGGGTAGGTACTAGCCCCAACTCGGTTTTACAGTGAAAACTGCAGGAACTTCAAACCGGCACTAGGAAACAGACTGAGAAACCAGAGTAAAAGTTTCTCCTGCAACCCGTTCCCTTTGTGCTGGATGAACGAAGGTCTGTCCACATGCTCAATTCTGAGGGATAAGTGTGTGTGAAAGCCGTCCTTCACCTAGATTGTTGGGAACACAAAGTTTCTTTTCAGGAGCAAAATCCACTCCATACATATATATGGGGAGGTACTAGCTCCAACTCGGTTTTACAGTGAAAACTGCAGGAACATCAAACCGGCACTAGGAAACAGACTGAGAGACCAGAGTAAAAGTTTCTCCTGCAAACCGTTCCCTTTGTGTTAGATGAACGAACGTCTCTCCACATGCTCAGTTATGAGAGATAAGTGTGTGTGAAAGCCGAACTTCACCTAGCTTGTTGGGAACACAAAGTTTCTTTTCAGTTGCAAAATCCACTCCATACATATATATGGGGAGGTACTAGCTCCAACTCGGTTTTACAGTGAAAATTGCAGGAACTTCAAACCGGCACTAGAAAACAGACTGAGAGACCAGAGTAAAAGTTTCTCCTGCAACCCCTTCCCTTTGTGCTAGATGAACGAACGTCTATGAGATGCTCGGTTCTGAGAGATAAGTGTCTGTGAAAGCCGTCCTTCACCTATCTTGTTGGGAACACAAAGTTTCTTTTCAGTTGCAAACTCCACTCCAAACATATATATGGGGAGGTACTAGCTCCAACTCGGTTTTACAGTGAAAACTGCAGGAACATAAAACCGGCACTAGGAAACATACTGAGAAACCAGAATAAAAGTTTCTCCTGCAACCCTTTCCCTTTGTGCTAGATGAACGAACGTCTCTCCACATGCTCAATTCTGAGAGATAAGTGTGTGTGAAAGCCGTCCTTAACCTAGCTTGTTGGTAACACAAAGTTTCTTTTCAGTTGCAAACTCCACTCCATACATATATATGGGGAGGTACAAGCTCCAACCCGGTTTTACAGTGAAAACTGCAGGAACTTCAAACCGGCACTAGGAAACAGACTGAGAATCCAGAGTAAAATTTTCTCCTGCAACCCGTTCCTTTTGTGCTAGATCAACGAACGTCTCTCCACATGCTCAGTTCTGAGGGATAAGTGTGTGTGAAAGCCGTCCTTCACCTAGCTTGTTGGGAACACAAAGTTTCTTTTCAGTTGCAAACCCCAGCCCATACATATATATGGGGAGGTACTAGCTCCAACTCGGTTTTACAGTGAAAACTGCAGGAACTTCAAACCGGCACTAGGAAACAGACTGAGAAAACAGGGTAAAAGATTCTCCTGCAACCCCTTCCCTTTGTGCTAGATGAACGGACGTCTCTCCACATGCTCAGTTCTGAGAGATAAGTGTGTGTGAAAGCCGTCATTCACCTAGCTTGTTGGGAACACAAAGTTTCTTTTCAGTTGCAAACTCCACTCCATACATATATATGGGGAGTTACTAGCTCCAACTCGGTTTTACAGTGAAAATTGCAGAAACTTCAAACCGGCACTAGGAAACAGACTGAGACACCAGAGTAAAAGTTTCTCCTGCAACCCATTCCCTTTGTGCTAGATGAACGAACGTCTCTCCACATGCTCAGTTCTGAGAGATAAGTGGGTATGAAGCCGTCCTTCACCTTGCTTGTTGGGAACACAAAGTTTCTCTTCATTTGAAAACTCCACTCCATAAAAATATATGGGGAGGTACTAGCTCCAACTCGGTTTTACAGTGAAAACTGCAGGAACTTCAAACCGGCACTAGGAAACAGACTGAGAAACCAGAGTAAAAGTTTCTCCTGCAACTCCTTCCCTTTGTGCTAGATGAACGAACGTCTCTCCACATGCTCAGTTCTTAGAGATAATTGAGTGTTAAAGCCGTCCTTCACCAAGCTTGTTGGGAACACAAAGTTTCTTTTCAGTTTCAAACCCCACTCCATACATATATATTTGGAGTTACTAGCTCCAACTCGCTTTTACAGTGAAAAGTGCAGGAACTTCAAACCGGCACTAGGAAACAGACTGAGAAACCAGAGTAAATGTTTCTCCTGCAACCCGTTCCATTTGTGCCAAATGAACGAACGTCTCTCCACAAGCTCACTTCTGAGAGATAAGTGTGTATGAAAGCCGTCCTTCACCTAGCTTGTTGGGAACACAAAGTTTATATTCAGTTGCAATCTCCAATCCATACATATATATGCGGAGGTACTAGCTCCAACCCGGTTTTACAGTGAAAACTGCAGGAACTTCAAACCGGCACTAGGAAACAGACTGAGAAACCAGAGTAAAAGTTTCTCCTGCAACCCGTTCCCTTTGTGCTAGATGAACGAACGTCGCTCCACATGCTCAGTTCTGAGAAAAAAGTGTGTGTGAAAGCGGTACTTCACCTAGCTTGTTGGGAACACAAAGTTTCTTTTCAGTTGCAAACTCCACTCCATACATATATATGGGGAGGTACTATCTCCAACACGGTTTTACGGTGAAAACTGCAGGAAATTCCAACCGGCACTAGGAAACAGAGTGAGAAACCAGAGTAATAGTTTATCCTGCAACCACTTCCCTTTGTGCTAGATGAACGAACGTCTCTCCAGATGCTCGGGTCTGAGAGATAAGTGTGTGTGAAAGCCGTCCTTCACCTAGCTTGTTGGGAACACAAAGTTTCTTTTCAGTTGCAAACTCCACTCCATACATATATAAGGGGAGGTACTAACTCCAACTCGGTTTTACAGTGAAAACTGCAGGAACTTCAAACCGGCACTAGGAAACAGACTGAGAGACCAGAGTAAAAGTTTCTCCTGCAAACCTTTCCCTTTGTGCTAGATGAACGAACGTCTCTCCACATGCTCAGTTATGAGAGATAAGTGTGTGTGAAAGCCGTCCTTCACCTAGCTTGTTGGGAACACAAAGTTTCTTTTCAGTTGCAAACTCCACTCCATACATATATATGGGGAGGTACTAGCTCCAACTCGGTTTTACAGTGAAAACTGCAGGAACTTCAAACCGGCACTAGGAAACAGACTGAGAGACCAGAGTAAAAGTTTCTCCTGCAACCCCTTCCCTTTGTGCTAGATGAACGAAAGTCTCTCCAGATGCTCAGTTCTGAGAGATAAGTGTGTGTGAAAGCCGTCCTTCACATAGCTTGATGGGAACACAAAGATTCTTTTCAGTTGCAAACTCCACTCCATACATATATATGGGGTGTTTCTAGCTCCAACT
The DNA here is from genome assembly GCF_036321535.1 of Camelus dromedarius. Taxonomy (NCBI): domain Eukaryota; kingdom Metazoa; phylum Chordata; class Mammalia; order Artiodactyla; family Camelidae; genus Camelus; species Camelus dromedarius. The sequence goes on along the minus strand of NW_026989771.1, from coordinate 3,372,016 downwards.
CGGCTTTACAGTGAAAACTGCAGAAACTTCAAACCGGCACTAGGAAACAGACTGAGAAAGCAGAGTAAAATTTCTCCTGCAACCCGTACCCTTTGTGCTAGATGAAAGAATTTCTCTCCACATGCTCAGGTCTGAGAGATAAGTGTGTGTGAAAGCCGTCCTTCACCTAGCTTGTTGGGAACACAAAGTTTCTTTTCAATTGCAAACTCCAAGCCATACATATATATGGAGAGGTAGTAGCTCCAACTTGGTTTTACAGTGAAAACTGCAGGAACTTCAAACCGGCACTAGGAAACAGACTGAGAATCCAAAGTAAAAGTTTCTCCTGCAGCCCGTTCCCTTTGTGCTAGATGAACGAACGTTTCTCCACATGCTCAGTTCTGAGAGATAACTGAGTGTGAATGCCGTCCTTTACCTAGCTTGTTGGGAACACAAAGTTTCTTTTCAGTTGCAAACTCCACTCAATACATATATATGGGTAGGTACTAGCCCCAACTCGGTTTTACAGTGAAAACTGCAGGAACTTCAAACCGGCACTAGGAAACAGACTGAGAAACCAGAGTAAAAGTTTCTCCTGCAACCCGTTCCCTTTGTGCTGGATGAACGAAGGTCTGTCCACATGCTCAATTCTGAGGGATAAGTGTGTGTGAAAGCCGTCCTTCACCTAGATTGTTGGGAACACAAAGTTTCTTTTCAGGAGCAAAATCCACTCCATACATATATATGGGGAGGTACTAGCTCCAACTCGGTTTTACAGTGAAAACTGCAGGAACATCAAACCGGCACTAGGAAACAGACTGAGAGACCAGAGTAAAAGTTTCTCCTGCAAACCGTTCCCTTTGTGTTAGATGAACGAACGTCTCTCCACATGCTCAGTTATGAGAGATAAGTGTGTGTGAAAGCCGAACTTCACCTAGCTTGTTGGGAACACAAAGTTTCTTTTCAGTTGCAAAATCCACTCCATACATATATATGGGGAGGTACTAGCTCCAACTCGGTTTTACAGTGAAAATTGCAGGAACTTCAAACCGGCACTAGAAAACAGACTGAGAGACCAGAGTAAAAGTTTCTCCTGCAACCCCTTCCCTTTGTGCTAGATGAACGAACGTCTATGAGATGCTCAGTTCTGAGAGATAAGTGTGTGTAAATGCCGTCCTTCATCAAACTTGTTGGGAACACAAAGTTTATTTTCAGTTGCAAACTCCACTCCGTAATTATATATGGGGAGGTAATAGCCCCAACTCCATTTTACAGTGAAAACTGCAGCAAATTCAAACCGGCACTAGGAAACAGACTGAGAAACCAGAGTAAACTTTCTCCTGCAACCCGTTCTCTTTGTGCTAGATGAACGAACGTCTCTCCACATGCTCAGTTTTGAGAGATAAGTGTGTGTGAAAGCCGTCCTTCACCAAGCTTGTTGGGAACACAAAGATTCTTTTCAGTTGCAAACTCCTCTCCATACATATATATGGGGTGTTTCTAGCTCCAACTCGGCTTTACAGTGAAAACTGCAGGAACTTCAAACCGGCACTAGGAAACAGACTGAGAAACCACAGTAAAAGTTTCACCTGCAACCCGTTCCCTTTGTGCAGGATGAACGAAAGTCTCTCCACATGTTCAGTTCTGAGAGATAATTGTGTGTGAAAGCCGTCCTTCACCTAGCTTGTTGGGAAAACAAAGTTTCTTTTCAGTTGCAAACTCCCCTCCAAACCTATATATGGGGAGGTTCTAGCTCCAACTCGGTTTTACAGTGTAAACTGCAGGAACTTCAAACCGGCTCTAGGAAACAGACTGAGAATCCAGAGTAAATGTTCCACCTGCAACACGTTCCCTTTGTGCTAGATGAACGAACGTCTCTCCACATGCTCAGTTCTGAGAGATAAGTGTGTGTAAATGCCGTCCTTCAACAAACTTGTTGGGAAAACAAAGTTTATTTTCAGTTGCAAACTCCAATCCATAATTATATTTGGGGAGGTAATAGCCCCAACTCGTTTTACAGTGAAAACTGCAGCAATTTCAAACCGGCACTAGGAAACAGACTGAGAAACCAGAGTAAAATTTCTCCTGCAACCCGTTCCCTGTGTGCTAGATGAACGAAGGTCTCTCCACATGCTCAGTTCTGAGAGATAAGTGTGTGTGAAAGCCGTCCTTCACCTAGCTTGTTGGGAACACAAAGATTCTTTTCAGTTGCAAACTCCACTCCATACATATATATGGGGTGTTTCTAGCTCCAACTCGGCTTTAAAGTGAAAACTGCAGGAACTTCAAACCGGCACTAGGAAACAGACTGAGAAACCAGAGTAAAAGTTTCTCCTGCAATCCGTTCCCTTTGTGCTAGATGAAAGAACTTCTCTCCACATGCTCAGTTCTGAGAGATAAGTGTGTGTGAAAGCCGTCCTTCACCTAGCTTGTTGGGAACACAAAGTTTCTTTTCAATTGCAAACTCCAATCCATACATATATATGGAGAGGTAGTAGCTCCAACTCGGTTTTACAGTGAAAACTGCAGGAACTTCAACCCGGCACTAGGAAACAGACTGAGAATCCAGAGTAAAATTTACACCTGCAACCCGTTCCCTTTGTGCAGGATGAACGAACGTCTCTCCACATGCTCAGTTCTGAGAGATAAGTGTGTGTGAAAGCCGTCCTTCACCTAGCTGGTTGGGAACACAAAGTTTCTTTTCAGTTGCAAACTCCCCTCCAAACATATATATGGGGTGGTTCTAGCTACAACTCGGTTTTACAGTGAAAACTGCAGGAACTTCAAACCGGCACTAGGAAACAGACTGAGAATCCAGAGTAAATGTTCCACCTGCAACCCGTTCCATTTGTGCTAGATGAACGAACGTCTCTCCACATGCTGATTTCTAAGAGATAAATGTGTGTGAAAGCCGTACTTCACCTAGCTTGTTGGGAACACAAAGTTTCTTTTCAGTTGCAAACTCCAATCCATACGTATATATTGGGAGTTACTAGCTCCAACTAGGTTTTTACAGTGAAATCTGCAGGAATTTCAAACCGGCACTAGGAAACAGACTGAGAAACCAGAGTAATAGTTTCTCCTGCAACCCGTTCCCTTTGTGCTAGATGAACGAACGTCTCTCCACATGCCCAGTTCTGAGAGATATATGTGTGTGAAAGCAGTCCTTCACCTAGCTTGTTGGGAACAAAAATTTTCTTTTCAGTTGCAAACTCCACTCCATACATATATATGGGGAGGTACTAGTTCCAACTCGGTTTTACAGTGAAATCTGCAGGAACTTCAAAACGGCACTAGGAAACAGACTGAGAATCCAGAGAAAAATTTCTCCTGCAACCCGTTCCCTTTGTGCTAGATGAACGAACGTTTCTCCACATGCTTATTTCTGAGAGATAATTGTGTGTGAAAGCCGTCCTTCACCTAGATTGTTCGGAAAACAAAGTTTCTTTTCAGTTGCAAACTCCACTCCATACATACATATATGGGGAGTTACTAGCTCCAAATCGGTTTTACAGTGAAATCTGCAGGAACTTCAAACCGGCACTAAGAAACACACTGAGAAAACACAGTAAAAATTTCTCCTGCAACCCGTTCCCTTTGTGCTAGATGAACGAACTTCTCTCCATATGCTCAGTTCTGAGAGATAAGTGTGTGTAAAAGCCGGTCTTCACCTAGCTTGTTGGGAACACAAAGTTTCTTTTCAGTTGCAATCTCCACTCCATACATATATATGGGCATGTACTAGCTCCAACACGGTTTTTCAGTGAAAAATGCAGGAACTTCAAACCGGCACCAGGAAACAGACTGAGAAACCAGAGTAAAAGTTTCTCCTGCAACCCGTTCCCTTTGTGCTAGATGAAAGAACGTCTCTCCACATGCTCAGTTCTGAGAGATAAGTTTGTAAGAAAGCCTTTCTTCACCTAGCTTGTTGGGAACACAAAGATTCTTTTCCGTTGCAAACTCCACTCCAAACATATATATGGGGAAGTACTAGCTCCAACTCGGGTTTACAGTGAAAACTGCAGGAATTTCAAACCGGCACTAGGAAACAGACTGAGAAACCAGAGTAAAAGTTTCTCCTGCAACCAGTTCCCTTTGTGCTAGATGAACGAACGTCTCTCCACATGCTCAGTTCTGAGAGATAAGTGTGTATGAAAGCCGTCCTTCACCTTGATTGTTGGGAACACAAAGTTTCTTTTCAGTTGCAAACTCCACTCCAAACATATATATGGGGAGGTACTAGCTCCAACTCGGGTTTATAGTGAAAACTGCAGGAACTTCAAACCGGCACTAGGAAACAGACTGAGAAAACACGGTAAAAGTTTCAACTGCAACCCGTTCCATTTGTGCCAAATGAACGGACGTCTCTCCACATGCTCAGTTCTGAGAGATAAGTGTGAGTAAAAGCCGTACTTCATCAAGCTTGTTGGGAACCCAAAGTTTCTTTTCAGTTTCAAACTCCAATCCATACATATATATGGGGAGGTACAAGCTCCAACTCGGTTTTACAGTGAAAACTGCAGGAACTTCAAACCGGCACTAGGAAACAGACTGAGAAACCAGAGTAAATGTTTCTACTGCAACCCGTTCCATTTGTGCTAGATGAACGATCGTCTCTCCACATGCTTAGTTTTGAGAGATAAGTGTGTGTGAAAGCCGTCCTTCACCTAGCTTGTTGGGAAAACAAAGTTTCTTTTCAGTTGCAAACTCCACTCCATACATATATAAGGGGAGTTACTAGATCCAACTCGGTTTTACAGTGAAAACTGCAGGAACTTCAAACCGGCACTAGGAAACAGACTGAGAAACCAGAGTAAAAGTTTCTCCTGCAACCCGTTCCCTTTTGTGCTAGATGAACGAACGTCTCTCCACATGCTCAGTTCTGAGGGATAAGTGTGTGTAAAAGCCGAACTTCACCTAGCTTGTTGGGAACACAAAGTTTCTTTTCAGTTGCTAACACCAATCCATACATATATATGGGGAGGTACTAGATCCAACTCGGTTTTACAGTGAAAACTGCAGGAACTTCAAACCGGCACTAGGAAACAGACTGAGAAAACACAGTAAAAATTTCTCCTGCAAACCGTTCCCTTTGTGCTAGATGAACGAACGTCTCTCCACATGCTCAGTTCTGAGAGATAAGTGTGTGTAAAAGCCGTACTTCATCAATCTTCTTGGGAACACAAAGTTCCTTTTCATTTGGAAACCCCTCTCCATACATATATATGGGGAGTTACTAGCTTCAACTCGATTTTACAGTGAAAACTGCAGGAACTTAAAACCGGCACTAGGAAACAGACTGAGAAACAAGAATAAAAGTTTCTCCTGCAACCCGTTCCCTTTGTGCTAGATGAACGAAAGTCTCTCCACATGCTCATTTCTGAGAGATATGTGTGTGTAAATGCCGTCCTTCATCAACCATGTTGGGAACACAAAGTTTATTTTCAGTTGCAAACTCCAGTCCATACATATATATGGGGCGGTACTAGTTCCAACTCGGTTTTACAGTGAAAACTGCAGGAACTTCAAACCGGCACTAGGAAACAGACAGAGAAACCAGAGTAAAGATTTCTCCTGCAACCCGTTCCCTTTGTGCTAGATGAACGAACGTCTCTCCACATGCTCAGTTCTGAGAGAAAATTGTGTGTGAAAGCCGTCCTTCACCTAGATTGTTGGGAACACAAAGTTTCTTTTCAGTTGCAAACTCCAATCCATACATATATATGGGGAGTTACTAGCTCCAACTCGGTTTTACAGTGAAAACTGCAGGAACTTCAAACCGGCACTAGGAAACACACTGAGAAAACACAGTAAAAATTTCTCCTGCAACCCGTTCCCTTTGTGCTAGATGAACGAACGTCTCTCCATATGCTCAGTTCTGAGAGATAAGTGTGTGTAAAAGAAGTCCTTCACCTAGCTTGTTGGGAACACAAAGTTTCTTTTCAGTTGCAAACTCCACTGCATACATATATATGGGGATGTACTAGCTCCAACACGGTTTTTCAGTGAAAAATGCAGGAACTTCAAACCGGCACCAGGAAACGGACTGAGAATCCAGAGTAAAAGTTTCTCCTGCAACCCGTTCCCTTTGTGTAGATGAACGAACGTCTCTCCACATGCTCAGTTCTGAGAGAAAAGTTTGTATGAAAGCCTTTCTTCACCTAGCTTGTTGGGAACACAAAGATTCTTTTCAGTTGCAAACTCCACTCCAAACATATATATGGGGAAGTACTAGCTCCAACTCGGGTTTACAGTGAAAACTGCAGGAAATTCAAACCGGCACTAGGAAACAGACTGAGAAACCAGAGTAATAGATTATCATGCAACCCGTTCCCTTTGTGCTAGATGAACGATAGTCTCTCCACATGCTCAGTTCTGAGAGATATGTGGGTGTAAATGCCGTCCTTCATCAACCTTGTTGGGAACACAAAGTTTATTTTCAGTTGCAAACTCCACTCCTTACATATATATGGGGAGGTACAAGCTCCAAATCGGTTTTACAGTGAAAACTACAGGAACTTCAAACCGGCACTAGGAAACAGACTGAGAAACAAGAGTAAATGTTTCTCCTGAAATCCGTTCCTTTTGTGCTAGATGAACGAACGTCTCTCCACATGCTCAGTTCTGAGATATATGTGTGGGTAAAAGCCGTTCTTCACCTAGCTTGTTGGGAACACAAAGTTTCTTTTCAGTTGCAAACTCCACCCCATACATATATATGGGGAGGTACTAGCTCCAACTCGGTTTTACAGTGAAAGCTGCAGGAACTTCATACCGGCACTAGGAAAAAGACTGAGAAAAAACAGTAAAAGTTTCTCCTGCAACCCCTTCCCTTTGTGCTAGAGGAACGGACGTCTCTCCACATGCTCAGTTCTGAGAGATAAGTGTGTGTGAAAACCGTCCTTCAAATAGCTTGTTGGGAACACAAAGTTTCTTTTCAGTTGCAAACTCCACTCCATACATATATATGGGGAGGTACTAGCTCCAACAATGTTTTACAGTGAAAACTGCAGGAACATAAAACCGGCACTAGGAAACATACTGAGAAACCAGAATAAAAGTTTCTCCTGCAACCCTTTCCCTTTGTGCTAGATGAACGAACGTCTCTCCACATGCTCAATTCTGAGAGATAAGTGTGTGTGAAAGCCGTCCTTAACCTAGCTTGTTGGTAACACAAAGTTTCTTTTCAGTTGCAAACTCCACTCCATACATATATATGGGGACGTACAAGCTCCAACCCGGTTTTACAGTGAAAACTGCAGGAACTTCAAACCGGCACTAGGAAACAGACTGAGAATCCAGAGTAAAATTTTCTCCTGCAACCCGTTCCTTTTGTGCTAGATCAACGAACGTCTCTCCACATGCTCAGTTCTGAGGGATAAGTGTGTGTAAAAGCCGTACTTCATCAATCTTCTTGGGAACACAAAGTTCCTTTTCATTTGCAAACCCCTCTCCATACATATATATGGGGAGTTACTAGCTTCAACTCGATTTTACAGTGAAAACTGCAGGAACTTAAAACCGGCACTAGGAAACAGACTGAGAAACAAGAATAAAAGTTTCTCCTGCAACCCGTTCCCTTTGTGCTAGATGAACGAAAGTCTCTCCACATGCTCATTTCTGAGAGATATGTGTGTGTAAATGCCGTCCTTCATCAACCATGTTGGGAACACAAAGTTTATTTTCAGTTGCAAACTCCAGTCCATACATATATATGGGGCGGTACTAGTTCCAACTCGGTTTTACAGTGAAAACTGCAGGAACTTCAAACCGGCACTAGGAAACAGACAGAGAAACCAGAGTAAAGATTTCTCCTGCAACCCGTTCCCTTTGTGCTAGATGAACGAACGTCTCTCCACATGCTCAGTTCTGAGAGAAAATTGTGTGTGAAAGCCGTCCTTCACCTAGATTGTTGGGAACACAAAGTTTCTTTTCAGTTGCAAACTCCAATCCATACATATATATGGGGAGTTACTAGCTCCAACTCGGTTTTACAGTGAAAACTGCAGGAACTTCAAACCGGCACTAGGAAACACACTGAGAAAACACAGTAAAAATTTCTCCTGCAACCCGTTCCCTTTGTGCTAGATGAACGAACGTCTCTCCATATGCTCAGTTCTGAGAGATAAGTGTGTGTAAAAGAAGTCCTTCAACTAGCTTGTTGGGAACACAAAGTTTCTTTTCAGTTGCAAACTCCACTCCATACATATATATGGGGATGTACTAGCTCCAACACGGTTTTTCAGTGAAAAATGCAGGAACTTCAAACCGGCACCAGGAAACGGACTGAGAATCCAGAGTAAAAGTTTCTCCTGCAACCCGTTCCCTTTGTGTAGATGAACGAACGTCTCTCCACATGCTCAGTTCTGAGAGAAAAGTTTGTATGAAAGCCTTTCTTCACCTAGCTTGTTGGGAACACAAAGATTCTTTTCAGTTGCAAACTCCACTCCAAACATATATATGGGGAAGTACTAGCTCCAACTCGGGTTTACAGTGAAAACTGCAGGAAATTCAAACCGGCACTAGGAAACAGACTGAGAAACCAGAGTAATAGATTATCATGCAACCCGTTCCCTTTGTGCTAGATGAACGATAGTCTCTCCACATGCTCAGTTCTGAGAGATATGTGGGTGTAAATGCCGTCCTTCATCAACCTTGTTGGGAACACAAAGTTTATTTTCAGTTGCAAACTCCACTCCTTACATATATATGGGGAGGTACAAGCTCCAAATCGGTTTTACAGTGAAAACTACAGGAACTTCAAACCGGCACTAGGAAACAGACTGAGAAACAAGAGTAAATGTTTCTCCTGAAATCCGTTCCTTTTGTGCTAGATGAACGAACGTCTCTCCACATGCTCAGTTCTGAGATATATGTGTGGGTAAAAGCCGTTCTTCACCTAGCTTGTTGGGAACACAAAGTTTCTTTTCAGTTGCAAACTCCACCCCATACATATATATGGGGAGGTACTAGCTCCAACTCGGTTTTACAGTGAAAGCTGCAGGAACTTCATACCGGCACTAGGAAAAAGACTGAGAAAAAACAGTAAAAGTTTCTCCTGCAACCCCTTCCCTTTGTGCTAGAGGAACGGACGTCTCTCCACATGCTCAGTTCTGAGAGATAAGTGTGTGTGAAAACCGTCCTTCACATAGCTTGTTGGGAACACAAAGTTTCTTTTCAGTTGCAAACTCCACTCCATACATATATATGGGGAGGTACTAGCTCCAACAATGTTTTACAGTGAAAACTGCAGGAACATAAAACCGGCACTAGGAAACATACTGAGAAACCAGAATAAAAGTTTCTCCTGCAACCCTTTCCCTTTGTGCTAGATGAACGAACGTCTCTCCACATGCTCAATTCTGAGAGATAAGTGTGTGTGAAAGCCGTCCTTAACCTAGCTTGTTGGTAACACAAAGTTTCTTTTCAGTTGCAAACTCCACTCCATACATATATATGGGGAGGTACAAGCTCCAACCCGGTTTTACAGTGAAAACTGCAGGAACTTCAAACCGGCACTAGGAAACAGACTGAGAATCCAGAGTAAAATTTTCTCCTGCAACCCGTTCCTTTTGTGCTAGATCAACGAACGTCTCTCCACATGCTCAGTTCTGAGGGATAAGTGTGTGTGAAAGCCGTCCTTCACCTAGCTTGTTGGGAACACAAAGTTTCTTTTCAGTTGCAAACTAAACCCCATACATATATATGGGGAGGTACTAGCTCCAACTCGGTTTTACAGTGAAAACTGCAGGAACTTCAAACCGGCACTAGGAAACAGACTGAGAAAACAGAGTAAAAGATTCTCCTGCAACCCGTTCCCTTTGTGCTAGATGAACGGACGTCTCTCCACATGCTCAGTTCTGAGAGATAAGTGTGTGTGAAAGCCGTACTTCATCTAGCTTGTTGTTAACACAAACTTTCTTTTCAGTTGCAAACTCCAATTCATACATATATATGGGGAGGTACTAGCTCCAACTAGGTTTTTCAGTGAAAACTGCAGGAAATTCAAATCGGCACTTGGAAACAGACTGAGAAACCAGAGTAAAGTTTCTCCTGCATCCCGATCCCTTTGTGCTAGATGAACGAACGTCTCTCCACATGCTAAGTTCTAGAGATATGTGTGTGTGAAAGCCGTCCTTCACCTAGCTTGTTGGGAACAAAAAGTTTCTTTTCAGTTGCAAAATCAACTCCATACATATATATGGGGAAGTACTATTTCCAAATCGGTTTTACAGTGAAAACTGCAGGAAATTCAAACCGGCACTAGGAAACAGACTGAGAAACCAGAGTAAAAGTTTCTCCTGCAACCCTTTCCCTTTGTGCTACATGAACGATCATCTATCCACATGCTCAGTTCTGAGAGATAAGTGTGTATGAAAGCCGTCCTTCACCTAGCTTGTTGGGAACACAAAGTTTCTTTTCAGTTGCAAACTCCACTCCAAACATATATATGGGAAGGTACTAGCTCCAACTCGGGTTTACAGTGAAAACTGCAGGAACTTCAAACCGGCACTAGGAAACAGACTGAGAAAACTCTGTAAAAGTTTCAACTGCAACCCGTTCCCTTTGTGCTAGATGAACGAAAGTCTCTCCACATGCTCAGTTCTGAGAGATAAGTGTGTGTAAAAGCCGTAGTTCATCAAGCTTGTTGGGAACCCAAAGTTTCTTTTCAGTTTCAAACTCCACTCCATACATATATATGGGGATGTACTAGCTCCAACACGGTTTTTCAGTGAAAAATGCAGGAACTTCAAACCGGCACCAGGAAACGGACTGAGAATCCAGAGTAAAAGTTTCTCCTGCAACCCGTTCCCTTTGTGTAGATGAACGAACGTCTCTCCACATGCTCAGTTCTGAGAGAAAAGTTTGTATGAAAGCCTTTCTTCACCTAGCTTGTTGGGAACACAAAGATTCTTTTCAGTTGCAAACTCCACTCCAAACATATATATGGGGAGGTACTAGCCCCAACTCGGGTTTACAGTGAAAACTGCAGGAAATTCAAACCGGCACTAGGAAACAGACTGAGAAACCAGAGTAATAGATTATCATGCAACCCGTTCCCTTTGTGATAGATGAACGAAAGTCTCTCCACATGCTCAGTTCTGAGAGATATGTGGGTGTAAATGCCGTCCTTCATCAACCTTGTTGGGAACACAAAGTTTATTTTCAGTTGCAAACTCCACTCCTTACATATATATGGGGAGGTACAAGCTCCAAATCGGTTTTACAGTGAAAACTACAGGAACTTCAAACCGGCACTAGGAAACAGACTGAGAAACAAGAGTAAATGTTTCTCCTGAAATCCGTTCCTTTTGTGCTAGATGAACGAACGTCTCTCCACATGCTCAGTTCTGAGATATATGTGTGGGTAAAAGCCGTTCTTCACCTAGCTTGTTGGGAACACAAAGTTTCTTTTCAGTTGCAAACTCCACCCCATACATATATATGGGGAGGTACTAGCTCCAACTCTGTTTTACAGTGAAAGCTGCAGGAACTTCATACCGACACTAGGAAAAAGACTGAGAAAAAACAGTAAAAGTTTCTCCTGCAACCCCTTCCCTTTGTGCTAGAGGAACGGACGTCTCTCCACATGCTCAGTTCTGAGAGATAAGTGTGTGTGAAAACCGTCCTTCACATAGCTTGTTGGGAACACAAAGTTTCTTTTCAGTTGCAAACTCCACTCCATACATATATATGGGGAGGTACTAGCTCCAACAAGGTTTTACAGTGAAAACTGCAGGAACATAAAACCGGCACTAGGAAACATACTGAGAAACCAGAATAAAAGTTTCTCCTGCAACCCTTTCCCTTTGTGCTAGATGAACGAACGTCTCTCCACATGCTCAATTCTGAGAGATAAGTGTGTGTGAAAGCCGTCCTTAACCTAGCTTGTTGGTAACACAAAGTTTCTTTTCAGTTGCAAACTCCACTCCATACATATATATGGGGAGGTACAAGCTCCAACCCGGTTTTACAGTGAAAACTGCAGGAACTTCAAACCGGCACTAGGAAACAGACTGAGAATCCAGAGTAAAATTTTCTCCTGCAACCCGTTCCTTTTGTGCTAGATCAACGAACGTCTCTCCACATGCTCAGTTCTGAGGGATAAGTGTGTGTGAAAGCCGTCCTTCACCTAGCTTGTTGGGAACACAAAGTTTCTTTTCAGTTGCAAACTAAACCCCATACATATATATGGGGAGGTACTAGCTCCAACTCGGTTTTACAGTGAAAACTGCAGGAACTTCAAACCGGCACTAGGAAACAGACTGAGAAAATAGAGTAAAAGATTCTCCTGCAACCCGTTCCCTTTGTGCTAGATGAACGGACGTCTCTCCACATGCTCAGTTCTGAGAGATAAGTGTGTGTGAAAGCCGTACTTCATCTAGCTTGTTGTTAACACAAACTTTCTTTTCAGTTGCAAACTCCAATTCATACATATATATGGGGAGGTACTAGCTCCAACTAGGTTTTTCAGTGAAAACTGCAGGAAATTCAAATCGGCACTTGGAAACAGACTGAGAAACCAGAGTAAAGTTTCTCCTGCATCCCGATCCCTTTGTGCTAGATGAACGAACGTCTCTCCACATGCTAAGTTCTAGAGATATGTGTGTGTGAAAGCCGTCCTTCACCTAGCTTATTGGGAACAAAAAGTTTCTTTTCAGTTGCAAAATCAACTCCATACATATATATGGGGAAGTACTAGATCCAAATCGGTTTTACAGTGAAAACTGCAGGAAATTCAAACCGGCACTAGGAAACAGACTGAGAAACCAGAGTAAAAGTTTCTCCTGCAACCCTTTCCCTTTGTGCTACATGAACGAACATCTATCCACATGCTCAGTTCTGAGAGATAAGTGTGTATGAAAGCCGTCCTTCACCTAGCTTGTTGGGAACCCAAAGTTTCTTTTCAGTTTCAAACTCCACTCCATACATATATATGGGGAGGTACAAGCTCCAACTCGATTTTACAGTGAAAACTGCAGGAACTTCAAACCGGCACTAGGAAACAGACTGAGCAACAAGAGTAAAAGTTTCTCCTGCAACCCCTTCCCTTTGTGCTAGAGGAACGGACGTCTCTCCACATGCTCAGTTCTGAGAGATAAGTGTGTGTGAAAACCGTCCTTCACATAGCTTGTTGGGAACACAAAGTTTCTTTTCAGTTGCAAACTCCACTCCATACATATATATGGGTATGTACTAGCTCCAACTCGGTTTTTCAGTGAAAAATGCAGGAACTTCAAACCGGCACTAGGAAACAGACTGAGAATCCAGAGTAAAAGTTCCACCTGCAACCCGTTCACTTTGTGCTAGATGAACGAACGTCTCTCCACATGCTGAGTTCTAAGATATAAATGTGTGTGAAAGCCGTACTTCACCTAGCTTGTTGGGAACACAAAGTTTCTTTTCAGTTGCAAACTCCCCTCCAAACATATATATGGGGAGGTTCTAGCTCCAACTCTGTTTTACAGTGAAAACTGCAGGAACTTCAAACCGGCACTAGGAAACAGACTGAGAATCCAGAGTAAAAGTTCTACCTGCAACCCGTTCCCTTTGTGCTAGATGAACGAACGTCTCTCCACATGCTGAGTTCTAAGAGATAAATGTGTGTGAAAGCCGTACTTCACCTAGCTTGTTGGGAACACAAAGTTTCTTTTCAGTTGCAAACTCCAATCCATACATATATATGGGGATTTACTAGCTCCAACTAGGTTTTACAGTGAAATCTGCAGGAACTTCAAACCGGCACTAGGAAACAGACTGAGAATCCAGAGAAATAGAGTATCCTGCAACCCCTTCCCTATGTGCTAGATGAACGAACGTCTCTCCACATGCTGAGTTCTGAGAGATAATTGTGTGTGAAAGCCGTCCTTCACCTAGTTTGTTGGGAACACAAAGTTTCTTTTCAGTTGCAAACTCCAATCCATACATATATATGGGGAGGTACTAGCCCCAACTCCGTTTTACAGTGAAATCTGCAGGATATTCAAACCGGCACTAGGAAACAGACTGAGAAACCAGAGTAAAAGTTTCTCCTGCAGCCCGTTCCCTTTGTGCAAGATGAACGAACGTCTCTCCACATGCTCAGTTCTGAGAGATATATGAGTGTGAAAGCCGTCCCTCAACAAGCTTGTTGGGAACACAAAGTTTCTTTTCAGTTGCAAACTCCACTCCATACATATATATGGCGAGGTAAAAGCCCCAACTCGATTTTACAGTGAAAACTGCAGGAACATCAAACCGGCACTAGGAAACAGACTGAGAAACAAGAGTAATAGATTATCCTGCAACCCCTTCCTTTGTGCTAGATGAACGAACGTCTCTCTACATGCTCGGTTCTGAGAGATAAGTGTGTGTGAAAGCCGTCCTTCACCTAGCTTGTTGGGAACACAAAGTTTCTTTTCAGTTGCAAACTCCACTCCATACATATATATGGGGAGGTACTAGCTCCAACTCTGTTTTACAGTGAAAATTGCAGGAACTTCAAACCGGCACTAGGAAACAGACTGAGAAACCAGAGTAAAAGTTCCTCCTGCAACCCTTTCCCTTTGTGCTAGATGAACGAACGTCTCTCCACATGCTCAATTCTGAGAGACATTTGTGTGTAAAAGCCGTCCTTCACCTAGCTTATTGGGAACACAATGTTTCTTTTCAGTTGCTAACTCCACTCCATACATGTATATGGGGACGTACTAGCTCGAACTCGGTTTTACAGTGAAAATTGCAGGAACTTCAAACCGGCACTAGGAAACAGACTGAGAAACCAGAGTAAAATTTTCTCCTGCAACCCGTTCCCTTTGTGCTAGATGAACGAACGTCTCTCCACATGCTCAGTTCTTAGAGATAAGTGAGTGTGAAAGCCGTCCTTCACCAAGCTTGTTGGGAACACAAAGTTTCTTTTCAGTTTCAAACCCCACTCCATACATATATATTTGGAGTTACTAGCTCCAACTCGCTTTTACAGTGAAAACTGCAGGAACTTCAAACCGGCACTAGGAAACAGACTGAGAAACCAGAGTAAAATTTTCTCCTGCAACCCGTTCCCTTTGTGCTAGATGAACGAACGTCTCTCCACATGCTCAGTTCTTAGAGATAAGAGAGTGTGAAAGCCGTCCTTCACCAAGCTTGTTGGGAACACAAAGTTTCTTTTCAGTTTCAAACCCCACTCCATACATATATAATTGGAGTTACTAGCTCCAACTCGCTTTTACAGTGAAAACTGCAGGAACTTCAAACCGGCACTAGGAAACAGACTGAGAAACCAGAGTAAAAGTTTCTCCTGCAACCCGTTCCATTTGTGCCAAATGAACGAACGTCTCTCCACAAGCTCAGTTCTGAGAGATAAGTGTGTATGAAAGCCGTCCTTCACCTAGCTTGTTGGGAACACAAAGTTTATATTTAGTTGCAATCTCCAATCCATACATTTATATGCGGAGGTACTAGCGCCAACCCGGTTTTACAGTGAAAACTGCAGGAACTTCTAACCGGCACTAGGAAACAGACTGAGAAACCAGAGTAATAGATTATCCTGCAACCCCTTCCTTTGTGCTAGATGAACGAACGTCTCTCTAGATGCTCGGTTCTGAGAGATAAGTGTGTGTGAAAGCCGTACTTCACCTAGCTTGTTGGGAACACAAAGTTTCTTTTCAGTTTCAAACCCCACTCCATACATATATATTTGGAGTTACTAGCTCCAACTCGCTTTTACAGTGAAATCTGCTGGAATTTCAAACCGGCACTAGGAAAAAGACTGAGAAAACACAGTAAAAGTTTCTCCTGCAACCCCTTCCCTTTGTGCTAGAGGAACGGACGTCTCTCCACATGCTCAGTTCTGAGAGATATGTGTGTGTGAAAACCGTCCTTCACATAGCTTGTTGGGAACACAAAGTTTCTTTTCAATTGCAAACTCCACTCCATACATATATATGGATAGTTAGTAGGTCCAACTCGGTTTTACAGTGAAAACTGCAGGAACTTCAAAACGGCACTAGGAAACAGACTGAGAATCAAGAGTAAAAGTTTCTCCTGCAGCCCGTTGCCTTTGTGCTAGATGAACGAACGTTTCTCCACATACTCAGTTCTGAGAGATAAGTGAGTTTGAAAGCCGTCCTTTACCTAGCTTGTTGGGAACACAAAGTTTCTTTTCAGTTGCAAACTCCACTCAATACATATATATGGGTAGGTACTAGCCCCAACTCGGTTTTACAGTGAAAACTGCAGAAACTTCAAACCGGCACTAGGAAACAGACTGAGAATCCAGAGTAAAAGTTTCTCCTGCAACCCGTTCCCTTTGTGCTAGATGAACGAACGTCTCTCCACATGCTCAGTTCTGAGGGATAAGTGTGTGTGAAAGCCGTCATTTACCTAGCTTGTTTGGAACACAAAGTTTCTTTTCAGTTGCAAACTCCACTCCATACATATATATGGGGAGGTACTAGCTCCAACTCGGTTTTTCAGTGAAAAATGCAGGAACTTCAAACCGGCACCAGGAAACAGACTGAGAAACCAGAGTAAAAGTTTCTCCTGCAACCCGTTCCCTTTGTGCTAGATGAACGAACGTCTCTCCACATGCTCAGTTCTGAGAGATAATTGTGTGTGAAAGCCGTCCTTCACCTATCTTGTTGGGAACACAAAGCTTTTTTTCAGTTGGAAACTCCACTCCAAACATATATATGGGGAGGTAGAAGCTCCAACTCGGGTTTACAGTGAAAACTGCAGGAAGTTCAAACCGGCACTAATAAACAGACTGAGAAAACACAGTAAAAGTTTCTCCTGCAACCCGTTCCCTTTGTGCTAGATGAACGAACGTCTCTCCACATGCTCAGTTCTCAGAGATAAGTCTGTGTGAAAGCCCTATTTCATCAAGCTTGTTGGGAACACAAAGTTTCTTTTCAGTTGCAAACTCCACTCCATACATATATATGGGGAGGTACAAGCTCCAAATCGGTTTTACAGTGAAAACTGCAGGAAATTCAAACCGGCACTGGGAAACAGACTGAGAAACCAGAGTAAAATTTTTCCTGCAACACGTTCCATTTGTGCTAGATGAACGATCGTCCCTCCACATGCTCAGTTCTGAGAGATAAGTGAGTGTGAAAGCCGTCCTTCACATAGCTTGTTGGGAACACAAAGTTGCTTTTCAGTTGCAAACTCCACTCCATACATATATATGGGGAGGTTCTAACTCCAACACAGTTTTTCAGTGAAAACTGCAGGAACTTCAATCCGGCACCAGGAAACAGACTGAGAAACCAGAGTAAAAACTTCTCCTGCAACCCGTTCCCTTTGTGCTAGATGAAAGAACTTCTCTCCACATGCTCAGTTCTGAGTGATAAGTGTGTGTGTAAGCCGTCCTTCACCTAGCTTGTTGGGAACACAAAGTTTCTTTTCAATTGCAAACTCCACTCCATACATATATATGGAGAGTTAGTAGCTCCAACTCGGTTTTACAGTGAAAACTGCAGGAACTTCAAAACGGCACTAGGAAACAGACTGAGAATGAAGAGTAAAATTTCTCCTGCAGCCCGTTCCCTTTGTGCTAGATGAACGAACGTTTCTCCACATACTCAGTTCTGAGAGATAAGTGAGTTTGAAAGCCGTCTTTACCTAGCTTGTTGGGAACACAAAGTTTCTTTTCAGTTGCAAACTCCACTCAATACTTATATATGGGTAGGTACTAGCCCCAACTCGGTTTTACAGTGAAAACTGCAATAACTTCAAACCGGCACTAGGAAACAGACTGAGAAACCAGAGTAAAAGTTTCTCCTGCAACCCGTTCCCTTTTTGCTAGATGAACGAACGTCTCTCCACATGCTCAGTTCTGAGGGATAAGTGTGTGTGAAAGCCGTCCTTCACCTAGCTTGTTTGGAACACAAAGTTTCTTTTCAGTAGCAAACTCCACTCCATACATATATATGGGGAGGTACTAGCTCCAACTCGGTTTTACAGTGAAAACTGCAGGAACTTCAAACCGGCACTAGGAAACAGACAGAGAAACCAGTGTAAAAGTTCCTCTTGCAACCCGTTCCTTTGTGCTACTTGAACGAACGTCTCTCCACATGCTCAGTTCTGAGAGATAAGTGTGTGTGAAAGCCGTCCTTCACGTAGCTTGTTGGGAACACAAAGTTTCTTTTCAGTTGCAAACTCCCCTCCAAACATATATATGGGGAGGTTCTAGCTCCAACTGGGTTTTACAGTGAAAACTGCAGGAACTTCAAACCGGCACTAGGAAACAGACTGAGAATCCAGAGTAAAAGTTCCACCTGCAACCCGTTCCCTTTGTGCTAGATTAAAGAACGTCTCTCCACATGCTGACTTCTAAGAGATAAATGTGTGTGAAAGCCGTACTTCACCTAGCTTGTTGGGAATACAAAGTTTCTTTTCAGTTGCAAATTCCCCTCCAAACATATATATGGGGAGGTTCTAGCTCCAACTCTGTTTTACAGTGAAAACTGCAGGAACTTCAAACCGGCACTAGGAAACAGACTGAGAATCCAGAGTAAAAGTTCCACCTGCAACCCGTTCCCTTTGTGCTAGATGAACGAACGTCTCTCCACATGCTGAGTTCTAAGAGATAAATGTGTGTGAAAGCCGTACTTCAACTATCTTGTTGGGAAGACAAAGTTTCTTTTCAGTTGCAAACTCCAATCCATACATATATATGGGGAGTTACTAGCTCCAACTAGGTTTTACAGTGAAATCTGCAGGAACTTCAAACCGGCACTAGGAAACAGACTGAGAAACCAGAGTAATAGAGTATCCTGCAACCCCTTCCCTTTGTGCTAGATGAACGAACGTCTCTCCACATGCTCAGTTCTGAGAGATTATTGTGTGTGAAAGCCGTCCTTCACCTAGTTTGTTGGGAACACAAAGTTTCTATTCAGTTGCAAACTCCAATCCATACATATATATGGGGAGGTACTAGCCCCAACTCTGTTTTACAGTGAAATCTGCAGGAAATTCAAACCGGCACTAGGAAACAGACTGAGAAACCAGAGTAAAAGTTTCTCCTGCAGCCCGTTCCCTTTGTGCTAGATGAACGAACGTCTCTCCACATGCTCAGTTCTGAGAGATATGTGAGTGTGAAAGCCGTCCCTCAACTAGCTTGTTGGGAACACAAAGTTTCTTTTCAGTTGCAAACTCCACTCCATACATATATATGGCGAGGTAAAAGCCCCAACTCGGTTTTACAGTGAAAACTGCAGGAACTTCAAACCGGCACTAGGAAACAGACTGAGAAACCAGAGTAATAGATTATCCTGCAACCCCTTCATTTTGTGCTAGATGAACGAACGTCTCTCTACATGCTCGGTTCTGAGAGATAAGTGTGTGTGAAAGCCGTCCTTCACCTAGCTTGTTGGGAACACAAAGTTTCTTTTCAGTTGCAAACTCCACTCCATACATATATATGGGGAGGTACTAGCTCCAACTCGGTTTTACAGTGAAAATTGCAGGAACTTCAAACCGGCACTAGGAAACAGACTGAGAAACCAGAGTAATAGATTATCCTGCAACCCCTTCCTTTTGTGCTAGATGAACGAACGTCTCTCTACATGCTCGGTTCTGAGAGATAAGTGTGTGTGAAAGCCGTCCTTCACCTAGCTTGTTGGGAACACAAAGTTTCTTTTCAGTTTCAAACCCCATTCCATACATACATATTTGGAGTTACTAGCTCCAACTCGCTTTTACAGTGAAAACTGCAGGAACTTCAAACCGGCACTAGGAAACAGACTGAGAAACCAGAGTAAAAGTTTCTCCTGCAACCAATTCCATTTGTGCCAAATGAACGAACGTCTCTCCACAAGCTCAGTTCTGAGAGATAAGTCTGTATGAAAGCCGTCCTTCACCTAGCTTGTTGGGAACACAAAGTTTATATTTAGTTGCAATCTCCAATCCATACATTTATATGCGGAGGTACTAGCGCCAACCCGGTTTTACAGTGAAAACTGCAGGAACTTCTAACCGGCACTAGGAAACAGACTGAGAAACCAGAGTAAAATTTTCTCCTGCAACCCGTTCCCTTTGTGCTAGATGAACGAACGTCTCTCCACATGCTCAGTTCTTAGAGATAAGTGAGTGTGAAAGCCGTACTTCACCAAGCTTGTTGGGAACACAAAGTTTCTTTTAAGTTTCAAACTCCACTCCATACATATATATTTGGAATTACTAGCTCCAACTCGCTTTTACAGTGAAAACTGCAGGAACTTCAAACCTGCACTAGGAAACAGACTGAGAAACCAGAGTAAAAGTTTCTCCTGCAACCCGTTCCCTTTGTGCTAGATGAACGAACGTCTCTCCACATGCTCAGTTCTGAGAGATAAGTGTGTGTGAATGCCGTCCTTCACCTAGCTTGTTGGGAACACAAACCTTTTTTTCAGTTGGAAACTCCACTCCAAACATATATATGGGGAGGTAGAAGCTCCAAATCGGGTTTACAGTGAAAACTGCAGTAACTTCAAACCGGCACTAGGAAACAGGCTGAGAAAACACAGTAAAAGTTTCTCCTGCAACCCGTTCCCTTTGTGCTAGATGAACGAACGTCTCTCCACATGCTCAGTTCTTAGAGATAAGTGAGTGTGAAAGCCGTCCTTCACCAAGCTTGTTGGGAACACAAAGTTTCTTTTAAGTTTCAAACCCCACTCCATACATATATATTTGGAGTTACTAGCTCCAACTCGCTTTTACAGTGAAAACTGCAGGAACTTCAAACCTGCACTAGGAAACAGACTCAGAAACCAGAGTAAAAGTTTCTCCTGCAACCCGTTCCCTTTGTGCTAGATGAACGAACGTCTCTCCACATGCTCAGTTCTGAGAGATAAGTGTGTGTGAATGCCGTCCTTCACCTAGCTTGTTGGGAACACAAACCTTTTTTTCAGTTGGAAACTCCACTCCAAACATATATATGGGGAGGTAGAAGCTCCAAATCGGGTTTACAGTGAAAGCTGCAGGAACTTCAAACCGGCACTAGGAAACAGACTGAGAAAACACAGTAAAAGTTTCTCCTGCAACCCGTTCCCTTTGTGCTAGATGAACGAACGTCTCTCCACATGCTCAGTTCTCAGAGATAAGTCTGTGTGAAAGCCCTACTTCATCAAGCTTGTTGGGAACACAAAGTTTCTTTTCAGTTGCAAACTCCACTCCATACATATATATGGGGAAGTACAAGCTCCAAATCGGTTTTACAGTGAAAACTGCAGGAAATTCAAACCGGCACTGGGAAACAGACTGAGAAACCAGAGTAAAATTTTTCCTGCAACACGTTCCATTTGTGCTAGATGAACGATCGTCCCTCCACATGCTCAGTTCTGAGAGATAAGTGAGTGTGAAAGCCGTCCTTCACATAGCTTGTTGGGAACACAAAGTTGCTTTTCAGTTGCAAACTCCACTCCATACATATATATGGGGAGGTTCTAACTCCAACACAGTTTTTCAGTGAAAACTGCAGGAACTTCAATCCGGCACCAGGAAACAGACTGAGAAACCAGAGTAAAATCTTCTCCTGCAACCCGTTCCCTTTGTGCTAGATGAAAGAACTTCTCTCCACATGCTCAGTTCTGAGTGATAAGTGTGTGTGAAAGCCGTCCTTCACCTAGCTTGTTGGGAACACAAAGTTTCTTTTCAATTGCAAACTCCACTCCATACATATATATGGAGAGTTAGTAGCTCCAAATCGGTTTTACTGTGAAAACTGCAGGAACTTCAAAACGGCACTAGGAAACAGACTGAGAATCAAGAGTAAAAGTTTCCCCTGCAGCCCGTTCCCTTTGTGCTAGATGAACGAACGTTTCTCCACATGCTCAGTTCTGAGAGATAAGTGAGTTTGAAAGCCGTCCTTTACCCAGCTTGTTGGGAACACAAAGTTTCTTTTCAGTTGCAAACTCCACTCGATACATATATATGGGTAGGTACTAGCCCCAACTCGGTTTTACAGTGAAAACTGCAGGAACTTCAAACCGGCACTAGGAAACAGACTGAGAAACCAGAGTAAAAGTTTCTACTGCAACCCGTTCCCTTTGTGCTAGATGAACGAACGTCTCTCCACATGCTCAGTTCTGAGAGATAAGTGTGTGTTAAAGCCGTCCTTCAACTAGCTTGTTTGGAACACAAAGTTACTTTTCAGTAGCAAACTCCACTCCATACATATATATGGGGAGGTACTAGCTCCAACTCGGTTTTACAGTGAAAACTGCAGGAACTTCAAACCGGCACTAGGAAACAGAATGAGAAACCAGTGTAAAAGTTCCTCTTGCAACCCGTTCTTTGTGCTACATGAACGAACGTCTCTCCACATGCTCAGTTCTGAGAGATAAGTGTGTGTGAAAGCCGTCATTCACCTAGCTTGTTGGGAACACAAAGTTTCTTTTCAGTTGCAAACTCCCCTCCAAACATATATATGGGGAGGTTCTAGCTCCAACTCGGTTTTACAGTGAAAACTGCAGGAACTTCAAACCGGCACTAGGAAACAGACTGAGAATCCAGAGTAAAAGTTCCACCTGCAACCCGTTCCCTTTGTGCTAGATGAACGAACGTCTCTCCACATGCTGAGTTCTAAGAGATAAATGTGTGTGAATGCCGAACTTCACCTAGCTTGTTGGGAACACAAAGTTTCTTTTCAGTTGCAAATTCCCCTCCAAACATATATATGGGGAGGTTCTAGCTCCAACTCTGTTTTACAGTGAAAACTGCAGGAACTTCAAACTGGCACTAGGAAACAGACTGAGAATCCAGAGTAAAAGTTCCACCTGCAACCCGTTCCCTTTGTGCTAGATGAACGAACGTCTCTCCACATGCTGACTTCTAAGAGATAAATGTGTGTGAAAGCCGTACTTCACCTATCTTGTTGGGAACAAAAAGTATCTTTTCAGTTGCAAACTCCAATCCATACATATATATGGGGAGTTACTAGCTCCAACTAGGTTTTACAGTGAAATCTGCAGGAACTTCAAACCGACACTAGGAAACAGACTGAGAAACCAGAGTAATAGATTATCCTGCAACCCCTTCCCTTTTTGCTAGATGAACGAACGTCTCTCCACATGCTCAGTTCTGAGAGATTATTGTGTGTGAAAGCCGTCCTTCACCTAGTTTGTTGGGAACACAAAGTTTCTTTTCAGTTGCAAACTCCAATCCATACATATATATGGGGAGGTACTAGCCCCAACTCTGTTTTACAGTGAAATCTGCAGGAAATTCAAACCGGCACTAGGAAACAGACTGAGAAACCAGAGTAAAAGTTTCTCCTGCAGCCCGTTCCCTTTGTGCTAGATGAACGAACGTCTCTCCACATGCTCAGTTCTGAGAGATATGTGAGTGTGAAAGCCGTCCCTCAACTAGCTTGTTGGGAACACAAAGTTTCTTTTCAGTTGCAAACTCCACACCATACATATATATGGCGAGGTAAAAGCCCCAACTCGGTTTTACAGTGAAAACTGCAGGAACTTCAAACCGGCACTAGGAAACAGACTGAGAAACCAGAGTAATAGATTATCCTGCAACCCCTTTCTTTTGTGCTAGATGAACGAACGTCTCTCTACATGCTCGGTTCTGAGAGATAAGTGTGTGTGAAAGCCGTCTTTCACATAGCTTGTTGGGAACACAAAGTTTCTTTTCAGTTGCAAACTCCACTCCATACATATATATGGGGAGGTACTAGCTCCAACTCGGTTTTACAGTGAAAATTGCAGGAACTTCAAACCGGCACTTGGAAACAGACTGATAAACCAGAGTAAAAGTTCCCCGGCAAACAGTTCCCTTTGTGCTAGATGAACGAACGGCTCTCCACATGCTCAGTTCTGAGAGATATGTGTGTGTGAAAGCCGTCCTTCACCTAGCTTGTTGGGAACACAAAGTTTCTTTTCAGTTGCAAACACCACTCCAAAAATATATATGGGGAGGTACTAGCTAAAACTCGGTTTTACAGTGAAAACTGCAGGAACCTCAAACCGGCACTAGGAAACAGACTGAGAAACCAGAGTAAAAGTTCCTCCTGCAACCCTTTCCCTTTGTGCTAGATGAACGAACGTCTCTCCACATGCTCAATTCTGAGAGATAAGTGTGTGTGAAAGCCGTCCTTCACCTAGTTTATTGGGAACACAAAGTTTCTTTTCAGTTGCAAACTCCACTCCATACATGTATATGGGGAGGTACTAGCTCCAACTCGGTTTTACAGTGAATATTGCAGGAACTTCAAACCGGCACTAGGAAACAGACTGAGAAACCAGAGTAAAATTTTCTCCTGCAACCCGTTCACTTTGTGCTAGATGAACGAACGTCTCTCCACATGCTCAGTTCTTAGAGATAAGTGAGTGTGAAAGCCGTCCTTCACCAAGCTTGTTGGGAACACAAAGTATCTTTTCAGTTTCAAACCCCACTCCATACATATATATTTAGAGTTACTAGCTCCAACTCGCTTTTACAGTGAAAACTGCAGGAACTTCAAACCGGCACTAGGAAACAGACTGAGAAACCAGAGTAATAGAGTATCCTGCAACCCCTTCCCTTTTTGCTAGATGAACGAACGTCTCTCCACATGCTCAGTTCTGAGAGAATATTGTGTGTGAAAGCCGTCCTTCACCTAGTTTGTTGGGAACACAAAGTTTCTTTTCAGTTGCAAACTCCAATCCATACATATATATGGGGAGGTACTAGCCCCAACTCTGTTTTACAGTGAAATCTGCAGGAAATTCAAACCGGCACTAGGAAACAGACTGAGAAACCAGAGTAAAAGTTTCTCCTGCAGCCCGTTCCCTTTGTGCTAGATGAACGAACGTCTCTCCACATGCTCAGTTCTGAGAGATATGTGAGTGTGAAAGCCGTCCCTCAACTAGCTTGTTGGGAACACAAAGTTTCTTTTCAGTTGCAAACTCCACACCATACATATATATGGCGAGGTAAAAGCCCCAACTCGGTTTTACAGTGAAAACTGCAGGAACTTCAAACCGGCACTAGGAAACAGACTGAGAAACCAGAGTAATAGATTATCCTGCAACCCCTTTCTTTTGTGCTAGATGAACGAACGTCTCTCTACATGCTCGGTTCTGAGAGATAAGTGTGTGTGAAAGCCGTCTTTCACATAGCTTGTTGGGAACACAAAGTTTCTTTTCAGTTGCAAACTCCACTCCATACATATATATGGGGAGGTACTAGCTCCAACTCGGTTTTACAGTGAAAATTGCAGGAACTTCAAACCGGCACTTGGAAACAGACTGATAAACCAGAGTAAATGTTCCCCGGCAACCAGTTCCCTTTGTGCTAGATGAACGAACGGCTCTCCACATGCTCAGTTCTGAGAGATATGTGTGTGTGAAAGCCGTCCTTCACCTAGCTTGTTGGGAACACAAAGTTTCTTTTCAGTTGCAAACTCCACTCCAAAAATATATATGGGGAGGTACTAGCTAAAACTCGGTTTTACAGTGAAAACTGCAGGAACTTCAAACCGGCACTAGGAAACAGACTGAGAAACCAGAGTAAAATTTTCTCCTGCAACCCGTTCACTTTGTGCTAGATGAACGAACGTCTCTCCACATGCTCAGTTCTTAGAGATAAGTGAGTGTGAAAGACGTCCTTCACCAAGCTTGTTGGGAACACAAAGTTTCTTTTCAGTTTCAAACCCCACTCCATACATATATATTTGGAGTTACTAGCTCCAACTCGCTTTTACAGTGAAAACTGCAGGAACTTCAAACCGGCACTAGGAAACAGACTGAGAAACCAGAGTAATAGAGTATCCTGCAACCCCTTCCCTTTTTGCTAGATGAACGAACGTCTCTCCACATGCTCAGTTCTGAGAGATTATTGTGTGTGAAAGCCGTCCTTCACCTAGTTTGTTGGGAACACAAAGTTTCTTTTCAGTTGCAAACTCCAATCCATACATATATATGGGGAGGTACTAGCCCCAACTCTGTTTTACAGTGAAATCTGCAGGAAATTCAAACCGGCACTAGGAAACAGACTGAGAAACCAGAGTAAAAGTTTCTCCTGCAGCCCGTTCCCTTTGTGCTAGATGAACGAACGTCTCTCCACATGCTCAGTTCTGAGAGATATGTGAGTGTGAAAGCCGTCCCTCAACTAGCTTGTTGGGAACACAAAGTTTCTTTTCAGTTGCAAACTCCACACCATACATATATATGGCGAGGTAAAAGCCCCAACTCGGTTTTACAGTGAAAACTGCAGGAACTTCAAACCGGCACTAGGAAACAGACTGAGAAACCAGAGTAATAGATTATCCTGCAACCCCTTTCTTTTGTGCTAGATGAACGAACGTCTCTCTACATGCTCGGTTCTGAGAGATAAGTGTGTGTGAAAGCCGTCTTTCACATAGCTTGTTGGGAACACAAAGTTTCTTTTCAGTTGCAAACTCCACTCCATACATATATATGGGGAGGTACTAGCTCCAACTCGGTTTTACAGTGAAAATTGCAGGAACTTCAAACCGGCACTTGGAAACAGACTGATAAACCAGAGTAAAAGTTCCCCGGCAACCAGTTCCCTTTGTGCTAGATGAACGAACGGCTCTCCACAAGCTCAGTTCTGAGAGATATGTGTGTGTGAAAGCCGTCCTTCACCTAGCTTGTTGGGAACACAAAGTTTCTTTTCAGTTGCAAACTCCACTCCAAAAATATATATGGGGAGGTACTAGCTAAAACTCGGTTTTACAGTGAAAACTGCAGGAACTTCAAACCGGCACTAGGAAACAGACTGAGAAACCAGAGTAAAAGTTCCTCCTGCAACCCTTTCCCTTTGTGCTAGATGAACGAACCTCTCTCCACATGCTCAATTCTGAGAGATAAGTGTGTGTGAAAGCCGTCCTTCACCTAGCTTATTGGGAACACATAGTTTCTTTTCAGTTGCAAACTCCACTCCATACATGTATATGGGGAGGTACTAGCTCCAACTCGGTTTTACAGTGAAAATTGCAGGAACTTCAAACCGGCACTAGGAAACAGACTGAGAAACCAGAGTAAAATTTTCTCCTGCAACCCGTTCACTTTGTGCTAGATGAACGAACGTCTCTCCACATGCTCAGTTCTTAGAGATAAGTGAGTGTGAAAGCCGTCCTTCACCAAGCTTGTTGGGAACACAAAGTTTCTTTTCAGTTTCAAACCCCACTCCATACATATATATTTGGAGTTACTAGCTCCAACTCGCTTTTACAGTGAAAACTGCAGGAACTTCAAACCGGCACTAGGAAACAGACTGAGAAACCAGAGTAAAAGTTTCTCCTGCAACCCGTTCCATTTGTGCCAAATGAACGAACGTCTCTCCACAAGCTCAGTTCTGAGAGATAAGTGTGTATGAAAGCCGTCCTTCATCTAGCTTGTTGGGAACACAAAGTTTATATTTAGTTGCAATCTCCAATCCATACATTTATATGCGGAGGTACTAGCGCCAACCCGGTTTTACAGTGAAAACTGCAGGAACTTCTAACCGGCACTAGGAAACAGACTGAGATACCAGAGTAAAAGTTTCTCCTGCAAACCGTTCCCTTTGTGCTAGATGAACGAAAGTCGCTCCACATGCTCAGTTCTGAGAAAAAAGTGTGTGTGAAAGCGATACTTCACCTAGCTTGTTGGGAACACAAAGTTTCTTTTCAGTTACAAACTCCACTCCATACATATATATGGGGAGGTACTATCTCCAACACGGTTTTACAGTGAAAACTGCAGGAAATTCAAAACGGCACTAGGAAACAGACTGAGAAACCAGAGTAATAGATTATCCTGCAACCCCTTCCCTTTGTGCTAGATGAACGAAAGTCTATCCAGATGCTCGGTTCTGAGAGATAAGTGTGTGTGAAAGCCGTCCTTCACCTAGCTTGTTGGGAACACAAAGTTTCTTTTCAGTTGCAAATCCCTCCCCATACATATATATGGGGAGGTACAAGCTCCAACTCGGTTTTACAGTGAAAACTGCAGGAACTTCAAACCGGCACTAGGAAACAGACTGAGAAACCAGTGTAAAAGTTTCTCTTGCAACCCGTTCCTTTGTGCTACATGAACGAACGTCTCTTCATATGCTCAGTTCTGAGAGATAATTGTGTGTGAAAGCCGTCCTTCACCTAGCTTGTTGGGAACACAAAGTTTCTTTTCAGTTGCAAACTCCCCTCCAAACATATATATGGGGAGGTTCTAGGTCCAGCTCGGTTTTACAGTGAAAACTGCAGGAACTTCAAACCGGCACTAGGAAACAGACTGAGAATCCAGAGTAAAAGTTCCACCTGCAACCCGTTCCCTTTGTGCTAGATGAACGAACGTCTCCCACATGCTGAGTTCTAAGAGATAAATGTGTGTGAAAGCCGTACTTCACCTAGCTTGTTGGGAACACAAAGTTTCTTTTCAGTTGCAAATTCCCCTCCAAACATATATATGGGGAGGTTCTAGCTCCAACTCTGTTTTACAGTGAAAACTGCAGGAACTTCAAACCGGCACTAGGAAACAGACTGAGAATCCAGAGTAAATGTTCCACATGCAACCCGTTCCCTTTGTGCTAGATGAACGAACGTCTCTCCACATGCTGAGTTCTAAGAGATAAATGTGTGTGAAAGCCGTACTTCACCTATCTTGTTGGGAACACAAAGTTTCTTTTCAGTTGCAAACTCCACTCAATACATATATATGGGTAGGTACTAGCCCCAACTCTGTTTTACAGTGAAAACTGCAGGAACTTCAAACCGGCACTAGGAAACAGACTGAGAAACCAGAGTAAAAGTTTCTCCTGCAACCCGTTCCCTTTGTGCTAGATGAACGAACGTCTCTCCACATGCTCAGTTCTGAGAGATAAGTGTGTGTGAAAGCCATCCTTCACCTAGCTTGTTTTGAACACAAAGTTTCTTTTCAGTAGCAAACCCCACTCCATACATATATATGGGGAGGTACTAGCTCCAACTCTGTTTTACAGTGAAAACTGCAGGAACTTCAAACCGGCACTAGGAAACAGACTGAGAAACCAGAGTAAAAGTTCCTCTTGCAACCCGTTCCTTTGTGCTACATGAACGAACGTCTCTCCACATGCTCAGTTCTGAGAGATAAGTGTGTGTGAAAGCCGTCCTTCACCTATCTTGTTGGGAACACAAAGTTTCTTTTCAGTTGCAAACTCCCCTCCAAACATATATATGGGGAGGTTCTAGCTCCAACTCGGTTTTACAGTGAAAACTGCAGGAACTTCAAACCGGCACTAGGAAACAGACTGAGAATCCAGAGTAAAAGTTCCACCTGCAACCCGTTCACTTTGTGCTAGATGAACGAACGTCTCTCCACATGCTGAGTTCTAAGAGATAAATGTGTGTGAAAGCCGTACTTCACCTAGCTTGTTGGGAACACAAAGTTTCTTTTAAGTTGCAAACTCCCCTCCAAACATATATATGGGGAGGTTCTAGCTCCAACTCTGTTTTAGAGTGAAAACTGCAGGAACTTCAAACCGGCACTAGGAAACAGACTGAGAATCCAGAGTAAAAGTTCCACCTGCAACACGTTCCCTTTGTGCTAGATGAACGAACGTCTCTCCACATGCTGAGTTCTAAGAGATAAATGTGTGTGAAAGCCGTACTTCACCTAGCTTGTTGGGAACACAAAGTTTCTTTTCAGTTGCAAACTCCAATCCATACATATATATGGGGAGTTACTAGCTCCAACTAGGTTTTACAGTGAAATCTGCAGGAACTTCAAACCGGCACTAGGAAACAGACTGAGAAACCAGAGTAATAGAGTATCCTGCAACCCCTTCCCTTTGTGCTCGATGAACGAACGTCTCTCCACATGCTCAGTTCTGAGAGATAATTGTGTGTGAAAGCCGTCCTTCACCTAGTTTGTTGGGAACACAAAGTTTCTTTTCAGTTGCAAACTCCAATCCATACATATATATGGGGAGGTACTAGCCCCAACTCAGTTTTACAGTGAAATCTGCAGGAAATTCAAACCGGCACTAGGAAACAGACTGAGAAACCAGAGTAAAAGTTTCTCCTGCAGCCCGTTCCCTTTGTGCTAGATGAACGAACGTCTCTCCACATGCTCAGTTCTGAGAGATATGTGAGTGTGAAAGCCGTCCCTCAACTAGCTTGTTGGGAACACAAAGTTTCTTTTCAGTTGCAAACTCCACTCCATACATATATATGGCGAGGTAAAAGCCCCAACACGGTTTTACAGTGAAAACTGCAGGAACTTCAAACCGGCACTAGGAAACAGACTGAGAAACCAGAGTAAAAGTTTCTAATTCAACCCGTTCCCTTTGTGCTAGATGAACGAACGTCTCTCCACATGCTCAGTTCTGAGAGAAAAGTGTGTGTGAAAGCCGTCCTTCACCTATCTTGTTGGGAACACAAAGTTTCTTTTCAGTTGCAAACTCCAGTCCAAACATATATATGGGGAGGTTCTAGATCCAAATGGGTTTTAGAGTGAAAACTGCAGGAACTTCAAACCGGCACTAAGAAAAACACACAGAAACCAGAGGAAATGTTCCTTCTGCAATCCGTTCCTTTGTGCTAGATGAACAAACGTCTCTCCAAATGCTCAGTTCTGAGAGATAAGTGTGTGTGAAAGCCGTCCTTCAACTTGCTTGTTGGGAACACAAAGATTCTTTTCAGTTGCAAACTCCACTCCAAACTTATATATTGAGAAGTACTAACTCCAACTCGGTTTTACAGTGAAAACTGCAGGAACTTCAAACCGGCACTAAGAAACAGACTGAGAAACCAGAGTAAAAGTTTCTCCTGCAACCCTTTCCCTTTCTGCTAGATGAACGAACGTCTCTCCACATGCTCAGTTCTGAGAGATAAGTGTGTGTAAATGCCGTCCTTCATCAACCTTGTTGGGAACACAAAGTTTATTTTCAGTTGCAAACTCCACTCCATAATTATATATGGGGAGGTAATAGCCCCAACTCGCTTTTACAGTGAAAACTGCAGCAACTTCAAACCGGCACTAGGAAACAGACTGAGAAACCAGAGTAAAATTTCTCCTGCAAACCGTTCCCTTTGTGCTAGATGAAAGAACGTTTCTCCACATGCTCAGTTCTGAGAGATAAGTGAGTTTGAAAGCCGTCCTTTACCTAGCTTGTTGGGAACACAAAGTTTCTTTTCAGTTGCAAACTCCACTCAATACATATATATGGGTAGTTACTAGCCCCAACTCGGTTTTACAGTGAAAACTGCAGGAACTTCAAACCGGCACTAGGAAACAGACTGAGAAACCAGAGTAAAAGTTTCTCCTGCAACCCGTTCCCTTTGTGCTAGATGAACGAACGTCTCTACACATGCTCAGTTCTGAGAGATAAGTGTGTGTGAAAGCCGTCCTTAACCTAGCTTGTTGGGAACACAAAGTTTCCTTTCAGTTGCAAACTCCACTCCAAACATATATATGGGGAGGTACCAGCTAAAACTCGGTTTTACAGTGAAAACTGCAGGAACTTCAAACCGGCACTAGGAAACAGACTGGGAAACCAGAGTATACGTTCCTCCTGCAACCCGTTCCATTTGTGCTAGATGAACGAACGTCTCTCCACATGCTCAGTTCTGAGAGATAATTGTGTGTGAAAGCCGTCCTTCAAGTAGCTTGTTCGGAACACAAAGTTTCTTTTCAGTTGCAAACTCCACTCCATACATATATATGGGGAGGTACTAGCTCCAACTCGGTTTTACAGTGAAAAATGCAGGAACTTCAAACCGGCACTAGTAAACAGACAGAGAATCCAGAGTAAAATTTCTCCTGCAACCCGTTCCCTTTGTGCTAGATGAACGAAAGTCTCTCCACATGGTCAGATCTGAGAGATAAGTGTGTGTGAAAGCCGTCCTTCACCTAGCTTGTTGGGAACACAAAGTTTCTTTTCAGTTGCAAACTCCACTCCAAATATATATATGGGGAATTACTAGCTCCAACTATGTTTTACAGTGAAAACTGCAGGAACTTCAAACCGGCACTAGGAAACAGACTGAGAAACCAGAGTAAAAGTTTCTAATTCAACCCGTTCCCTTTGTGCTAGATGAACGAACGTCTCTCCACATGCTCAGTTCTGAGAGAAAAGTGTGTGTGAAAGCCGTCCTTCACCTATCTTGTTGGGAACACAAAGTTCCTTTTCAGTTGCAAACTCCAGTCCAAACATATATATGGGGAGGTTCTAGCTCCAACTCGGTTTTACAGTGAAAACCGCAGGAACTTCAAACCGGCACTAAGAAAAACACAAAGAAACCAGAGGAAATGTTCCTTCTGCAACCAGTTCCTTTGTGTTAGATGAAAAAACGTCTCTCCACATGCTCAGTTCTGAGAGATAAGTGTGTGTGAAAGCCGTCCTTCAACTTGCTTGTTGGGAACACAAAGATTCTTTTCAGTTGCAAACTCCACTCCAAACATATATATTGGGAAGTACTAACTCCAACTCGGTTTTACAGTGAAAACTGCAGGAACTTCAAACCGGCACTAAGAAACAGACTGAGAAACCAGAGTAATAGTTCCTCCTGCAACCCGTTCCTTTTGTGCTAGATGATCGAACGTCTCTCCACATGCTCAGTTCTGAGAGATAAGTGTGTGTGAAAGACGTCCTTCACCTAGCTTGTTGGGAACACAAAGTTTATTTTCAGTTGCAAACTCCACTCCATACATATATATGGGAAGGTACTAGCTCCAAATCGGTTTAACAGTGAAAACTGCAGGAACTTCAAACCGGCACTAGGAAACAGACTGAGAATCCAGAGAAAAAGTTCCTCCTGCAACCCGTTCCATTTGTGCTAGATGAACGATCATCTCTCCACATGCTCAGTTCTGAGAGATAAGTGTGTGTGAAAGCCTTCCTTCACCTATCTTGTTGAGAACACAAAGTTTCTTTTCAGTTGCAAACCCCAATCCATACATATATATGGGGATGTACTAGCTCCAAGTCGGTTTTACAGTGAAAACTGCAGGAACTTCAAACGGGAACTAGGAAACAGACTGAGAAACCAGAGTAAAAGTTTGTCCTGCAACACTGTCCCTTTGTGCTAGATGAACGAAATTCTCTCCACATGCTCATTTCTGAGAAATAAATGTGTGTGAAAGCCGTCCTTCACCTAGCTTGTTGGGAACACAAAGTTTCTTTTGAGTTGCAAACTCCACTCCATACATATATATGGGGAGGTACTAGCTCCAAATCGGTTTTTCAGTGAAAATTGCAGGAACATCAAACCGGCACTAGGAAACAGACTGAGAATCCAGAGTAAAAGTTTCTCCTTCAACCCATTCTCTTTTTGCTAGATGAACGAACGTCTCTCCACATGCTCAGTTCTGATAGATAAGTGTGTGTGAAAGCCGTTCTTCACCTAGCTTGTTGGGAACACAATGTTTCTTTTCAGTTGCAAACTCCACTCCATACATATATATGGGGATGTTCTAGCTACAACTCGGTTTTACAGTGAAAACTGCAGGAACTTCAAACCGGCACTAGGAAACAGACTAAGAATCCAGAGTAAAAGTTTCTCCGGCAACCCGTTCCCTTTGTGCTAAATGAATGAACGTCTCTGCACATGCTCAGTTCTGAGAGATAAGTGTGTGTGAAAGCAGTCTTTTACCTAGCTTGTTGGGAACAAAAAGTTTCTTTTCAGTTGCAAACTCCACTCCATACATATATATGGGGAGGTACTAGCTCCAACTCGGTTTTACAGTGAAAACTGCAAGAACTTCATACCGGCACTAGGAAAAAGACTGAAAAACCAGAGTATAAGTTTCTCCTGCAACCTGTTCCCTTTCTGCTAGATGAACGAACTTCTCTCCACATGCTCAGTTCTGAGAGATAAGTGTGTGTGAAAGCCGTACTTCACCTAGATTGTTGGGAACACAAAGTTTCTTTTCAGTTGCAAACTCCACTCCTTATATATATAGGGGAAGTTACTAGCTCCAAATCCGTTTTACAGTGAAAACTGCAGGAACTTCAAACCGGCATTAGGAAACAGACTGAGAAAAAACAGTAATAGTTTCTCCTGCAACCCGTTCCCTTTGTGCTAGATGAACGAACGTCTCTCCACATGCTCAGTTCTGAGAGATAAGTGTGTGTGAAAGCCGTCTTTAACCTAGCTTGTTGGGAACACAAAGTTTCTTTTCAGTTGCAAACTCCAATCCATACATATATATGGGGAGGTACTAGCTCCAACGCGGATTTTCAGTGAAAAATGCAGGAACTTCAAACCGGCACCAGGAAACAGACTGAGAAACCAGAGTAAAGGTTTCCCCTGCAACCCGTTCCCTTTGTGCTAGATGAACGAACGTCTCTCCACTTGCTCAGTTCTGAGAGATATGTGTGTGTGAAAGCCGTCCTTAACCTAGCTTGTTGGGAACACAAAGTTTCCTTTCAGTTGCAAACTCCACTCCAAACATATATATGGGGAGGTACTAGCTAAAACTCGGTTTTACAGTGAAAACTGCAGGAACTTCAAACCGGCACTAGGAAACAGACTGGGAAACCAGAGTATAAGTTCCTCCTGCAACCAGTTCCATTTGTGCTAGATGAACGAACGTCTCTCCACATGCTCAGTTCTGAGAGATAATAGTGTGTGAAAGCCGTCCTTCAAGTAGCTTGTTCGGAACACAAAGTTTCTTTTCAGTTGCAAACTCCACTCCATACATATATATGGGGAGGTTCTAGCTCCAACTCGGTTTTACAGTGAAAATGCAGGAACTTCAAACCGGCACTAGTAAACAGACAGAGAATCCAGAGTAAAAGTTTCTCCTGCAAACCGTTCCCTTTGTGCTAGATGAACGAAAGTCTCTCCACATGCTCAGATCTGAGAGATAAGTGTGTGTGAAAGCCGTCCTTCACCTAGCTTGTTGGGAACACAAAGATTCTTTTCAGTTGCAAACACCACTCCAAATATATATATGGGAAATTACTAGCTTCAACTATGTTTTACAGTGAAAACTACAGGAACTTCAAACCGGCACTAGGAAACAGACTGAGAAACCAGAGTAAAAGTTTCTAATTCAAACCGTTCCCTTTGTGCTAGATGAACGAACGTCTCTCCACATGCTCAGTTCTGAGAGAAAAGTGTGTGTGAAAGCCGTCCTTCACCTATCTTGTTGGGAACACAAAGTTTCTTTTCAGTTGCAAACTCCAGTCCAAACATATATATGGGGAGGTTCTAGCTCCAACTCGGTTTTACAGTGAAAACTGCAGGAACTTCAAACCGGCACTAAGAAAAACACAAAGAAACCAGAGGAAATGTTCCTTCTGCAACCAGTTCCTTTGTGTTAGATGAACAAACGTCTCTCCACATCTCAGTTCTGAGAGATAAGTGTGTGTGAAAGCCGTCCTTCAACTTGCTTGTTGGGAACACAAAGATTCTTTTCAGTTGCAAACTCCACTCCAAACATATATATTGGGAAGTACTAACTCCAAATCGGTTTTACAGTGAAAACTGCAGGAACTTCACACCGGCACTAAGAAACAGACTGAGAAACCAGAGTAATAGTTCCTCCTGCAACCCGTTCCTTTTGTGCTACATGATCGAACGTCTCTCCACATGCTCAGTTCTGAGAGTTAAGTGTGTGTGAAAGACGTCCTTCACCTAGCTTGTTGGGAACACAAAGTTTCTTTTCAGTTGCAAACTCCACTCCATACATATATATGGGAAGGTACTAGCTCCAACTCGGTTTAACAGTGAAAACTGCAGGAACTTCAAACCGGCACTAGGAAACAGACTGAGAATCCAGAGAAAAAGTTCCTCCTGCAACCCGTTCCATTTGTGCTAGATGAACGATCATCTCTCCACATGCTCAGTTCTGAGAGATAAGTGTGTGTGAAAGCCTTCTTTAACTATCTTGTTGAGAACACAAAGTTTCTTTTCAGTTGCAAACCCCAATCCATAAATATATATGGGGATGTACTAGCTCCAAGTCGGTTTTACAGTGAAAACTGCAGGAACTTCAAACCGGAACTAGGAAACAGACTGAGAATCCAGAGAAAAAGTTTCTCCTGCAACCCTGTCCTTTTGTGCTAGATGAACGAAATTCTCTCCACATGCTCATTTCTGAGAAATAAATGTGTGTGAAAGCCGTCCTTCACCTAGCTTGTTGGGAACACAAAGTTTCTTTTCAGTTGCAAACTCCACTCCATACATATATATGGGGAGGTACTAGCTCCAACTCGGTTTTACAGTGAAAACTGCAAGAACTTCATACCGGCACTAGGAAAAAGTCTGAAAAACCAGAGTATAAGTTTCTCCTGCAACCCGTTCCCTTTCTGCTAGATGAACGAAATTCTCTCCACATGCTCAGTTCTGAGAGATAAGTGTGTGTGAAAGCCGTACTTCTCCTAGATTGTTGGAAACACAAAGTATCTTTTCAGTTGCAAACTCCACTCCGTATATATATAGGGGAAGTTACTAGCTCCAAATCCGTTTTACAGTGAAAACTGCAGGAACTTCAAACCGGCATTAGGAAACAGACTGAGAAAAAACAGTAATACTTTCTCCTGCAACCCGTTCCCTTTGTGCTAGATGAACGAACGTCTCTCCACATGCTCAGTTCTGAGAGATAAGTGTGTGTGAAAGCCGTCCTTAACCTAGCTTGTTGGGAACACAAAGTTTCTTTTCAGTTGCAAACTCCAATCCATACATATATATGGGGAGGTACTAGCTCCAACGCGGATTTTCAGTGAAAAATGCAGGAACTTCAAACCGGTACCTGGAAACAGACTGAGAAACCAGAGTAAAGGTTTCCCCTGCAACCCTTTCCCTTTGTGCTAGATGAACGAACGTCTCTCCACTTGCTCAGTTCTGAGAGATAAGTGTGTGTGAAATGCGTCCTTAACATAGCTTGTAGGGAACACAAAGTTTCTTTTCAGTTGCAAACTCCATTCCATACATATATATAGGGAGGTACTAGCTCCAACGCGGTTTTTCAGTGAAAAATGCAGGAACTTCAAACCGGCACCAGGAAACAGACTGAGAAACCAGAGTAAAAGTTTCTCCAGCAACCCGTTCCATTTGTGCTAGATGAACGATCGTCTCTCCACATGCTCAGTTCTGAGAGATAATTGTGTTTGAAAGCCGTCCTTCACCTAGCTTGTTGGGAACACAAAGTTTCTTTCCAGTTGCAAACTCCAATTCATACATATTAAGGGGAGGTACAAGCTAGAACACGGGTTTTCAGTGAAAAATGCAGGAACTTCAAAACGGCACTAGGAAACAGACGGAGAAACCAGAGTAATAGTTTCTTCTGCAAACCGTTCCCTTTGTGCTAGATGAACGAACTTCTCTCCACATGCTCAGTTCTGAGAGATATGTGTGTGTGAAAGCCGTCCTTCACCTAGCTTGTTGGGAACACAAAGTTTCTTTTCAGTTGCAAACTACACTCCATACATATATAAGGGGAGGTACCAGCTCCAACACGATTTTACAGTGAAAACTGCAGGAACTTCAAACCGGCACTAGGAAAGAGACTGAGATACCAGAGTAAAAGTTTCCACTGCAAACCTTTCCCTTTGTGCTAGATGAACGAACGTCTCTGCACATGCACAGTTCTGAGAGATAAGTGTGTGTGAAAGCCGACCTTCACCTAGCTTGTCGGGACACAAAGTTTCTTTTCAGTTGCAAACTCCACTCCATACATATATATGGGGAGGTACTAGCTCCAACTCGGTTTTACAGTGAAAACTGCAGGAACTTCACACCGGCACTGGGAAACAGACTGAGAAACCAGAGTAAAAGTTTCTCTTGCAACCCATTCCATTTGTGCTAGATGAACGAACGTCTCTCCACATGCTCAGTTCTGAGAGATAAGTGTGTGTGAAAGCCGTCCTTCACCTAGCTTGTTGGGAACACAAAGATTCTTTTCAGTTGCAAACTCCACTCCATACATATATATGGGGATTTACTAGCTCCAACTCGGGTTTACAGTGAAAACTGCAGGAACTTAAAACTGGCACTAGGAAACAGACTGAGAAACCAGAGTAAAAGTTTCTCCTGCAACCCGTTCCATTAGTGCTAGATGAACGAACGTGTCTCCACATGCTCAGTTCTGAGAGTTAAATGTGTGTAAAAGCCGTACTTCATCAAGCTTGTTGGGAACTCAAAGTTTCTTTTCAGTTGCAAACTCCACTCCATACATATATATGGGGAGGTACAAGCACCAACACGGTTTTACAGTGAAAACTGCAGGAACTTCAAACCGGCACTAGGAAACAGACTGAGAAACCAGAGTAAAAGTTTCTCCTGCAACTCGTTCCATTTGTGCTAGATGAACGATAGTCTCTCCACATGCTCTGTTCTGAGAGATAAGTGTGTGTGAAAGCCGTCCTTCACCTAGATTGTTGGGAACACAAAGTTTCTTTTCAGTTGCAAACCCCACTCCATACATATATATGGGGAGGTACTAGCTCCAACTCGGTTTTACAGTGAAAACTGCAGAAACTTCAAACCGGCTCTAGGAAACAGACTGAGAAACCAGAGTAATAGTTTCTCCTGCAACCCGTTCCCTTTGTGCTAGATGAATGAACTTCTCTCCACATGCTCAGTACTGAGAGATAAGTGTGTGTGAAAGCCGTCTTTCAACTAGCTAGTTGGGAACACAAAATTCCTTTTCAGTTGCCAACTCCACTCCATATATATATATGGGGATGTACTAGCTCCAACTCGGATTTTCAGTGAAAACTGCAGGAACTTCAAACCGGCACTTGGAAACAGACTGAGAAACCAGAGTAAAAGTTTCTCCTGCAACCCGATCCCTTTGTGCTAGATGAACGAACGTCTCTCCACATACTAAGTTCTGAGAGATAAGTGTGTGTGAAAGCTGTCCTTCACCTAGCTTGTTGGGAACACAAAGTTTCTTTTCAGTTGCAAACTCCACTCCATACATATATATGGGGAGGTACTAGCTCCAACTCGGTTTTACAGTGAAAACTGCAGGAACTTCAAACCGGGACTAGGAAACAGACTGAGAAACCAGAGTAAAAGTTTCTCCTGCAACCCTTTCCTTTTGTGCTAGATGAACGAAATTTTCTCCACATGCTCACTTCTGAGAGATAAGTGTGTGTGAAAGCCGTCCTTCACCTAGCTTGTTGGGAACACAAAGTTTCTTTTCAGTTGCTAACTCCACTCCATACATATATATGGGGAGGTACTAGCTCCAACTCGGTTTTACAGTGAAAACTGCAGGAACTTCAAATCGGCACTAGGAAACAGACTGAGAAACCAGAGTAAATGTTTCTCCTGCAACCCGTTCCCTTTGTGCTAGATGAACGATCGTCTCTCCACATGCTCAGATCTGAGAGATAAGTGTGTGTGAAAGCCGTCCTTCACCTAGCATGTAGGGAACACAAAGTTTCTTTTCAGTTGCAAACCCCACTCCATACATATATATGGGGAGGTACTAGCTCCAACTCTGTTTTACAGTGAAAACTGCAGGAACTTCTAACCGGCACTATGAAACAGACTGAGAATACAGAGTAAAATTTTCTCCTGCAACCCGTTCCATTTGTGCTAGATGAACGATCGTCTCTCCACATGCTCACTTCTGAGAGATAAGTGTGGGGGAAAGCCGTCCTTCACCAAGCTTGTTGGGAACACGAAGTTTCTTTTCAGTTGCAAACTCGAATCCATACATATATATGGGGAGGTACTAGCTCCAACTCGGTTTTACAGTGAAAACTGCAGGAACTTCAAACCGGCACTAGGAAACAGACGGAGAAAACAGAGTAATAGGTTATCCTGCAACCCGTTCCCTTTGTGCTAGATAAACGAACGTCTCTCCACATGCTCAGTTCTGAGAGATAAGTGAGTGTGAAAGCCGTCCTTCACCTAGCTTTTTGGGGACACAAAGTTTCTTTTCAGTTGCAAACCCCACTCCATACATATATATGGGGAGGTACTAGCTCCAACTCGGTTTTACAGTTAAAACTGCAGGAACTACAATCCGGCACTAGGAAACAGACTGAGAAACAAGAGTAAATGTTTCTCCTGCAACCCGTTCCATTTGTGCTAGATAAACGAACGTCTCTCCACATGCTCAGTTCTGAAGAGTTAAGTGTGTGTAAAAGCCGTTCTTCATCAACCATTTTGGGAACACAAAGTTTCTTTCCATTTGCAAACTCCCCTGCATACATATATATGGGGAGGTACTAGCTCCAACTCGGTTTTACAGTGAAAACTGCCAGAAACTCAAACCGGCAATAGGAAACAGACTGAGAAACCATAGTAAAAGTTTCTCCTGCAACCCGTTCCCTTTGTGCTAGATGAACGAACGTCTCTCCATATGCTCAGTTCTGAGAGATAAGTGTGTGTGAAAGCCGTCCTTCACCAAGCTTTTTGGGAACACAAAGTTTCTTTTCAGTTGCAAACTCCCCTCCAAACTTATATAAGGGTAGGTACAAGCTCCAACTCTGTTTTACAGTGAAAACTGCAGAAACTTCTTACCGGCACTATGAAACACACTGGGAATACACAATAAAACTTTCTCCTGCAACCCGTTCCATTTGTGCTAGATGAACGATCGTCTCTCCACATGCTGACTTCTGAGAGATAAGTGTGTGTGAAAGCCGTCCTTCACCTAGCTTGTTGGGAACACTAAGTTTCTTTTCAGTTGCAAACCCGAATCCATACATATATATGGGGATGTACTAGCTCCAACTCGGTTTTACAGTGAAAACTGCAGGAACTTCAATCCGGCACTAGGAAACAGACTGAGAAACAGGGTAATAGATTATCCTGCAACCCGTTCCCTTTGTGCTAGATAAACGAAAGTCTCTCCACATGCTCATTTCTGAGAGATAAATGTGTGTGAAGGCCGTCCTTCACTTAGCTTGTTGGGGACCCAAAATTTCTTTTCAGTTGCAAACCCCATTCCATACATATATATGGGGAGTTACTAGCTCCAACTCGGTTTTACAGTTAAAACTGCAGGAACTACAATCCTGCACTAGGAAACAGACTGAGAAACAAGAGTAAATGTTTGTCCTGCAACCCGTTCCATTTGTGCTAGATAAACGAACGTCTCTCCACATGCTCAGTTCTGAAGAGTTAAGTGTGTGTAAAAGCCGTACTTCATCAACCATTTTGGGAACACAAAATTTCTTTCCATTTGCAAACTCCCCTGCATACATATATATGGGGAGGTACTAGCTCCAACTCGGTTTTACAGTGAAAACTGCCAGAAATTCAAACCGGCAATAGGAAACAGACTGAGAAACCATAGTAAAAGTTTCTCCTGCAACCCGTTCCCTTTGTGCTAGATGAACGAACGTCTCTCCATATGCTCAGTTCTGGGAGATAAGTGTGTGTGAAAGCCGTCCTTCACCAAGCTTTTTGGGAACACAAAGTTTCTTTTCAGTTGCAAACTCCCCTCCAAACTTATATAAGGGTAGGTACAAGCTCCAACTCTGTTTTACAGTGAAAACTGCAGAAACTTCTTACCGGCACTATGAAACAGACTGGGAATACACAATTAAACTTTCTCCTGCAACCCGTTCCATTTGTGCTAGATGAACGATCGTCTCTCCACATGCTGACTTCTGAGAGATAAGTGTGTGTGAAAGCCGTCCTTCAACTAGCTTGTTGGGAACACTAAGTTTCTTTTCAGTTGCTAACACCACACCATATATATATATGGAGAGGTACTAGCTCCAAATCGGTTTTACAGTGAAAACTGCAGGAACATCAAACCGGCACTAGGAAACAAACTGAGAAACCAGAGTAAAAGTTTCTCCTGCAACCCGTTCCATTTGTGCTAGATGAACGAACGTCTCTCCTCATTCTCAAATCTGAGAAATAATTGTGTGTGAAAGACGTCCTTCACCTAGCTTTTTGGGAACACAAAGTTTCTTTTCAGTTGCAAACTCCCATCCAAACATATATACGGGGAGGTATTAGCTTCAACTCTGTTTTACAGTGAACACTGCAGGAACTTGTAACCGGCACGATGAAGCAGACTTAGAAAACAGAGTAAAAGTTTCTCCTGCAACCCGTTCCATTTGTGCTAGATGAACGATCGTTTCTCCACATGCTCACTTCTGAGAGATAAGTGTGTGTGAAAGCCGCCCTTCACCTAGCTTGTTGAGAACATGAAGATTCTTTTCAGTTGCAAACTCGAATCCATACATATATATGGGGAGGTACTAGCTCCAACTCGATTTTACAGTGAAAACTGCAGGAACTTCAAACCGGCACTAGGAAACAGACTGAGAAAACAGAGTAATAGATTATCCTGCAACCCGTTCCCTTTGTGCTAGATAAACGAACGTCTCTCCACATGCTCAGTTCTGAGAAATAAGTGAATATGAAAGCCGTCCTTCACCAAACTTATAGGGGACACAAAGATTCTTTTCAGTTGCAAACACCAATCCATACATATATATGTGGAGGTCTTAGCTCCAACTCGGTTTTACAGTGAAAACTGCAGGAACATCAAACCGGCACTAGGAAACAGACTGAGAAACCAGAGTAAAAGTTTCTCCTGAAAGCCGTTCCCTTTGTGCTAGATGAACGAACGTCTCTCCACATGCTCAGTTCTGAGAGATAAGTTTGTGTGAAAGCCTTCCTTCATCAAGCTTGTTGGGAACAAAAAGTTTCTTTTCAGTTGCAAACTCCACTCCATAGATATATATGGGGTGGTACTAGCTCTAACTCTGTTTTACAGTGAAAACTGCAGTAAATTCAAACCGGCACTAGGAAACAGACTGAGATACCAGAGTAAAAGTTTCTCCTGCAACCCGTTTCCTTTGTGCTAGATGAACGAATGTCTCTCCACATGCTCAGTTCTGAGAAATAAGTGTGTGTGAAACCGTCCTTCACCTAGCTAGTTGGGAACACAAAGTTTCTTTTCAGTTGCAAACTCCACCCATTACATATATATGGGGAGGTACTATCCAACTCGGTTTTACAGTGAAAAGTGCAGGAACTTCAAACCGGCACTAGGAAACTGACTGAGAAACCAGAGTAAAAGTTTATCCTGCAACCCGTTCCCTTAGTGCTAGATGAACGAAAGTCTCTCCACATGATCAGTTCTGAGAGATAACTGTGTGTGAAAGCCGTTCTTCACCTAGCTTGTTGGGAACACAAAGTTTCTTTTCAGTTGAAAACTCCCCTCCAAACATATATATGGGGAGGTACAAGCACCAACTCGGTTTTACAGTGAAAACTGCAGGAACTTCTAACCGGCACTAGGAACCAAACTGAGAAACCAGAGTAAAAGTTTCTCCTGCAACCCGTTCCATTTGTGCTAGATGAACGTTCGTCTCTCCACATGCTCACTTCTGAGAGATAACTGTGTGTGAAAGCCGTCCTTCACCTAGCTTGTTGGGAACACTAAGTTCCTTTTCAGTTGCAAACTCCAATCCATACATATATGTGAGGAGGTTCTAGCTCCAACTCGGGTTTTCAGTGAAAAATGCAGGAATTTGAAACCGGCACTAGGAAACAGACTGAGAATTCTGGGTAATAGGTTATCCTGCAACCCGTTCCTTTTGTGCTAGATGAACGAACGACTCTCCACATGCTCAGTTCTGAGAGATAATTGTGTGTGAAAGCCGTCCTTCTCCTAGCTTGTTGGGAACAAAAAGTCTCTTTTCATTTGCAATCTCCAATCCATACCTATATATGGGGAGGTACTAGCTCCAACTCCGTTTTTCAGTGAAAAATGCAGGAACTTCAAACCGGCACTAGGAATCAGACTGAGAAAACAGAGTAATAGTTTATCCTGCAACCCGTTCCATTTGTGCTAGATGAACGAACGTCTCTCAACATGCTCAGTTCTGAGATATAAGTGTGTGTGAAAGCCGTCCTTCACCTAGCTTGTTGGGAACACAAAGTTTCTTTTAACTTGAAAACTCCACCCCATACATATATATGGGTAGGTACCAGCTCTAACTCGGTTTTACAGTGAAAACTGCAGGAATTTCAAACCGGCACTAGGAAACAGACTGAGAAAACAGAGTAAAAGTTTCTCCTGCAACCCGTTCACTATGTGCTAGATGAACGAACGTCTCTCCACATTCTCATTTCTGAGAGATAAGTGAGTGTGTAAGCCGTCCTTCACCTAGCTTGTTGGGAACACAAAGTTTC
This sequence comes from Camelus dromedarius, assembly GCF_036321535.1. Taxonomy (NCBI): domain Eukaryota; kingdom Metazoa; phylum Chordata; class Mammalia; order Artiodactyla; family Camelidae; genus Camelus; species Camelus dromedarius. The sequence continues at coordinate 3,328,035 of NW_026989771.1, read as the reverse complement.
TTTACAGTTTCAAACCCCACTCCATACATATATATGGGGATTTACTAGCTCCAACTCGGTTTTACAGTGAAAACTGCAGGAACTTCAAACAGGCACTAGGAAACAGACTGAGAACACAGAGTAAAAGTTTCTCCTGCAACCCGTTCCTTTTGTGCTAGATGAACGAATGTCTCTCCACATGCTAAGTTCTGAGAGATAAGTGTGTGTGAAAGCCGTCCTTCACCTAGCTTGTTGGGAACACAAAGTTTCTTTTCAGTTGCAAACTCCACTCCATACATATATATGGGGAGGTACAAGCTCCAACTCGGTTTTACAGTGAAAAATACAGGAACTTCAAACAGGAACCAGGAAACAGACTGAGAAACCAGAGTAAAAGTTTCTCCTGCAAAACATTCCCTTTGTTCTAGATGAACGAACCTCTCTCCACATGCTCAGTTCTGAGAGATAAGTGTGTGTGAAAGCCGTCCTTCACGTAGCTTGTTGGGAAAACAAAGTTTCTTTTAATTTGCAAACTCCAATCCATACATATATATGGGGAGGTACTACCTCCAACTCGGTATTTCAGTGAAAAATGCAGGAACTTCAAATCGGCACTAGGAAACAGACTGAGAAACCAGAATAATAGATTATCCTGCAACCAATTCCCTATGTGCTAGATGAACGAAAGTCTCTCCACATGCTCAGTTCTGAGAGATATGTGTGTGTGAAAGCCGTCCTTCACCTAGCATGTTGGGAACACAAAGGTTCTTTTCAGTTGCAAACTCCACTCCATACATATATATGGCGAGGTACTAGCTCCAAATCCGTTTTACAGTGAAAATTGCAGGAACTTCATACCGGCACTTGGAAACAGACTGAGAAACCAGAGTAAAAGTTTCTCCTGCAACACGTTCCCTTTGTGCTAGATGAACGAACGTCCCTCCACATGCTCAGTTCTGAGAGATAAGTGTGTGTGAAAGCCGTCCTTCACCTAGCTTGTTGGGAACACAAAGTTTCTTTTCAGTTGCAAACTCCACCCCATACATATATATGGGGAGGTACTAGCTCTAACTCGGTTTTACAGTGAAAACTGCAGGAACTTCAAACCGGCACTAGGAAACAAACCGAGAAAACAGAGTAAAAGTTTCTCCTGCAACCCCTTCCCTTTGTGCTAGATGAACGGACGTCTATCCACATGCTCATTTCTGAGAGATAAGTGTGTGTGAAAGCCGTCCTTCACCTAGCTTGTTGGGAACACAAAGATTCTTTTCAGTTGCAAACTCCACCCCATACATATATATGGGGAGGTCCTAGCACTAACTCGGTTTTACAGAGAAAACTGCAGGAACTTCAAACCGGCACTAGGAAACAGACTGAGAAAACAGAGTAAAAGTTTCTCCTGCAACCCGTTCCATTTGTGCTAGATGAACGAACGTCTCTCCACATGCTCAGTTCTGAGAGATAAGTGTGTGTGAAAGCCGTCCTTCACGTAGCTTGTTGGGAACACAAAGTTTCTTTTCAGTTGCAAACTCCACTCCATACATATATATGGGGAAGTACTAGCCCCAAATCGGTTTTACAGTGAAAACTGCAGGAACTTCAAACAGGCACTTGGAAACAGACTGAGAAACCAGAGTAAAAGTTTCACCAGCAACCCGTTCCCTATGTGCTAGATGAACGAACGTCTCTCCACATGCTCAATTCTGAGAGTTAAGTGTGTGTGAAAGCCGTACTTCAACTAGCTTGTTGGGAACACAAAGTTTCTTTTCAGTTGCAAACCCCACTCCAAACATATATATGGGGAGGTACTAGCTCCAAATCGGATTTACAGTGAAAACTGCAGGAACTTCAAATCGGCACTAGGAAACAGACTGAGAAAGCAGAGTAAAAGTTTCTCCTGCAACCCGTTCAATTTGTGCTAGATGAACGAACGTCTATCCACATGCTCAGTTCTGAGATATAAGTGTGTGTGAAAGCCGTCCTTCACCTAGCTTGTTGGGAACAAAAAGTCTCTTTTCAGTTGCAATCTCCAATCCATACCTATATATGGGGAGGTACTAGCTCCAACTCGGTTTTTCAGTGAAAAATGCAGGAACTTCAAACCGGCACTAGGAAACAGACTGAGAAACCAGAGTAATAGATTATCCTGCAACCCGTTCCCTTTGTGCTAAATGAACGAACGTCTCTCAACATGCTCAGTTCTGAGAGATAATTGTGTGTGAAAGCCGTCCTTCACCTAGTTTGTTGGGAACACAAAGTTTCTTTTAACTTGAAAACTCCACACCATACATATATATGGGTAGGTACCAGCTCTAACTCGGTTTTACAGTGAAAACTGCAGGAACTTCAAACCGGCACTAGGAAACAGACTGAGAAAACAGAGTAAAAGTTTCTCCTGCAACCCGTTCACTATGTGCTAGATGAACGAACGTCTCTCCACATTCTCATTTCTGAGAGATAAGTGAGTGTGTAAGCCGTCCTTCACCTAGCTTGTTGGGAACACAAAGTTTCTTTTCAGTTTCAAACCCCACTCCATACATATATATGGGGAGGTACTAGCTCCAACTCGCTTTTACAGTGAAAATTGCAGGAACTTCAAACCGGCACTAGGAAACAGACAGAGAAACCAGAGTAAAAGTTTCTCCTGCAACCCGTTCCCTTTGTGCCAAATGAATGAACGTTTCTCCACATGCTCAGTTCTGAGAGATATGAGTGTATGAAAGCCGTCCTTCACCTAGCTTGTTGTGAACACATAGTTTCTTTTCAGTTGCAAACTCCACTCCATACATATATATGGGGAGTTACTAGCTCCAACTCGGTTTTACAGTGAAAACTGCAGGAACTTCAAACAGGCACTAGGAAACAGACTGAGAACACAGAGTAAAAGTTTCTCCTGCAACCCGTTCCTTTTGTGCTAGATGAACGAATGTCTCTCCACATGCTAAGTTCTGAGAGATAAGTGTGTGTGAAAGCCGTCCTTCAACTAGCTTGTTGGGAACACAAAGTTTCTTTTCAGTTGCAAACTCCACTCCATACATATATATGGGGAGGTACAAGCTCCAACTCGGTTTTACAGTGAAAAATACAGGAACTTCAAACAGGAACCAGGAAACAGACTGAGAAACCAGAGTAAAAGTTTCTCCTGCAAAATATTCCCTTTGTGCTAGATGAACGAACCTCTGTCCACATGCTCAGTTCTGAGAGATAAGTGTGTGTGAAAGCCGTCCTTCACGGAGCTTGTTGGGAAAACAAAGTTTCTTTTCATTTGCAAACTCCAATCCATACATATATATGGGGAGGTACTAGCTCCAACTCGGTATTTCAGTGAAAAATGCAGGAACTTCAAACCGGTACTAGGAAACAGACTGAGAAACCAGAGTAAAAGTTTCTCCTGCAACCCGTTCCTTTGTGCTAGATGAACGAACGTCTCTCCACATACTCAGTTCTGAGAGATAAGTGTGTGTGAAAGCCGTACTTCACCTAGCTTGTCGGGAACACAAAGTTACTTTTAAGTTGCAATCTGCACTCCTTATATATATATGGGGAGATACTAGCTCCAATTCGGTTTTACAGTGAAAACTGCAGGAACGTCAAACCGGCACTAGGAAACAGACTGAGAAACCAGAGTAAAAGTTTCTCCTGCAAACCGTTCACTTTGTGCTAGATGAACGAAAGTCTCTCCACATGCTGAGTTCTGAGAGAAAAGTGAGTGTGAAAGCTGTCCTTCACCTTGCTTGTTGGGAACACAAAGTTTCTTTTCAGTTGCAAACTCCACTCCATACATATATATGTGGAGGTACTAGCTCCAACTCGCTTTTTCAGTGAAAACTGCAGGAACTTCAAACCGGCACTAGTAAAAATACTGAGAAACCAGAGTAAAAGTTTCTCCTGCAACCCGTTCCCATTGTGCTAGATGAACGATCGTCTCTCCACATGCTCAGTTCTGAGATATAAGTGTGTGTGAAAGCCGTCCTTCACCTAGCTTGTTGGGAACAAAAAGTTTCTTTTCAGTTGCAATCTCCAATCCACACATATATGGGGAGGTACTAGCTCCAACTCGGTTTTTCAGTGAAAAATTCAGGAACTTCAAACCAGCACTAGGAAACAGACTGAGAAACCAGAGTAAAAGTTTCTCCTGCAACACCTTCCCTTTGTGCTAGATGAACGAACGTCTCTCCACATGCTCAGTTCTGAGAGATAACTGTGGGTGAATGCCGTCCTTCACCTAGCTTGTTGGGAACACAAAGATTCTTTTCAGTTGCAAACTCCACCCCAAACATATATATGGGGAGGTACAAGCTCTAACTCGGTTTTACAGTGAAAACTGCAGGAACTTCAAACCGGCACTAGGAAACAGACTGAGAAACCAGAGTAAATGTTTCTCCTGCAACCCGTTCACTTTGTGCTAGATGAACGAAAGTCTCTCCACATGCTGAGTTCTGTGAAAAAAGTGAGTGTGAAAGCTGTGCTTCACCTAGCTTGTTGGGAACACAAAGTTTCTTTTCAGTTGCAAACCCCACTCCATACATATATATGGGGAGGTACTAGCTCCAACTCGCTTTTTCAGTGAAAACTGCAGGAACTTCAAACCGGCACTAGGAAACAGACTGAGAAACCAGAGTAAATGTTTCTCCTGCAACCCGTTCACTTTGTGCTAGATGAACGAAAGTCTCTCCACATGCTGAGTTCTGTGAAAAAAGTGAGTGTGAAAGCTGTGCTTCACCTAGCTTGTTGGGAACACAAAGTTTCTTTTCAGTTGCAAACCCCACTCCATACATATATATGGGGAGGTACTAGCTCCAACTCGCTTTTTCAGTGAAAACTGCAGGAACTTCAAACCGGCACTAGGAAACATACTGAGAACCCAGAGTAAAAGTTTCTCCTGCAAACCTTTCCCTTTGTGCTAGATGAACGAACGTCTCTCCACATGCTCATTTCTGAGAGAAAAGTGTGTGTGAAAGCCGTCCTTCACCTAACTTGTTGGGAACACAAAGTTTCTTTTCAGTTGCCAACTCCACTCCATACATATATATGGGGAGGTAAAAGCACCAAATCGGTTTCACAGTGAAAACTGCAGGAACTTCAAACCGGCACTAGGAAACAGACTGAGAAACCAGAGTAAAAGTTTCTCCTGCAACCCCTTCACTTTGTGCTGGATGAACGAACGTCTCTTCACGTGCTCAGTTCTGAGAGATAAGTGTGTGTGAAAACCGTACTTCACCTAGCTTGTTGGGAACACAAAGTTTCTTTTAAGTTGCAAACTCCACTCCAAACATATATATGGGGAGGTACTAGCTCCAACTCGGTTTTAGAGTGAAATCTGCAGGAACTTCAAACCGGCACTAGGAAACAGACTGAGAAACCAGAGTAAATTTTCTCCTGCAACCCGTTCTCTTTGTGTTAGATGAACGAACGTCTCTCCACATGCTCAGTTCTGAGAGATAAGTGTGTGTGAAAGCCGTCCTTCACCTAGCTTGTTGGGAACAAAAAGTTTCTTTCCAGTTGCAATCTCCAATCCATACCTATATATGGGGAGGTACTAGCTCCAACTCGGTTTTTCAGTGAAAAATGCAGGAACTTCAAACCGGCACTAGGAAACAGACTGAGAAACCAGAGTAAAAGTTTCTCCTGCAACCCGTTCCCTTTGTTCTAGATGAACGAACGTCTCTCCACATGCTCAGTTCTGAGAGATAAGTGTGTGTGAAAGCCGTCCTTCACCTAGCTTGTTGGGAACACAAAGTTTCTTTTAAGTTGCAAACTGCACTCCTTATATATATATGGGGAGGTACTAGCTCCATTTCGGTTTTACAGTGAAAACTGCAGGAACGTCAAACCGGCACTAGGAAACAGACTGAGAAACCAGAGTAAAAGTTTCTCCTGCAAACCGTTCACTTTGTGCTAGATGAACGAAAGTCTCTCCACATGCTGAGTTCTGAGAAAAAAGTGAGTGTGAAAGCTGTGCTTCACCTAGCTTGTTGGGAACACAAAGTTTCTTTTCAGTTGCAAACTCCACTCCATACATATATATGGGGAGGTTCTAGCTCCAACTCGCTTTTTCAGTGAAAACTGCAGGAACTTCAAACCGGCACTAGGAAACATACTGAGAACCCAGAGTAAAAGTTTCTCCTGCAAACCTTTCCCTTTGTGCTAGATGAACGAACGTCTCTCCACATGCTCATTTCTGAGAGATAAGTGTGTGTGAAAGCCGTCCTTCACCTAGCTTGTTGGGAACACAAAGTTTCTTTTCAGTTGCAAACTCCACTCCATACATATATATGGGGAGGTAATAGCACCAAATCGGTTTTACAGTGAAAACTGCAGGAACTTCAAACCGGCACTAGGAAACAGACTGAGAAACCAGAGTAAAAGTTTCTCCTGCAACCCGTTCACTTTGTGCTGGATGAACGAACGTCTCTTCACGTGCTCAGTTCTGAGAGATAAGTGTGTGTGAAAGCCGTACTTCACCTAGCTTGTTGGGAACACAAATTTTCTTTTAAGTTGCAAACTCCACCCCATACATATATATGGGGTGGTACTAGCTCCAACTCGGTTTCACAGTGAAAACTGCAGGAATTTCTAACCGGCACTAGGAAACAGACTGAGAAACCAGAGTAAAAGTTTCTCCTGCAACCCGTTCCCTTTGTGCTAGATGAACGAACGTCTCTCCACATGCTCAGTTCTGAGAGATAAGTGTGTGTGAAAGCCGTCCTTCACATAGCTTGTTGGGAACACAAAGTTTCTTTTCAGTTGCAAACTCCAATCCTTACAGATATATGGGGAGATACTAGCACCAACTCGGTTTTACAGTGAAACTGCAGGATTTTCAAACCGGCTCTAGGAAACAGACTGAGAAACCAGAGTAAAAATTTCTCCTGCAACCCGTTCAATTTGTGCTAGATGAACGAACATCTCTCCAAATGCTCAGTTCTGAGTGATATGTGAGTGAGAAAGCAGTCCTTCACCTAGCTTGTTGGGAACACAAAGTTTCTTTTCAGTTGCAAACTCCACTCCATACATATATATGGGGAGGTACAAGCTCCAACTTGGTTTTGCAGTGAAAACTGCAGGAACTTCAAACCGGCACTAGGAAACAGACTGAGAAACCAGAGTAAAAGTTTCTCCTGCAACCCGTTCACTTTGTGCTAGATGAACGAACGTCTCTCCACATGCTCAGTTCTGAGAGTTAAGTGTGTGTAAAAGCCGTACTTCACCAAGCTTGTAGGGAACACAAAGTTTCTTTTCAGTTGCAAACTCCACTCCAAATATATATATGGGGAGGTACTAGCTCCAACTCGGTTTTACAGTGAAAACTGCAGGAACTTCAAACCGGCACTAGGAAACAGACTGAGAAACCAGAGTAAAAGTTTCTCCTGCAACCCGTTCCCTTTGTGTTAGATGAACGAACGTCTCTCCACATGCTCAGTTCTGAAAGATAAGTGTGTGTGAAAGCCGTCCTTCACCTAGCTTGTTGGGAACACAAAGTTTCTTTTCAGTTGCAAACTCCACTCCATACATATATATGGGGAGGTACTAGCTCCAACTCGCTTTTACAGTGAAAACTGCAGGAACTTCAAACCGGCACTAGGAAACAGACTGAGAAACCAGAGTAAATGTTTCTCCTGCAACCCGTTCACTTTGTGCTAGATGAACGAACATCTCTCCACATGCTCAGTTCTGAGAGTTAAGTGAGTGTGAAAGCAGAACTTCACCTAGCTTGTTGGGAACACAAAGTTTTTTTTCAGTTGCAAACTCCACTCCATAAATATATATGGGGAAGTACTAGCTCCAACTCGGTTTTACAGTGAAAACTGCAGGAACTTCAAACCGGCGCTAGGTAACACACTGAGAAACCAGAGTAAAAGTTTCTCCTGCAACCCGTTCCATTTGTGCTAGATGAACGAACGTCTCTCCACATATTCAGTTCTGAGAGATAAGTGTCTGTGAAAGCCGTCCTTCACGTAGCTTGTAGGGAACACTAAGTTTCTTTTCAGTTGCAAACTCCACTCCAAACATATATATGGGGAGGTACTAGCTCCAACTCGTTTTTAGAGTGAAAACTGCAGGAACTTCAAAACGGCACTAGGAAACAGACTGAGAAACCAGAGTAAAAGATTCTCCTGCAACACGTTCCCTTTGTGTTAGATGAACGAACGTCTCTCCACATGCTCAGTTCTGAGAGATAAGTGTGTGTGAAAGCCGTCCTTCACCTAGCTTGTTGGGAACACAAAGTTTCTTTTCAGTTGCAAACTCCACTCCATACATATATATGGGGAGGTACTATCTCCAACACTCTTTTACAGTGAAAACTGCAGGAACTTCAAACCGGCACTAGAAAACAGACTGAGAAACCACAGTAAATGTTTCTCCTGCAAACCGTTCACTTTGTGCTAGATGAACGAACATCTCTCCACATGCTCAGTTCTGAGAGATAAGTGAGTGTGAAAGCCGTCCTTCACCTAGCTTGTTGGGAACACAAAGTTTCTTTTCAGTTGCAAACTCCACTCCATAAATATATATGGGGAAGTACTAGCTCCAACTCGGTTTTACAGTGAAAACTGCAGGAACTTCAAACCGGCACTAGGAAACAGACTGAGAAACCAGAGTAAAAGTTTCCCCTGCAACCCGTTCCATTTGTGCTAGATGAACGAACGTCTCTCCACATGCTCATTTCTGAGAGATAAGTGTGTGTGAAAGCCGTCCTTCACGTAGCTTGTTGGGAACACAAAGTTTGTTTTCAGTTGCAAATTCCACTCCATACATATATATGGGGAGGTACTAGCTCCAACTCGCTTTTTCAGTGAAAACTGCAGGAACATCAAACCGGCACTAGGAAACATACTGAGAAACCAGAGTAAAAGTTTCTTCTGCAAACCGTTCCCTTTGTGCTAGATGAACGAACGTCTCTCCACATGCTCAGTTCTGAGAGATAACTGTGGGTGAATGCCGTCCTTCACCTAGCTTGTTGGGAACACAAAGATTCTTTTCAGTTGCAAACTCCACCCCAAACATATATATGGGGAGGTACAAGCTCTAACTCGGTTTTACAGTGAAAACTGCAGGAACTTCAAACCGGCACTAGGAAACAGACTGAGAAACCAGAGTAAATGTTTCTCCTGCAACCCGTTCACTTTGTGCTAGATGAACGAAAGTCTCTCCACATGCTGAGTTCTGTGAAAAAAGTGAGTGTGAAAGCTGTGCTTCACCTAGCTTGTTGGGAACACAAAGTTTCTTTTCAGTTGCAAACCCCACTCCATACATATATATGGGGAGGTACTAGCTCCAACTCGCTTTTTCAGTGAAAACTGCAGGAACTTCAAACCGGCACTAGGAAACAGACTGAGAAACCAGAGTAAATGTTTCTCCTGCAACCCGTTCACTTTGTGCTAGATGAACGAAAGTCTCTCCACATGCTGAGTTCTGTGAAAAAAGTGAGTGTGAAAGCTGTGCTTCACCTAGCTTGTTGGGAACACAAAGTTTCTTTTCAGTTGCAAACCCCACTCCATACATATATATGGGGAGGTACTAGCTCCAACTCGCTTTTTCAGTGAAAACTGCAGGAACTTCAAACCGGCACTAGGAAACATACTGAGAACCCAGAGTAAAAGTTTCTCCTGCAAACCTTTCCCTTTGTGCTAGATGAACGAACGTCTCTCCACATGCTCATTTCTGAGAGAAAAGTGTGTGTGAAAGCCGTCCTTCACCTAACTTGTTGGGAACACAAAGTTTCTTTTCAGTTGCCAACTCCACTCCATACATATATATGGGGAGGTAAAAGCACCAAATCGGTTTCACAGTGAAAACTGCAGGAACTTCAAACCGGCACTAGGAAACAGACTGAGAAACCAGAGTAAAAGTTTCTCCTGCAACCCCTTCACTTTGTGCTGGATGAACGAACGTCTCTTCACGTGCTCAGTTCTGAGAGATAAGTGTGTGTGAAAACCGTACTTCACCTAGCTTGTTGGGAACACAAAGTTTCTTTTAAGTTGCAAACTCCACTCCAAACATATATATGGGGAGGTACTAGCTCCAACTCGGTTTTAGAGTGAAATCTGCAGGAACTTCAAACCGGCACTAGGAAACAGACTGAGAAACCAGAGTAAATTTTCTCCTGCAACCCGTTCTCTTTGTGTTAGATGAACGAACGTCTCTCCACATGCTCAGTTCTGAGAGATAAGTGTGTGTGAAAGCCGTCCTTCACCTAGCTTGTTGGGAACAAAAAGTTTCTTTCCAGTTGCAATCTCCAATCCATACCTATATATGGGGAGGTACTAGCTCCAACTCGGTTTTTCAGTGAAAAATGCAGGAACTTCAAACCGGCACTAGGAAACAGACTGAGAAACCAGAGTAAAAGTTTCTCCTGCAACCCGTTCCCTTTGTTCTAGATGAACGAACGTCTCTCCACATGCTCAGTTCTGAGAGATAAGTGTGTGTGAAAGCCGTCCTTCACCTAGCTTGTTGGGAACACAAAGTTTCTTTTAAGTTGCAAACTGCACTCCTTATATATATATGGGGAGGTACTAGCTCCATTTCGGTTTTACAGTGAAAACTGCAGGAACGTCAAACCGGCACTAGGAAACAGACTGAGAAACCAGAGTAAAAGTTTCTCCTGCAAACCGTTCACTTTGTGCTAGATGAACGAAAGTCTCTCCACATGCTGAGTTCTGAGAAAAAAGTGAGTGTGAAAGCTGTGCTTCACCTAGCTTGTTGGGAACACAAAGTTTCTTTTCAGTTGCAAACTCCACTCCATACATATATATGGGGAGGTTCTAGCTCCAACTCGCTTTTTCAGTGAAAACTGCAGGAACTTCAAACCGGCACTAGGAAACATACTGAGAACCCAGAGTAAAAGTTTCTCCTGCAAACCTTTCCCTTTGTGCTAGATGAACGAACGTCTCTCCACATGCTCATTTCTGAGAGATAAGTGTGTGTGAAAGCCGTCCTTCACCTAGCTTGTTGGGAACACAAAGTTTCTTTTCAGTTGCAAACTCCACTCCATACATATATATGGGGAGGTAATAGCACCAAATCGGTTTTACAGTGAAAACTGCAGGAACTTCAAACCGGCACTAGGAAACAGACTGAGAAACCAGAGTAAAAGTTTCTCCTGCAACCCGTTCACTTTGTGCTGGATGAACGAACGTCTCTTCACGTGCTCAGTTCTGAGAGATAAGTGTGTGTGAAAGCCGTACTTCACCTAGCTTGTTGGGAACACAAATTTTCTTTTAAGTTGCAAACTCCACTCCAAACATATATATGGGGAGGTACTAGCTCCAACTCGGTTTTAGAGTGAAAACTGCAGGAACATCAAACCGGCACTAGGAAACAGACTGAGAAACCAGAGTAAATTTTCTCCTGCAACCCGTTCTGTTTGTGTTAGATGAACGAACGTCTCTCCACATGCTCAGTTCTGAGAGATAAGTGTGTGTGAAAGCCGTCCTTCACCTAGCTTGTTGGGAACAAAAAGTTTCTTTCCAGATTCAATCACCAATCCATACCTATATATGGGGAGGTACTAACTCCAACTCGGTTTTTCAGTGAAAAATGCAGGAACTTCAAACCGGCACTAGGAAACAGACTGAGAAACCAGAGTAATAAATTATCCTGCAACCCGTTCCCTTTGTGCTAGATGAACGAACGTCTCTCCACATGCTCAGTTCTGAGAGATAAGTGTGTGTGAAAGCCGTCATTCACCTAGCTTGTTGGGAACACAAAGTTTCTTTTCACTTGCAAACTCCACCCCATACATATATATGGGGTGGTACTAGCTCCAACTCGGTTTCACAGTGAAAACTGCAGGAATTTCTAACCGGCACTAGGAAACAGACTGAGAAACCAGAGTAAAAGTTTCTCCTGCAACCCGTTCCCTTTGTGCTAGATGAACGAACGTCTCTCCACATGCTCAGTTCTGAGAGATAAGTGTGTGTGAAAGCCGTCCTTCACATAGCTTGTTGGGAACACAAAGTTTCTTTTCAGTTGCAAACTCCAATCCTTACAGATATATGGGGAGATACTAGCACCAACTCGGTTTTACAGTGAAACTGCAGGATTTTCAAACCGGCTCTAGGAAACAGACTGAGAAACCAGAGTAAAAATTTCTCCTGCAACCCGTTCAATTTGTGCTAGATGAACGAACATCTCTCCAAATGCTCAGTTCTGAGTGATATGTGAGTGAGAAAGCAGTCCTTCACCTAGCTTGTTGGGAACACAAAGTTTCTTTTCAGTTGCAAACTCCACTCCATACATATATATGGGGAGGTACAAGCTCCAACTTGGTTTTGCAGTGAAAACTGCAGGAACTTCAAACCGGCACTAGGAAACAGACTGAGAAACCAGAGTAAAAGTTTCTCCTGCAACCCGTTCACTTTGTGCTAGATGAACGAACGTCTCTCCACATGCTCAGTTCTGAGAGTTAAGTGTGTGTAAAAGCCGTACTTCACCAAGCTTGTAGGGAACACAAAGTTTCTTTTCAGTTGCAAACTCCACTCCAAATATATATATGGGGAGGTACTAGCTCCAACTCGGTTTTACAGTGAAAACTGCAGGAACTTCAAACCGGCACTAGGAAACAGACTGAGAAACCAGAGTAAAAGTTTCTCCTGCAACCCGTTCCCTTTGTGTTAGATGAACGAACGTCTCTCCACATGCTCAGTTCTGAAAGATAAGTGTGTGTGAAAGCCGTCCTTCACCTAGCTTGTTGGGAACACAAAGTTTCTTTTCAGTTGCAAACTCCACTCCATACATATATATGGGGAGGTACTAGCTCCAACTCGCTTTTACAGTGAAAACTGCAGGAACTTCAAACCGGCACTAGGAAACAGACTGAGAAACCAGAGTAAATGTTTCTCCTGCAACCCGTTCACTTTGTGCTAGATGAACGAACATCTCTCCACATGCTCAGTTCTGAGAGTTAAGTGAGTGTGAAAGCAGAACTTCACCTAGCTTGTTGGGAACACAAAGTTTTTTTTCAGTTGCAAACTCCACTCCATAAATATATATGGGGAAGTACTAGCTCCAACTCGGTTTTACAGTGAAAACTGCAGGAACTTCAAACCGGCGCTAGGTAACACACTGAGAAACCAGAGTAAAAGTTTCTCCTGCAACCCGTTCCATTTGTGCTAGATGAACGAACGTCTCTCCACATATTCAGTTCTGAGAGATAAGTGTCTGTGAAAGCCGTCCTTCACGTAGCTTGTAGGGAACACTAAGTTTCTTTTCAGTTGCAAACTCCACTCCAAACATATATATGGGGAGGTACTAGCTCCAACTCGTTTTTAGAGTGAAAACTGCAGGAACTTCAAAACGGCACTAGGAAACAGACTGAGAAACCAGAGTAAAAGATTCTCCTGCAACACGTTCCCTTTGTGTTAGATGAACGAACGTCTCTCCACATGCTCAGTTCTGAGAGATAAGTGTGTGTGAAAGCCGTCCTTCACCTAGCTTGTTGGGAACACAAAGTTTCTTTTCAGTTGCAAACTCCACTCCATACATATATATGGGGAGGTACTATCTCCAACACTCTTTTACAGTGAAAACTGCAGGAACTTCAAACCGGCACTAGAAAACAGACTGAGAAACCACAGTAAATGTTTCTCCTGCAAACCGTTCACTTTGTGCTAGATGAACGAACATCTCTCCACATGCTCAGTTCTGAGAGATAAGTGAGTGTGAAAGCCGTCCTTCACCTAGCTTGTTGGGAACACAAAGTTTCTTTTCAGTTGCAAACTCCACTCCATAAATATATATGGGGAAGTACTAGCTCCAACTCGGTTTTACAGTGAAAACTGCAGGAACTTCAAACCGGCACTAGGAAACAGACTGAGAAACCAGAGTAAAAGTTTCCCCTGCAACCCGTTCCATTTGTGCTAGATGAACGAACGTCTCTCCACATGCTCATTTCTGAGAGATAAGTGTGTGTGAAAGCCGTCCTTCACGTAGCTTGTTGGGAACACAAAGTTTGTTTTCAGTTGCAAATTCCACTCCATACATATATATGGGGAGGTACTAGCTCCAACTCGCTTTTTCAGTGAAAACTGCAGGAACATCAAACCGGCACTAGGAAACATACTGAGAAACCAGAGTAAAAGTTTCTTCTGCAAACCGTTCCCTTTGTGCTAGATGAACGAACGTCTCTCCACATGCTCAGTTCTGAGAGATAAGTGTGTGTAAAAGCCGTTCTTCACCTAGCTTGTTGGGAAAACAAAGTTTCTTTTCTGTTCCAAACTCCACCCCATACTTATATATGGGGTTTTACTAGCTCAAACTCGCTTTTACAGTGAAAACTGCAGGAACTTCAAACCGGCACTAGGAAACAGACTGAGAAAACAGAGTAAAAGTTTCTCCTACAACCCCTTCCCTTTGTGCTAGATGAACGGACGTCTCTCCACATGCTCAGTTCTGAGAGATTAGTGTGTGTGAAAGCCGTACTTCAACTAGCTTGTTGGGAACACAAAGTTTCTTTTCAGTTGCAAACTCCACTCCATACATATATAAGGGGAGGTACTAGCTCCAACACGGTTTTACAGTGAAAACTGCAGGAACTTCAAACCGGCACTAGGAAACAGACTGAGAAACCAGAGTAAAAGTTTCTCCTGCAACCCGTTCCCTTTGTGCTAGATGAACGAACGTCTCGCCACATGCTCAGATCTGAGAGATAAGTGTGTGTGAATGCCGTCCTTCACCTAGCTTGTTGGGAACACAAAGTTTCTTTTAAGTTGCAAACTGCACTCTATATATATATATTGGGAGGTACTAGCTCCAATTCGGTTTTACAGTGAAAACTGCAGGAACGTCAAACCGGCACTAGGAAACAGACTGAGAATCCAGAGTAAAAGTTTCTCCTGCAAACCGTTCACTTTGTGCTAGATGAACGAACGTCTCTCCACATGCTCAGTTCTGAGAGATAAGTGTCTGTGAAAGCCGCCTTCACGTAGCTTGTAGGGAACACTAAGTTTCTTTTCAGTTGCAAACTCCACTCCAAACATATATATGGGGAGGTACTAGCCCCAACTCTTTTTTAGAGTGAAAACTGCAGGAACTTCAAAACGGCACTAGGAAACAGACTGAGAAACCAGAGTAAAAGTTTCTCCTGCAACACGTTCCCTTTGTGTTAGATGAACGAACGTCTCGCCACATGCTCAGTTCTGAGAGATAAGTGTGTGTGAAAGCCGTCCTTCACCTAGCTTGTTGGGAACACAAAGTTTCTTTTCAGTTGCAAACTCCACTCCATACATATATATGGGGAGGTACTATCTCCAACACGCTTTTACAGTGAAAACTGCAGGAACTTCAAACCGGCACTAGGAAACAGACTGAGAAACCACAGTAAATGTTTCTCCTGCAAACCGTTCACTTTGTGCTAGATGAACGAACATCTCTCCACATGCTCAGTTCTGAGAGATAAGTGAGTGTGAGAGCAGAACTTCACCTAGCTTGTTGGGAACACAAAGTTTCTTTTCAGTTGCAAACACCACTCCATAAATATATATGTGGAAGTACTAGCTCCAACTCGGTTTTACAGTGAAAACTTCAGGAACTTCAAACCGGCACTAGGAAACAGACTGAGAAACCAGCGTAAAAGTTTCTCCTGCAACCCGTACCATTTGTGCTAGATGAACGAACGTCTCTCCACATGCTCCTTTCTGAGAGATAAGTGTGTGTGAAAGCCGTCCTTCACGTAGCTTGTTGGGAACACAAAGTTTCTTTTCAGTTGCAAATTCCACTCCATACATATATATGGGGAGGTACTAGCTCCAACTCGCTTTTTCAGTGAAAACTGCAGGAACATCAAACCGGCACTAGGAAACATACTGAGAAACCAGAGTAAAAGTTTCTTCTGCAAACCGTTCCCTTTGTGCTAGATGAACGAACGTCTCTCCACATGCTCAGTTCTGAGAGATAAGTGTTTGTAAAAGCCGTTCTTCACCTATCTTGTGGGGAAAACAAAGTTTCTTTTCTGTTGCAAACTCCACCCCATACTTATATATGGGGTTTTACTAGCTCCAACTCGCTTTTACAGTGAAAACTGCAGGAACTTCAAACCGGCACTAGGAAAGAGACTGAGAGAACAGAGTAAAAGTTTCTCCTGCAACCCCTTCCCTTTGTGCTAGATGAACGGACGTCTCTCCACATGCTCAGTTCTGAGAGATTTGTGTGTGTGAAAGCCGTACTTCAACTAGCTTGTTGGGAACACAAAGTTTCTTTTCAGTTGCAAACTCCACTCCATACATATATAAGGGGAGGTACTAGCTCCAACACGGTTTTACAGTGAAAACTGCAGGAACTTCAAACCGGCACAAGGAAACAGACTGAGAAAACAGAGTAAAAGTTTCTCCTGCAACCCCTTCCCTTTGTGTTAGATGAACGGACGTCTCTCCACATGCTCAGTTCTGAGAGATAAGTGTGTGTGAAAACCGTCCTTCACCTAGCTTGCTGGGAACACAAAGTTTCTTTTCAGTTGCAAAATCCACTCCATACATATATATGGGGAGTTACTAACTCCAACTAGGATTTACAGTGAAAACTGCAGGAACTTCAAACCGGCACTAGGAAACAGACTGAGAAAGAAGAGTAAAAGTTTCTCTTGCAAACCGTTCCCTTTGTGCTAGATGAACGAACGTCTCTCCACATGCTCAGTTCTGAGAGATAAGTGTGTGTGAAAGCCGTCCTTCACCTAGCTTGTTGGGAACACAAAGTTTCTTTTCAGTTGCAAACTCCAATCCATACATATATACCGGGAGGTATTAGCTCCAACACGGATTTTCAGTGAAAACTGCAGGAACTTCAAACCGGCACTAGGAAACAGACTGACAAACCAGAGTAATAGTTTCTCCTGCAACCCGTTCCCTTTGTGCTAGATGAACGAACGTCTCTCCACATGCTCAGTTCTGAGAGATAAGTGTGTGTGAAAGCCTTCCTTCACCTAGCTTGTTGGGAACACAAAGTTTCTTTTCAGTTGCAAACTCCACCCCATACATATATATGGGGAGGTACAAGCTCCAACACGATTTTACAGTGAAAATTGCAGGAACTTCAAACCGGCACAAGGAAACAGACTGAGAAAACAGAGTAAAAGTTTCTCCTGCAACCCCTTCCCTTTGTGCTAGATGAACGGACGTCTCTCCACATGCTCAGTTCTGAGAGATAAGTGTGTGTGAAAACCGTCCTTCACCTAGCTTGCTGGGAACACAAAGTTTCTTTTCAGTTGCAAAATCCACTCCATACATATATATGGGGAGTTACTAGCTCCAACTAGGTTTTACAGTGAAAACTGCAGGAACTTCAAACCGGCACAAGGAAACAGACTGAGAAACAAGAGTAAAAGTTTCCCTTGCAAACCGTTCCCTTTGTGCTAGATGAACGAACGTCTCTCCACATGCTCAGTTCTGAGAGATAAGTGTGTGTGAAAGCCGTCCTTCACCTAGCTTGTTGGGAACACAAAGTTTCTTTTCAGTAGCAAACACCAATCCATACATATATACCGGGAGGTATAAGCTCCAACACGGATTTTCAGTGAAAAATGCAGGAACTTCAAACCGGCACTAGGAAACAGACTGACCACCCAGAGTAAAAGTTTCTTCTGCAACCAGTTCCATTTGTGCTAGATGAACGATCGTCTCTCCACATGCTCAGTTCTGAGAGATAAGTGTGTGTGAAAACCGTCCTTCACCTAGCTTGCTGGGAACACAAAGTTTCTTTTCAGTTGCTAAATCCACTCCATACATATATATGGGGAGTTACTAACTCCAACTAGGTTTTACAGTGAAAACTGCAGGAACTTCAAACAGGCACTAGGAAACAGACTGAGAAAGAAGAGTAAAAGTTTCTCTTGCAAACCGTTCCTTTTGTGCTAGATGAACGAACGTCTCTCCACATGCTCAGTTCTGAGAGATAAGTGTGTGTGAAAGCCGTCCTTCACCTAGCTTGTTGGGAACACAAAGTTTCTTTTCAGTTGCAAACTCCACCCCATACATATATATGGGGAGGTACTAGCTCCAACACGATTTTACAGTGAAAACTTCAGGAACTTCAAACCGGCATTAGGAAACAGACTGAGAAACAAGAGTAAAAGTTTCTCTTGCAAGCCGTTCCGTTTGGGCTAGATGAACGAACGTCTCTCCACATGCTCAGTTCTGAGAGATAAGTGTGTGTGAAAGCCGTCCTTCACCTAGCTTGTTGGGAACACAAAGTTTCTTTTCAGTTTCAAACCCCAATCCCTACATATATATTTGGAGGTACAAGCTCCAACTCGGTTTTACAGTGAAAACTGCAGGAAATTCAAACCGGCACTAGGAAACAGACTGAGAAACCAGTGTAAAAGTTCTTCCTGCAACCCGTTCCATTTGTGCCAAATGAACGAACGTCTCTCCACATGCTCAGTTCTGAGAGATAAGTGTGTGTGAAAGCCGTCCTTCACATAGCTTGTTGGGAACACAAAGTTTCTTTTCAGTTGCAAACTCCAATCCATACATGTATATGGGGAGGTACAAGCTCCAACTCGGTTTTACAGTGAAAACTGCAGGAACTTCACACAGGCACTAGGAAACAGACTGAGAACCCAGAGTAAAAGTTTCCCCTGAAACCCGTTCCCTTTGTGCTAGATGAACGAACGTCTCTCCACATGCTCATTTCTGAGAGATAAGTGTGTGTGAAAGCCTTCCTTCACCTAGCTTGTTGGGAACACAAAGTTTCTTTTCAGTTGCAAACTCCAATCCATACATATATATGGAGAGGTACTAGGTCCAACACTGTTTTTCAGAGAAAACTGCAGGAACTTCAAACCGGCACTAGGAAACAGACTGAGAAACCAGAGTAAAAGTTTCTCCTGGAACCCGTTCCATTTGTGCTAGATGAACGATCGTCTCTCCACATGCTCAGTTCTGAGAGATAAGTGTGTGTGAAAGCCGTCCTTCACCAAGATTGTTGGGAACACTAAGGTTCTTTCAGTTGCAAACTCCAATCCATACATATATATGGGGAGGTACTAGCTCCAACATGGTTTTTCAGTGAAAAATGCAGGAACTTCAAACCGGCACTAAGAAACAAATTGAGAAACCAGAATAACAGATTAACCTGCAAACCGTTCCATTTGTGCTAGATGAACCATCGTCTCTCCACATGCTCAGTTCTGAGGGATAATTGTGTGTGAAAGCCGTCCTTCAACTAGCTTGTTGGGAACACAAATTTTCTTTTCAGTGGCAAACCCCACTCCATACATATATATGGGGAGGTACAAGCTCCAACTCGGTTTTACAGTGAAAACTGCAGGAACTTCAATCCGGCACTAGGAAACAGACTGAGAAACCAGAGTAAAAGTTTATCCTGCAAACCGTTCCCTTTGTGCTAGATGAACGAACTACTCTCCACCTGCCAAGTTCTGAGAGATAAGTGTTTATGAAAGCCGTCCTTCACCTAGCTTGTTGGGAACACAATGTTTCTATGCAGTTACAAAAACCACTCCATACATATTTATATGGAGGTACGAGCTCCAACTCGGTTTTACAGTGAAAACTGCAGGAACATCAAACCGGCACTAGGAAACAGACTGAGAAACCAGAGTAAAAGTTTCTCCAGCTACCCGTCCCCTTTGTGCCAAATGAACGAACGTCTCTCCACATGCTCAGTTCTGAGAGATAAGTGTTTATGAAAGCCGTCCTTCACCTAGTTGTTGGGAACACAAAGTTTCTATTAAGTTGCAAACTCCACTCCATACATATATATGGGTAGGTACAAGCTCCAACCCGGTTTTACAGTGAAAAATGCGTTAACTTCAAACTGGCACTAGGAAACAGACTGAGAAACCAGAGTAAAAGTTTCCCTGCAACCCGTTCCCTTTGTGCTAGATGAACGATTGTCTCTCCACATGCTCAGTTCAGAGAGATAAGTGTGTGTGAAAGCCGAACTTCACCTAGCTTGTTGGGAACACAAAGTTTCTTTTCAGTTGCAAACTCCACTCCATACATATATATGGGGAGGTACTAGCTCCAACACGGTTTTTCAGTGAAAAATGCAGGAACTTCAAACCAGCAATAGGAAACAGACTGAGAAACCAGAGTAAAAGTTTCCCTCTAACCCGTTCCCTTTGTGCTAGATGAACGAACGTCTCTCCACATGCTCAGTTTTGAGAGATAAGTGTGTGTGAAAGCTGTCCTTCACCTAGCTTGTTGGGAACACAAAGTTTCTATGAAGTTGCAAACTCCTCTCCATACATATATATAGGGAGGTACTAGCTCCAACTCGGATTTACAGTGAAAACTGCAGGAACTTCAAACCGGCAGTAGGAATCAGACTGAGAAACCAGAGAAAAGTTTCTCATGCAATCCGTTCCCTTTGTGCTAGATGAACGAACGTCTCTCCACATGCTCAGTTCAGAGAGATAAGTGTCTGTGAAAGCCGTTCTTCAGCTAGCTTGTTGGGAACACAAAGTTTCTTTTCAGTTGCAAATCCCAATGCATACATATATATGGGGATGTACTAGCTCCAACACGGATTTCAGTGAAAAATGCAGGCACTTCAAAGCGGCAATAGGAAACAGACTGAGAAACCAGAGTAAAATTTTCTCCTATAACTCTTTCCCTTTGTGCTAGATGAACGAACGTCTCTCCACATGCTCAGTTCTGAGAGATAAGTGTGTGTGAAAGCCTTCCTTCACCTAGCTTGTTGGGAACACAAAGTTTCTTTTCAGTTGCAAACTCCAATCCAAACATATATATGGTGAGGTACTAGCTCCAACTCGCTTTTACAGTGAAAACTGCAGGAACATCAAACCGGCACTAGGAAACAGACTGAGAAACCAGAGTAAAAGTTTCTCCTGCAAACCGTTCACTTTGTGCTAGATGAACGAACGTCTCTCCACATGCTCAGTTCAGAGAGATAAGTGTGTGTGAAAGCCGTACTTCACCTAGGATGTTGGAAACACAATGTTTCTTTGCAGTTTCAAAAACCACTATATACATATTTATATGGAGGTACGAGCTCCAATTCGGTTTTACAGTGAAAACTGCAAGAACATCAAACCGGCACTAGGAAACAGACTGAGAAACCAGAGTAAAAGTTTACCTGCAACCCGTTCCTTTGTGCTAGATGAACGATTGTCTCTCCACATGCTCAGTTCAGAGAGATAAGTGTGTGTGAAAGCCGTCCTTCACCTAGCTTGTTGGGAACACAAAGTTTCTTTTCAGTTGAAAACTCCACTCCATACATATATATGGGGAGGTACTAGCTCCAACACGGTTTTTCAGTGAAAAATGCAGGAACTTCAAACCGGCAATAGGAAACAGACTGAGAAACCAGAGTAAAAGTTTCTCCTGCAACCCGTTCCCTTTGTGCTAGATGAACGAACGTCTCTCCACATGCTCAGTTCTGAGAGATAAGTGTGTGTGAAATCCATCCTTCACCTAGCTTGTTGGGAACACAAAGTTTCTTTTCAGTTGCAAATTCCAATGCATACATATATATGGGGATGTACTAGCTCCAACACGGATTTTCAGTGAAAATTGCAGGCACTTCAAAGCGGCACCAGGAAACAGACTGAGAAACCAGAGTAAAATTTTCTCCTACATCCCGTTCCCTTTGTGCTAGATGAACGAACGTCTCTCCACATGCTCATTTCTGACAGATAAGTGTGTGTGAAAGCCGCCCTTCACCTAGCTTGTTGCGAACACAAAGTTTCTTTTCAGTTGAAAAGTCCACTCCAAACATATATATGGGGGGTACCAGCTCCAAATCGGTTTTACAGTGAAAACTGCAGGAACTTCAAACCGGCACTAGGAAACAGACTGAGAAACCAGAGTAAAAGTTTCTCCTGCAAACGGTTCACTTTGTGCTAGATGAACGAACGTCTCTCCACATGCTCAGTTCTGAGATAAAAGTAAGTGTGAAAGCTGTCCTTCACCTAGCTTGTTGGGAACACAAATTTTCTATTAAGTTGCAATCTCCACTCCATACATATATATGGGGAGGTACTAGCTCCAACTCGGTTTTACAGTGAAAACTGCAGGAACTTCAAACCGGCAGTAGGAATCAGACAAGAAACCAGAGTAAAAGTTTCTCCTGCAATCCGTTCTCTTTGTGCTAGATGAACGCACGTCTCTCCACATGCTCAGATCTGAGAGATAAGTGTGTGTGAAAGCCATACTTCACCTAGCTAGTTGGGAACACAAAGTTTCTTTTCAGTTGCAAATTCCAATGCATACATATATATGGGGATGTACTAGCTCCAACACGGATTTTCAGTGAAAAATGCAGGCACTTCAAAGCGGCACCAGGAAACAGACTGAGAAACCAGAGTAAAATTTTCTCCTAAATCCCGTTCCCTTTGTGCTAGATGAACGAACGTCTCTCCACATGCTCATTTCTGACAGATAAGTGTGTGTGAAAGCCGCCCTTTACCTAGATTGTTGGGAACACAAAGTTTCTTTTCAGTTGCAAAATCCACTCCAAACATATATATGGGGATGTACTAGCTCCAAAACGATTTTACAGTGAAAACTGCAGGAACTTCAAACCGGCACTAGGAAACAGACTGAGAAACCAGAGTAAAAGTTTCTCCTGCAAACCGTTCACTTTGTGCTAGATGAACGAACGTCTCTCCACATGCTCAGTTCTGAGAGATAAGTGTGTGTGAAAGCTGTCCTTCACCTAGCTTGTTGGGAACACAAAGTTTCTATTAAGTTGCAAACTCCAATCCATACATATATATGGGGAGGTACAAGCTCCAACTCGGTTTTACAGTGAAAACTGCAGGAACTTAAAACCGGCAATAGGAATCAGACTGAGAAACCAGAGTAAAAGTTTCTCCTGCAATCCGTTCCCTTTGTGCTAGATGAACGAACGTCTCTCCACATGCTCAGTTCTGAGAGATAAGTGTTTATGAAAGCCGTCCTGCACATAGCTTGTTGGGAACACAAAGTTTCTATTAAGTTGCAAACTCCACTCCATACATATATATGGGGAGGTACTAGCTCCAACCCGGTTTTACAGTGAAAACTGCAGGAACTTCAAACTGGCACTAGGAAACAGACTGAGAAACCAGAGTAAATATTTCACTGCAACCCGTTCCCTTTGTGCTAGATGAACGATCGTCTCTCCACATGCTCAGTTCTGAGAGATAAGTGTGTGTGAAAGCCGTCCTTCACCTAGCTTGTTGGGAACACACAGTTTCTTTTCAGTTGCAAACTCCACTCCATACATATATATGGGGAGGTACTAGCTCCAACACTGCTTTTCAGTGAAAAATGCAGGAACGTCAAACCGACACTAGGAAACAGACTGAGAAACCAGAGTAAAAGTTTCTCCTGCAACACGTTCCCTTTGTGCTAGATGAACGAACATCTCTCCACATGCTCAGTTCTGAGAGATAAGTGTGTGTGAAAGCCGTCCTTCACCTAGCTTGTTGGGAACACAAAGTTTCTTTTCAGTTGCAAACTCCTCTCCAAACATATATATGGGGAGGTAATAGCTCCAAATCGTGTTTACAGTGAAAATTGCAGGAACTTCAAACCGGCACTAGGAATCAGACTGAGAAACCAGAGTAAAAGTTTCTCCTGCTACCCGTTCATTTGTGCTAGATGAACGAACGTCTCTCCACATGCTCAGTTCTGAGAGATAAGTGTGTGTGAAAGCCGTCCTTCATCTAGCTTGTTGGGAAAACAAAGTTTCTTTTCAGTTGCAAATTCCACTCCATAAATATATATGGGGAGTTACTAGCTCCAACTCGGTTTTAAAGTGAAAACTGCAGGAACTTCAAACTGGCACTAGGAAACAGACTGAGAAACCAGAGTAAAAGTTTCTCCTGCAACCCGTTCCATTTGTGCTAGATGAACGATCGTCTCTCCACATGCTCAGTTCTGAGAGATAAGTGTCGGTGAAAGCCGTCCTTCACCTAGCTTGTTCGGAACACAAAGTTTCTTTTCAGTTGCAAATTCCAATGCATACATATATATGGGGATGTACTAGCTCCAACACGGATTTCAGTGAAAAATGCAGGCACTTCAAAGCGGCAATAGGAAACAGACGGAGAAACCAGAGTAAAACTTTCTCCTATATCCCGTTCCCTTTGTGCTAGATGAACGAACGTCTATCCACATGCTCAGTTCTGAGAGATAAGTGTGTGTGAAAGCCTTCCTTCACCTAGCTTGTTGGGAACACAAAGTTTCTTTTCAGTTGCAAACTCCACTCCAAACATATATATGGTGAGGTACTAGCTCCAACTCGCTTTTACAGTGAAAACTGCAGGAACTTCAAACCGGCACTAGGAAACAGACTGAGAAACCGGAGTAAAAGTTTCTCCTGCAACCCGTTCACTTTGTGCCAAATGAACGAACGTCTCTCCACATGCTCAGTTCTGAGAGATAAGTGGGTATGAAAGCCGTCCTTCACATAGCTTGTTGGGAACACAAAGTTTCTATTAAGTTGCAAACTCCACTCAAAACATATATATGGGGAGGTACTAGCTCCAACCCGGTTTTACAGTGAAAACTGCAGGAACTTCAAACTGCCACTAGGAAACAGACTGAGAAAGCAGAGTAAAAGTTTCCCTGCAACCCATTCCCTTTGTGCTAGATGAACGATCGTCCCTCCACATGCTCAGTTCAGAGAGATAAGTGTGTGTGAAAGCCGTCCTTCACCTAGCTTGTTGGGAACACAAAGTTTCTTTTCAGTTTCAAACTTCACTCCATACATATATATGGGGAGGTACTAGCTCCAACAAGTTTTTTCAGTGAAAAATGCAGGAACTTCAAACCGGCACTAGGAAACAGACTGAGAAACCAGATTAAAAGTTTCTCCTGCAACCCGTTCCCTTTGCGCTAGATGAACGAAAGTCTCTCCACATGCTCAGTTCTGAGAGATATCTGTGTGTGAAAGCCGTACTTCACCTAGCTTGTTGGGAACACAAAGTTTCTATTCAGTTGCAAACTCCACTCCAAACATATATATGGGGAGGTAATAGCTCCAACTCGGGTTTACAGTGAAAACTGCAGGAACTTCAAACCGGCACTAGGAATCAGACTGAGAAACCACAGTAAAAGTTTCTCCTGCAACCCGTTCCTTTTGTGCTAGATGAACGATTGTCTCTCCACATGCTCAGTTCAGAGAGATAAGTGTGTGTGAAAGCCGAACTTCACCTAGCTTGTTGGGAACACAAAGTTTCTTTTCAGTTGCAAACTCCACTCCATACATATATATGGGGAGGTACTAGCTCCAACACGGTTTTTCAGTGAAAAATGCAGGAACTTCAAACCAGCAATAGGAAACAGACTGAGAAACCAGAGTAAAAGTTTCCCTCTAACCCGTTCCCTTTGTGCTAGATGAACGAACGTCTCTCCACATGCTCAGTTTTGAGAGATAAGTGTGTGTGAAAGCTGTCCTTCACCTAGCTTGTTGGGAACACAAAGTTTCTATGAAGTTGCAAACTCCTCTCCATACATATATATAGGGAGGTACTAGCTCCAACTCGGATTTACAGTGAAAACTGCAGGAACTTCAAACCGGCAGTAGGAATCAGACTGAGAAACCAGAGAAAAGTTTCTCATGCAATCCGTTCCCTTTGTGCTAGATGAACGAACGTCTCTCCACATGCTCAGTTCAGAGAGATAAGTGTCTGTGAAAGCCGTTCTTCAGCTAGCTTGTTGGGAACACAAAGTTTCTTTTCAGTTGCAAATCCCAATGCATACATATATATGGGGATGTACTAGCTCCAACACGGATTTCAGTGAAAAATGCAGGCACTTCAAAGCGGCAATAGGAAACAGACTGAGAAACCAGAGTAAAATTTTCTCCTATAACTCTTTCCCTTTGTGCTAGATGAACGAACGTCTCTCCACATGCTCAGTTCTGAGAGATAAGTGTGTGTGAAAGCCTTCCTTCACCTAGCTTGTTGGGAACACAAAGTTTCTTTTCAGTTGCAAACTCCAATCCAAACATATATATGGTGAGGTACTAGCTCCAACTCGCTTTTACAGTGAAAACTGCAGGAACATCAAACCGGCACTAGGAAACAGACTGAGAAACCAGAGTAAAAGTTTCTCCTGCAAACCGTTCACTTTGTGCTAGATGAACGAACGTCTCTCCACATGCTCAGTTCAGAGAGATAAGTGTGTGTGAAAGCCGTACTTCACCTAGGATGTTGGAAACACAATGTTTCTTTGCAGTTTCAAAAACCACTATATACATATTTATATGGAGGTACGAGCTCCAATTCGGTTTTACAGTGAAAACTGCAAGAACATCAAACCGGCACTAGGAAACAGACTGAGAAACCAGAGTAAAAGTTTACCTGCAACCCGTTCCTTTGTGCTAGATGAACGATTGTCTCTCCACATGCTCAGTTCAGAGAGATAAGTGTGTGTGAAAGCCGTCCTTCACCTAGCTTGTTGGGAACACAAAGTTTCTTTTCAGTTGAAAACTCCACTCCATACATATATATGGGGAGGTACTAGCTCCAACACGGTTTTTCAGTGAAAAATGCAGGAACTTCAAACCGGCAATAGGAAACAGACTGAGAAACCAGAGTAAAAGTTTCTCCTGCAACCCGTTCCCTTTGTGCTAGATGAACGAACGTCTCTCCACATGCTCAGTTCTGAGAGATAAGTGTGTGTGAAATCCATCCTTCACCTAGCTTGTTGGGAACACAAAGTTTCTTTTCAGTTGCAAATTCCAATGCATACATATATATGGGGATGTACTAGCTCCAACACGGATTTTCAGTGAAAATTGCAGGCACTTCAAAGCGGCACCAGGAAACAGACTGAGAAACCAGAGTAAAATTTTCTCCTACATCCCGTTCCCTTTGTGCTAGATGAACGAACGTCTCTCCACATGCTCATTTCTGACAGATAAGTGTGTGTGAAAGCCGCCCTTCACCTAGCTTGTTGCGAACACAAAGTTTCTTTTCAGTTGAAAAGTCCACTCCAAACATATATATGGGGGGTACCAGCTCCAAATCGGTTTTACAGTGAAAACTGCAGGAACTTCAAACCGGCACTAGGAAACAGACTGAGAAACCAGAGTAAAAGTTTCTCCTGCAAACGGTTCACTTTGTGCTAGATGAACGAACGTCTCTCCACATGCTCAGTTCTGAGATAAAAGTAAGTGTGAAAGCTGTCCTTCACCTAGCTTGTTGGGAACACAAATTTTCTATTAAGTTGCAATCTCCACTCCATACATATATATGGGGAGGTACTAGCTCCAACTCGGTTTTACAGTGAAAACTGCAGGAACTTCAAACCGGCAGTAGGAATCAGACAAGAAACCAGAGTAAAAGTTTCTCCTGCAATCCGTTCTCTTTGTGCTAGATGAACGCACGTCTCTCCACATGCTCAGATCTGAGAGATAAGTGTGTGTGAAAGCCATACTTCACCTAGCTAGTTGGGAACACAAAGTTTCTTTTCAGTTGCAAATTCCAATGCATACATATATATGGGGATGTACTAGCTCCAACACGGATTTTCAGTGAAAAATGCAGGCACTTCAAAGCGGCACCAGGAAACAGACTGAGAAACCAGAGTAAAATTTTCTCCTAAATCCCGTTCCCTTTGTGCTAGATGAACGAACGTCTCTCCACATGCTCATTTCTGACAGATAAGTGTGTGTGAAAGCCGCCCTTTACCTAGATTGTTGGGAACACAAAGTTTCTTTTCAGTTGCAAAATCCACTCCAAACATATATATGGGGATGTACTAGCTCCAAAACGATTTTACAGTGAAAACTGCAGGAACTTCAAACCGGCACTAGGAAACAGACTGAGAAACCAGAGTAAAAGTTTCTCCTGCAAACCGTTCACTTTGTGCTAGATGAACGAACGTCTCTCCACATGCTCAGTTCTGAGAGATAAGTGTGTGTGAAAGCTGTCCTTCACCTAGCTTGTTGGGAACACAAAGTTTCTATTAAGTTGCAAACTCCAATCCATACATATATATGGGGAGGTACAAGCTCCAACTCGGTTTTACAGTGAAAACTGCAGGAACTTAAAACCGGCAATAGGAATCAGACTGAGAAACCAGAGTAAAAGTTTCTCCTGCAATCCGTTCCCTTTGTGCTAGATGAACGAACGTCTCTCCACATGCTCAGTTCTGAGAGATAAGTGTTTATGAAAGCCGTCCTGCACATAGCTTGTTGGGAACACAAAGTTTCTATTAAGTTGCAAACTCCACTCCATACATATATATGGGGAGGTACTAGCTCCAACCCGGTTTTACAGTGAAAACTGCAGGAACTTCAAACTGGCACTAGGAAACAGACTGAGAAACCAGAGTAAATATTTCACTGCAACCCGTTCCCTTTGTGCTAGATGAACGATCGTCTCTCCACATGCTCAGTTCTGAGAGATAAGTGTGTGTGAAAGCCGTCCTTCACCTAGCTTGTTGGGAACACACAGTTTCTTTTCAGTTGCAAACTCCACTCCATACATATATATGGGGAGGTACTAGCTCCAACACTGCTTTTCAGTGAAAAATGCAGGAACGTCAAACCGACACTAGGAAACAGACTGAGAAACCAGAGTAAAAGTTTCTCCTGCAACACGTTCCCTTTGTGCTAGATGAACGAACATCTCTCCACATGCTCAGTTCTGAGAGATAAGTGTGTGTGAAAGCCGTCCTTCACCTAGCTTGTTGGGAACACAAAGTTTCTTTTCAGTTGCAAACTCCTCTCCAAACATATATATGGGGAGGTAATAGCTCCAAATCGTGTTTACAGTGAAAATTGCAGGAACTTCAAACCGGCACTAGGAATCAGACTGAGAAACCAGAGTAAAAGTTTCTCCTGCTACCCGTTCATTTGTGCTAGATGAACGAACGTCTCTCCACATGCTCAGTTCTGAGAGATAAGTGTGTGTGAAAGCCGTCCTTCATCTAGCTTGTTGGGAAAACAAAGTTTCTTTTCAGTTGCAAATTCCACTCCATAAATATATATGGGGAGTTACTAGCTCCAACTCGGTTTTAAAGTGAAAACTGCAGGAACTTCAAACTGGCACTAGGAAACAGACTGAGAAACCAGAGTAAAAGTTT
This sequence comes from Camelus dromedarius, assembly GCF_036321535.1. Lineage (NCBI taxonomy): Eukaryota > Metazoa > Chordata > Mammalia > Artiodactyla > Camelidae > Camelus > Camelus dromedarius. The sequence goes on along the minus strand of NW_026989771.1, from coordinate 3,299,053 downwards.
CTCCTGCAACCCGTTCCATTTGTGCTAGATGAACGATCGTCTCTCCACATGCTCAGTTCTGAGAGATAAGTGTCGGTGAAAGCCGTCCTTCACCTAGCTTGTTCGGAACACAAAGTTTCTTTTCAGTTGCAAATTCCAATGCATACATATATATGGGGATGTACTAGCTCCAACACGGATTTCAGTGAAAAATGCAGGCACTTCAAAGCGGCAATAGGAAACAGACGGAGAAACCAGAGTAAAACTTTCTCCTATATCCCGTTCCCTTTGTGCTAGATGAACGAACGTCTATCCACATGCTCAGTTCTGAGAGATAAGTGTGTGTGAAAGCCTTCCTTCACCTAGCTTGTTGGGAACACAAAGTTTCTTTTCAGTTGCAAACTCCACTCCAAACATATATATGGTGAGGTACTAGCTCCAACTCGCTTTTACAGTGAAAACTGCAGGAACTTCAAACCGGCACTAGGAAACAGACTGAGAAACCGGAGTAAAAGTTTCTCCTGCAACCCGTTCACTTTGTGCCAAATGAACGAACGTCTCTCCACATGCTCAGTTCTGAGAGATAAGTGGGTATGAAAGCCGTCCTTCACATAGCTTGTTGGGAACACAAAGTTTCTATTAAGTTGCAAACTCCACTCAAAACATATATATGGGGAGGTACTAGCTCCAACCCGGTTTTACAGTGAAAACTGCAGGAACTTCAAACTGCCACTAGGAAACAGACTGAGAAAGCAGAGTAAAAGTTTCCCTGCAACCCATTCCCTTTGTGCTAGATGAACGATCGTCCCTCCACATGCTCAGTTCAGAGAGATAAGTGTGTGTGAAAGCCGTCCTTCACCTAGCTTGTTGGGAACACAAAGTTTCTTTTCAGTTTCAAACTTCACTCCATACATATATATGGGGAGGTACTAGCTCCAACAAGTTTTTTCAGTGAAAAATGCAGGAACTTCAAACCGGCACTAGGAAACAGACTGAGAAACCAGATTAAAAGTTTCTCCTGCAACCCGTTCCCTTTGCGCTAGATGAACGAAAGTCTCTCCACATGCTCAGTTCTGAGAGATATCTGTGTGTGAAAGCCGTACTTCACCTAGCTTGTTGGGAACACAAAGTTTCTATTCAGTTGCAAACTCCACTCCAAACATATATATGGGGAGGTAATAGCTCCAACTCGGGTTTACAGTGAAAACTGCAGGAACTTCAAACCGGCACTAGGAATCAGACTGAGAAACCACAGTAAAAGTTTCTCCTGCAACCCGTTCCTTTTGTGCTAGATGAACGAACGTCTCACCACATGCTCAGTTCTGAGAGATAAGTGTGTGTGAAAGCCGTCCTTCACCGAGCTTGTTGGGAACACAAAGTTTCTTTTCAGTTGCAAACTCCACTCCATAAATATATATGGGGAGTTACTAGCTCCAACTAGGTTTTACAGTGAAACTGCAGGAACTTAAAACCGGCAATAGGAATCAGACTGAGAAACCAGAGTAAAAGTTTCTCCTGCAATCCGTTCCCTTTGTGCTAGATGAACGAACGTCTCTCCACATGCTCAGTTCTGAGAGATAAGTGTTTATGAAAGCCGTCCTTCACATAGCTTGTTGGGAACACAAAGTTTCTATTAAGTTGCAAACTCCACTCCATACATATATATGGGGAGGTACTAGCTCCAACCCGGTTTTACAGTGAAAACTGCAGGAACTTCAAACTGGCACTAGGAAACAGACTGAGAAACCAGAGTAAATATTTCCCTGCAACCCGTTCCCTTTGTGCTAGATGAACGATCGTCTCTCCACATGCTCAGTTCAGAGAGATAAGTGTGTGTGAAAGCCGTCCTTCACCTAGCTTGTTGGGAACACACAGTTTCTTTTCAGTTGCAAACTCCACTCCATACATATATATGGGGAGGTACTAGCTCCAACACTGCTTTTCAGTGAAAAATGCAGGAACGTCAAACCGACACTAGGAAACAGACTGAGAAACCAGAGTAAAAGTTTCTCCTGCAACACGTTCCCTTTGTGCTAGATGAACGAACGTCTCTCCACATGCTCAGTTCTGAGAGATAAGTGTGTGTGAAAGCCGTCCTTCACCTAGCTTGTTGGGAACACAAAGTTTCTTTTCAGTTGCAAACTCCTCTCCAAACATATATATGGGGAGGTAATAGCTCCAAATCGTGTTTACAGTGAAAATTGCAGGAACTTCAAACCGGCACTAGGAATCAGACTGAGAAACCAGAGTAAAAGTTTCTCCTGCTACCCGTTCATTTGTGCTAGATGAACGAACGTCTCTCCACATGCTCAGTTCTGAGAGATAAGTGTGTGTGAAAGCCGTCCTTCACCTAGCTTGTTGGGAAAACAAAGTTTCTTTTCAGTTGCAAATTCCACTCCATAAATATATATGGGGAGTTACTAGCTCCAACTCGGTTTTAAAGTGAAAACTGCAGGAACTTCAAACTGGCACTAGGAAACAGACTGAGAAACCAGAGTAAAAGTTTCTCCTGCAACCCGTTCCATTTGTGCTAGATGAACGATCGTCTCTCCACATGCTCAGTTCTGAGAGATAAGTGTCGGTGAAAGCCGTCCTTCAACTAGCTTGTTCGGAACACAAAGTTTCTTTTCAGTTGCAAATTCCAATGCATACATATATATGGGGATGTACTAGCTCCAACACGGATTTCAGTGAAAAATGCAGGCACTTCAAAGCGGCAATAGGAAACAGACGGAGAAACCAGAGTAAAACTTTCTCCTATATCCCGTTCCCTTTGTGCTAGATGAACGAACGTCTATCCACATGCTCAGTTCTGAGAGATAAGTGTGTGTGAAAGCCTTCCTTCACCTAGCTTGTTGGGAACACAAAGTTTCTTTTCAGTTGCAAACTCCACTCCAAACATATATATGGGGAGGTACTAGCTCCAACCCGGTTTTACAGTGAAAACTGCAGGAACTTCAAACTGCCACTAGGAAACAGACTGAGAAACCGGAGTAAAAGTTTCTCCTGCAACCCGTTCACTTTGTGCCAAATGAACGAACGTCTCTCCACATGCTCAGTTCTGAGAGATAAGTGGGTATGAAAGCCGTCCTTCACATAGCTTGTTGGGAACACAAAGTTTCTATTAAGTTGCAAACTCCACTCAAAACATATATATGGGGAGGTACTAGCTCCAACCCGGTTTTACAGTGAAAACTGCAGGAACTTCAAACTGCCACTAGGAAACAGACTGAGAAAGCAGAGTAAAAGTTTCCCTGCAACCCATTCCCTTTGTGCTAGATGAACGATCGTCCCTCCACATGCTCAGTTCAGAGAGATAAGTGTGTGTGAAAGCCGTCCTTCACCTAGCTTGTTGGGAACACAAAGTTTCTTTTCAGTTTCAAACTTCACTCCATACATATATATGGGGAGGTACTAGCTCCAACAAGTTTTTTCAGTGAAAAATGCAGGAACTTCAAACCGGCACTAGGAAACAGACTGAGAAACCAGATTAAAAGTTTCTCCTGCAACCCGTTCCCTTAGCGCTAGATGAACGAAAGTCTCTCCACATGCTCAGTTCTGAGAGATATCTGTGTGTGAAAGCCGTACTTCACCTAGCTTGTTGGGAACACAAAGTTTCTATTCAGTTGCAAACTCCACTCCAAACATATATATGGGGAGGTAATAGCTCCAACTCGGGTTTACAGTGAAAACTGCAGGAACATCAAACCGGCACTAGGAATCAGACTGAGAAACCACAGTAAAAGTTTCTCCTGCAACCCGTTCCTTTTGTGCTAGATGAACGAACGTCTCACCACATGCTCAGTTCTGAGAGATAAGTGTGTGTGAAAGCCGTCCTTCACCGAGCTTGTTGGGAACACAAAGTTTCTTTTCAGTTGCAAACTCCACTCCATAAATATATATGGGGAGTTACTAGCTCCAACTAGGTTTTACAGTGAAACTGCAGGAACTTCAAACCGGCAATAGGAAACAGACTGAGAAACCAGAATAAAAGTTTCCCTGCAACCCGTTCTTTTGTGCTAGATGAACGATTGTCTCTCCACATGCTCAATTCAGAGAGATAAGTGTGTGAAAGCCATCCTTCACCTAGCTTGTTGGGAACACAAAGTTTCTTTTCAGTTGCAAATTCCAATGCATACATATATATGGGGATGTACTAGCTCCAAAACGGATTTTCAGTAAAAATGCAGGCACTTCAAAGCAGCACCAGGAATCAGACTGAGAAACCAGAGTAAAATTTTCTCCTACATCCCGTTCCCTTTGTGCTAGATGAACGAACGTCTCTCCACATGCTCAGTTCTGAGAGATAAGTGTGTGTGAAAGCCTTCCTTCACCTAGCTTGTTGGGAACACAAAGTTTCTTTTCAGTTGCAAACTCCACTCTAAACATATATATGGGGAGGTACTAGCTCCAACTCGCTTTTACAGTGAAAACTGCAGGAACTTCATACCGGCACTAGGAAACAGACTGAGAAACCAGAGTAAAAGTTTCTCCTGCAAACCGTTCACTTTGTGCTAGATGAACGAACGTCTCTCCACATGCTCATTTCTGAGAGATAAGTGAGTGTGAAAGCTGTCCTTCACCTAGCTTGTTGGGAACAATAAGTTTCTTTTCAGTTGCAAACTCCACTCCATATATATATATGGGGAGGTACTAGCTCCAACTCGGTTTTACAGTGAATACTGCAGGAACTTCAAACCGGCACTAGGAAACAGACTGAGAAACCTGAGAAAAATTTTCTCCTGCAACCCGTTCCCTTTGAGCCAAATGAACGAACGTCTCTCCACATGCTCAGTTCTGAGAGATAAGTGTGTATGAAAGCCGTCCTTCACCTAGCTTGTTGGGAACACAAAGTTTCTATTAAGTTGCAAACTCCACTCTAAACATATATATGGGGAGGTACTAGCTCCAACCCGGTTTTACAGTGAAAACTGCAGTAACTTCAAACTGCCACTAGGAAACAGACTGAGAAAGCAGAGTAAAAGTTTCCCTGCAACCCGTTCCCTTTGTGCTAGTTGAACGATCGTCTCTCCACATGCTCAGTTCAGAGAGATAAGTGTGTGTGAAAGCCGTCCTTCATCTAGCTTGTTGGGAACACAAAGTTTCTTTTCAGTTGCAAACTCCACTCCATACATATATAAGGGGAGTTACTAGCTCCAACACGTTTTTTCAGTGAAAAATGCCGGAACTTCAAACCGGCACTAGGAAACAGACTGAGAAACCAGATTAAAAGTTTCTCCTTCAACCCGTTCCCTTTGTGCTAGATGAACGAACGTCTCTCCACATGCTCAGTTCTGAGAGATAAGTGTGTGTGAAAGCCGTCCTTCACCTAGCTTGTTGGGAACACAAAGTTTCTTTTCAGTTGCAAACTCCACTCCATAAATATATATGGGGAGTTACTAGCTCCAACTAGGTTTTACAGTGAAACTGCAGGAACTTCAAACCGGCACTTGGAAACAGACTGAGAAACCAGAGTAAAAGTTTCTACTGCAACCCGTTCCATTTGTGCTAGATGAACGATCGTCTCTCCACATGCTCAGTTCTGAGAGATAAGTGTCTGTGAAAGCCGTCCTTCACCTAGCTTGTTGGGAACACAATGTTTCTTTTCAGTTGCAAATTCCAATGCATACATATATATGGGGATGTACTAGCTCCAACACGGATTTTCAGTGAAAAATGCAGGCACTTCAAAGCGGCACCAGGAAACAGACTGAGAAACCAGAGTAAAAGTTTCTCCAACATCCCGTTCCCTTTGTGCCAGATGAAAGAACGTCTCTCCACATGCTCAGTTCTGAGAGATAAGTGTGTGTGAAAGCCTTCCTTCACCTAGCTTGTTGGGAACATAAAGTTTCTATTAAGTTGCAAACTCCACTCCAAACATATATATGGGGAGGTACTAGCTCCATCACGGTTTTACAGTGAAAACTGCAGGAACTTCAAACTGCCACTAGGAAACAGACTGAGAAAGCAGAGTAAAAGTTTCCCTGCAACCCGTTCCCTTTGTGCTAGATGAACGATCGTCTCTCCACATGCTCAGTTCAGAGAGATAATTGTGTGTGAAAGCCGCCCTTCACCTAGATTGTTGGGAACACAAAGTTTCTTTTCAGTTGAAAAATCCACTCCAAACATATATATGGGGATGTACTAGCTCCAAAACGATTTTACAGTGAAAACTGCAGGAACTTCAAACCGGCACTAGGAAACAGACTGAGAAACCAGAGTAAAAGTTTCTCCTGCAAACCGTTCACTTTGTGCTAGATGAACGAACGTCTCTCCACATGCTCAGTTCTGAGAGATAAGTGTGTGTGAAAGCTGTCCTTCACCTAGCTTGTTGGGAACACAAAGTTTCTATTAAGTTGCAAACTCCACTCCATACATATATATGGGGAGGTACTAGCTCCAACTCGGTTTTACAGTGAAAACTGCAGGAACTTAAAACCGGCAATAGGAATCAGACTGAGAAACCAGAGTAAAAGTTTCTCCTGCAATCCGTTCCCTTTGTGCTAGATGAACGAACGTCTCTCCACATGCTCAGTTCTGAGAGATAAGTGTGTATGGAAGCCGTCCTTCACATAGCTTGTTGGGAACACAAAGTTTCTATTAAGTTGCAAACTCCACTCCATACATATATATGGGGAGGTACTAGCTCCAACCCGGTTTTACAGTGAAAACTGCAGGAACCTCAAACTGGCAGTAGGAAACAGACTGAGAAACCAGAGTAAATATTTCCCTGCAACCCGTTCCCTTTGTGCTAGATGAACGATCGTCTCTCCACATGCTCAGTTCAGAGAGATAAGTGTGTGTGAAAGCCGTCCTTCACCTAGCTTGTTGGGAACACACAGTTTCTTTTCAGTTGCAAACTCCACTCCATACATATATATGGGGAGGTACTAGCTCCAACACTGCTTTTCAGTGAAAAATGCAGGAACGTCAAACCGGCACTAGGAAACAGACTGAGAAACCAGAGGAAAAGTTTCCCCTGCAACACGTTCCCTTTGTGCTAGATGAACGAACGTCTCTCCACATGCTCAGTTCTGAGAGATAAGTGTGTGTGAAAGCCGTCCTTCACCTAGCTTGTTGGGAACACAAAGTTTCTTTACAGTTGCAAACTCCTCTCCAAACATATATATGGGGAGGTAATAGCTCCAACTCGGGTTTACAGTGAAAACTGCAGGAACTTCAGACCGGCACTAGGAATCAGACTGAGAAACCACAGTAAAAGTTTCTCCTGCAACCCGTTCCTTTTGTGCTAGATGAACGAACGTCTCACCACATGCTCAGTTCTGAGAGATAAGTGTGTGTGAAAGCCGTCCTTCACCGAGCTTGTTGGGAACACAAAGTTTCTTTTCAGTTGCAAACTCCACTCCATAAATATATATGGGGAGTTACTAGCTCCAACTAGGTTTTACAGTGAAACTGCAGGAACTTCAAACCGGCAATAGGAAACAGACTGAGAAACCAGAGTAAAAGTTTCCCTGCAACACGTTCCTTTGTGCTAGATGAACGATTGTCTCTCCACATGCTCCATTCAGAGAGATAAGTGTGTGTGAAAGCCGTCCTTCACCTAGCTTGTTGGGAACACAAAGTTTCTTTTCAGTTGCAAATTCCAATGCATACATATATATGGGGATGTACTAGCTCCAAAACAGATTTTCAGTGAAAAATGCAGGCACTTCAAAGCGGCACCAGGAAACAGACTGAGAAACCAGAGTAAAATTTTCTCCTACATCCCGTTCCCTTTGTGCTAGATGAACGAACGTCTCTCCACATGCTCAGTTCTGAGAGATAAGTGTGTGTGAAAGCCTTCCTTCTCCTAGCTTGTTGGGAACACAAAGTTTCTTTTCAGTTGCAAACTCCACTCTAAACATATATATGGGGAGGTACTAGCTCCAACTCGCTTTTACAGTGAAAACTGCAGGAATTTCAAACCGGCACTAGGAAACAGACTGAGAAACCAGAGTAAAAGTTTCTCCTGCAAACCGTTCACTTTGTGCTAGATGAACGAACGTCTCTCCACATGCTCATTTCTGAGAGATAAGTGAGTGTGAAAGCTGTCCTTCACCTAGCATGTTGGGAACAATAAGTTTCTTTTCAGTTGCAAACTCCACTCCATATATATATATGGGGAGGTACTAGCTCCAACTCGGTTTTACAGTGAATACTGCAGGAACTTCAAACCGGAACTAGGAAACAGACTGAGAAACCTGAGAAAAATTTTCTCCTGCAACCCGTTCCCTTTGAGCCAAATGAACGAACGTCTCTCCACATGCTCATTTCTGAGAGATAAGTGTGTATGAAAGCCGTCCTTCACCTAGCTTGTTGGGAACACAAAGTTTCTATTAAGTTGCAAACTCCACTCCAAACATATATATGGGGAGGTACTAGCTCCAACCCGGTTTTACACTGAAAACTGCAGGAACTTCAAACTGCCACTAGGAAAAAGACTGAGAAAGCAGAGTAAAAGTTTCCCTGCAACCCGTTCCCTTTGTGCTAGTTGAACGATCGTCTCTCCACATGCTCAGTTCAGAGAGATAAGTGTGTGTGAAAGCCGTCCTTCACCTAGCTTGTTGGGAACACAAAGTTTCTTTTCAGTTGCAAACTCCACTTCATACATATATATGGGGAGGTACTAGCTCCAACACGTTTTTTCAGTGAAAACTGCAGGAACTTCAAACTGGCACTAGGAAACAGACTGAGAAACCAGAGTAAAAGTTTCTCCTGCAACCCGTTCCATTTGTGCTAGACGAACGATCGTCTCTCCACATGCTCAGTTCTGAGAGATAAGTGTGTGTGAAAGCCGTACTTCACCTAGCTTGTTGGGAACAAAAAGTTTCTTTTCAGTTGGAAATTCCAATGCATACTTATATATGGGGATGTACTAGCTCCAACACGGATTTCAGTGAAAAATGCAGGCACTTCAAAGCGGCACTAGGAAACAGACTGAGAAACCAGAGTAAAAGTTTCTCCTATATCCCGTTCCCTTTGTGCTAGATGAACGAACGTCTCTCCACATGCTCAGTTCTGAGAGATAAGTGTGTGTGAAAGCCTTCCTTCACCTAGCTTGTTGGGAACACAAAGTTTCTTTTCAGTTGCAAACTCCACTCTAAACATATATATGGGGAGATACTAGCTCCAACTCGCTTTTACAGTGAATACTGTAGGAAATTCAAACCGGCACTAGGAAACAGACTGAGAAACCTGAGGAAAATTTTCTCCTGCAACCCGTCCCCTTTGAGCCAAATGAACGAACGTCTCTCCACATGCTCAGTTCTGAGAGATAAGTGTGTATGAAAGCCGTCCTTCACATAGCTTGTTGGGAACACAAAGATTCTATTAAGTTGCAAACTCCTCTCCAAACATATATATGGTGAGGTACTAGCTCCAACCCGGTTTTCAGTGAAAAATGCAGGAACTTCAAACTGCCACTAGGAAACAGACTGAGAAAGCAGAGTAAATTTCCCTGCAACCCGTTCCCTTTGTGCTAGATGAACGATCGTCTCTCCACATGCTCAGTTCAGAGAGATAAGTGTGTGTGAAAGCCTTCCTTCTCCTAGCTTGTTGGGAACACAAAGTTTCTTTTCAGTTGCAAACTCCACTCCAAACATATATATGGGGAGGTAATAGCTCCAACTCGGGTTTACAGTGAAATCTGCAGGAACTTCAAACCGGCACTAGGAAACAGACTGAGAAACCAGAGTAAAAGTTTCTCCTGCAACCCGTTCCTTTTGTGCTAGATGAACGAACTTCTCTCCAGATGCTCAGTTCTGAGAGATAAGTGTGTGTGAAAGCCGTCCTTCACCTAGCTTGTTGGGAACACAAAGTTTCTTTTCAGTTGCAAACTCCACTCCATAAATATATATGGGGAGATACTAGCTCCAACTAGGTTTTACAGTGAAACTGCAGGAACTTCAAACCGGCACTTGGAAACAGACTGAGAAACCAGAGTAAAAGTTTCTACTGCAACCCTTTCCATTTGTGCTAGATGAACGATCGTCTCTCCACATGCTCAGTTCTGAGAGATAAGTGTCTGTGAAAGCCGTCTTTCACCTAGCTTGTTGGGAACACAATGTTTCTTTTCAGTTGCAAATTCCAATGCATACATATATATGGGGATGTACTAGCTCCAACACGGATTTTCAGTGAAAAATGCAGGCACTTCAAAGCGGCACCAGGAAACAGACTGAGAAACCAGAGTAAAAGTTTCTCCAACATCCCGTTCCCTTTGTGCCAGATGAGAGAACGTCTCTCCACATGCTCAGTTCTGAGAGATAAGTGTGTGTGAAAGCCTTCCTTCACCTAGCTTGTTGGGAACACAAAGTTTCTTTTCAGTTGCAAACTCCAATCTAAACATATATATGGGGAGGTACTAGCTCCAACTCGCTTTTACAGTGAAAACTGCAGGAACTTCAAACCGGCACTAGGAAACACACTGAGAAACCAGAGTAAAAGTTTCTCCTGCAAACCGTTCACTTTGTGCTAGATGAACGAACGTCTCTCCACATGCTCCTTTCTGAGAGATAAGTGAGTGTGAAAGCTTCCTTCACCTAGCTTGTTGGGAACAAAAAGTTTCTTTTCAGTTGCAAACTCCACTCCATACATATATATGGGGAGGTACTAGCTCCAACTCGGTTTTACAGTGAATACTGCAGGAACTTCAAACCGGCACTAGGAAACAGACTGAGAAACCTGAGAAAAAGTTTCTCCTGCAACCCGTTCCCTTTGAGCCAAATGAACGAACGTCTCTCCACATGCTCAGTTCTGAGAGATAAGTGTGTATGAAAGCCGTCCTTCACCTAGCTTGTTGGGAACATAAAGTTTCTATTAAGTTGCAAACTCCACTCCAAACATATATATGGGGAGGTACTAGCTCCAACCCGGTTTTACAGTGAAAACTGCAGGAACTTCAAATTGCCACTAGGAAACAGACTGAGAAAGCAGAGTAAAAGTTTCCCTGCAACCCGTTCCCTTTGTGCTAGATGAACGATCGTCTCTCCACATGCTCAGTTCAGAGAGATAAGTGTGTGTGAAAGCCGTCCTTCATCTAGCTTGTTGGGAACACAAAGTTTCTTTTCAGTTGCAAACTCCACTCCATACATATATATGGGGAGGTTCTAGCTCCAACACGTTTTTTCAGTGAAAAATGCAGGAATTTCAAACCGGCACTAGGAAACAGACTGAGAAACCAGATTAAAAGTTTCCCCTGCAACGCGTTCCCTTTGTGCTAGATGAACGAACGTCTCTCCACATGCTCAGTTCTGAGAGATAAGTGTGTGTGAAAGCCGTCCTTCACCTAGCTTGTTGGGAACACAAAGTTTCTATTCAGTTGCAAACTCCACTCCAAACATATATATGGGGATGTACTAGCTCCAACTCGGTTTTACAGTGAAAACTGCAGGAACTTCAAACCGGCAGTAGGAATCAGACTGAGAAACCAGAGTAAAAGTTTCTCCTGCAATCCGTTCCCTTTGTGCTAGATGAACGAACGTCTCTCCTCATGCTCAGTTCTGAGAGATAAGTGTGTATGAAAGCCGTCCTTCAACTAGCTTGTTGGGAACACAAAGTTTCTTTTCAGTTGCAAACTCCACTCCAAACATATATATGGGGATTTAATAGCTCCAACTCGGGATTACAGTGAAAACTGCAGGAACTTCAAACCGGCACTAGGAAACAGACTGAGAAACCAGAGTAAAAGTTTCTCCTGCAACCCGTTCCCTTTGTGCTAGATGAACGAACGTCTCTCCACATGCTCAGTTCTGAGAGATAAGTGTATGAAAGCCGACCTTCACCTAGCTTATTCGGAACACAAAGTTTCTTTTCAGTTGCAAACTCCACTCCATAAATATATATGGGTAGTTACTAGCTCCAACAAGGTTTTACAGTGAAAACTGCAGGAACTTCAAACTGGCACTAGGAAACAGACTGAGAATCCAGAGTAAAAGTTTCTCCTGCAACCCGTTCCATTTGTGCTAGATGAACGATCGTCTCTCCACATGCTCAGTTCTGAGAGATAAGTGTCTGTGAAAGCCGTCCTTCACCTAGCTTGTTGGGAACACAAAGTTTCTTTTCAGTTGCAAATTCCAATGCATACTTATATATGGGGATGTACTAGCTCCAACACGGTTTCAGTGAAACATGCAGGCACTTCAAAGCGGCAATAGGAAACAGACTGAGAAACCAGAGTAAAAGTTTCTCCTATATCCCTTTCCCTTTGTGCTAGATGAACGAACGTCTCTCCACATGCTCAGTTCGGAGAGATAAGTGTGTGTGTAAGCCTTCCTTCACCTAGCTTGTTGGGAACACAAAGTTTCTTTTCAGATGCAAACTCCACTCTAAACATATATATGGGGAGGTACTAGCTCCTACTCGCTTTTACAGTGAAAACTGCAGGAACTTCAAACCGGCACTAGGAAACAGACTGAGAAACCTGAGTAATAGTTTCTCCTGCAAACCGTTCACTTTGTGCTAGATGCACGAACGTCTCTCCACATGCTCATTTCTGAGAGATAATTGAGTGTGAAAGCTGTCCTTCACCTAGCTTGTTGGGAACAAAAAGTTTCTTTTCAGTTGCAAATTCCACTCCATAAATATATGTGGGGAGGTACTAGCTCCAACTCTGTTTTACAGTGAATACTGCAGGAAATTCAAACCGGCACTAGGAAACAGACTGAGAAACCTGAGAAAAAGTTTCTCCTGCAACCCGTTCCCTTTGAGCCAAATGAACGAACGTCTCTCCACATGCTCAGTTCTGAGAGATAAGTGTGTATGAAAGCCGTCCTTCACCTAGCTTGTTGGGAACACAAAGTTTCTATTAAGTTGCAAACTCCACTCCAAACATATATATGGGGAGGTACTAGCTCCAACCCGGTTTTACAGTGAAAACTGCAGGAACTTCAAACTGCCACTAGGAAACAGACTGAGAAAGCAGAGTAAATGTTTCCCTACAACCCGTTCCCTTTGTGCTAGATGAACGAACGTCTCTCCACATGCTCAGTTCAGAGAGATAAGTGTGTGTGAAAGCCGTCCTTCACCTAGCTTGTTGGGAACACAAAGTTTCTTTTCAGTTGCAAACTCCACTCCATACATATATATGGGGAGGTACTAGCTCCAACACGTATTTTCAGTGAAAAATGCAGGAACTTCAAACAGGCACTAGGAAACAGACTGAGAAACCAGATTAAAAGTTTCTCCTGCAAACCGTTCCCTTTGTGCTAGATGAACGAACGTCTCTCCACATGCTCAGTTCTGAGAGATAAGTGTGTGTGAAAGCCGTCCTTCACCTAGCTTGTTGGGAACACAAAGTTTCTATTCAGTTGCAAACTCCACTCCAAACATATATATGGGGAGGTAATAGCTCCAACTCGGGTTTACAGTGAAAACTGCAGGAACTTCAAACCGGCACAAGGAAACAAACTGAGAAACCAGAGTAAAAGTTTCTCCTGCAACCCGTTCCTTTTGTGCTAGATGAACGAACGTCTCTCCACATGCTCAGTTCTGAGAGATAAGTGTGTGTGAAAGCCGTCCTTCACCTAGCTTGTTGGGAACACAAAGTTTCTTTTCAGTTGCAAACTCCACTCCAAACATATATATGGGGAGTTACAAACTCCAACTAGGTTTTACAGTGAAACTGCAGGAACTTCAAACCGGCACTTGGAAACAGACTGAGAAACCAGAGTATAAGTTTCTCCTGCAACCCGTTCCCTTTGTGCTAGATGAACGATCGTCTCTCCACATGCTCAGTTCTGAGAAATAAGTGTCTGTGAAAGCCGTCCTTCACCTAGCTTGTCGGGAACACAATGTTTCTTTTCAGTTGCAAATTCCAATGCATACATATATATGGGGATGTACTAGCTCCAACACGGATTTTCAGTGAAAAATGCAGGCACTTCATAGCGGCACCAGGAAACAGACTGAGAAACCAGAGTAAAAGTTTCTCCTACATTCCGTTCCCTTTGTGCTAGATGAAAGAACGTCTCTCCACATGCTCAGTTCTGAGAGATAAGTGTGTGTGAAAGCCTTCCTTCACCTAGCTTGTTGGGAACACAAAGTTTCTTTTCTGTTGCAAACTCCACTCGAAACATATATATGGGGAGGTACTAGCTCCAACTAGGTTTTACAGTGAAAATTGCAGGAACTTCAAACCGGCACTAGGAAACAGACTGAGAAACCAGAGTAATAGTTTCACCTGCAAACCGTTCTTTATGTGCTAGATGAACGAACGTCTCTCCACATGCTCATTTCTGAGAGATAAGTGTGTGTGAAAGCCGCCCTTCACCTAGCTTGTTGGGAACACAAAGTTTCTATTCAGTTGCAAACTCCACTCCAAACATATATATGGGGAGGTAATAGCTCCAACTCGGGTTTACAGTGAAATCTGCAGGAACATCAAACCGGCACTAGGAAACAGACTGAGAAACCAGAGTAAAAGTTTCTCCTGCAACCCGTTCCTTTTGTGCTAGATGAACGAACGTCTCTCCACATGCTCAGTTCTGAGAGATAAGTGTGTGTGAAAGCCGTCCTTCACCTAGCTTGTTGGGAACACAAAGTTTCTTTTCAGTTGTAAACTCCACTCCATAAATATATATGGGGAGTTACTAGCTCCAACTAGGTTTTACAGTGAAACTGCAGGAACTTCAAACCGGCACTTGGAAACAGACTGAGAAACCAGAGTAAAAGTTTCTACTGCAACCCGTTCCATTTGTGCTAGATGAACGATCGTCTCTCCACATGCTCAGTTCTGAGAGATAAGTGTCTGTGAAAGCCGTTCTTCACCTAGCTTGTTGGGAACACAATGTTTCTTTTCAGTTGCAAATTCCAAAGCATACATATATATGGGGATGTACTAGCTCCAACACGAATTTTCAGTGAAAAATGCAGGCACTTCAAAGCGGCACCAGGAAACAGAATGAGAAACCAGAGTAAAAGTTTCTCCAACATCCCGTTCCCTTTGTGCCAGCTGAAAGAACGTCTCTCCACATGCTCAGTTCTGAGAGATAAGTGTGTGTGAAAGCCTTCCTTCACCTAGCTTGTTGGGAACACAAAGTTTCTTTTCAGTTGCAAACTCCACTCTAAACATATATATGGGGAGGTACTAGCTCCAACTCGCTTTTACAGTGAAAACTGCAGGAACTTCAAACCGGCACTAGGAAACAGACTGAGAAACCAGAGTAAAAGTTTCTCCTGCAAACCGTTCACTTTGTGCTAGATGAACGAACGTCTCACCACATGCTCATTTCTGAGAGATAAGTGAGTGTGAAAGCTTCCTTCACCTAGCTTGTTGGGAACAAAAAGTTTCTTTTCAGTTGCAAACTCCACTCCATACATATATATGGGGAGGTACTAGCTCCAACTCGGTTTTACAGTGAATACTGCAGGAACTTCAAACCGGCACTAGGAAACAGACTGAGAAACCTGAGAAAAAGTTTCTCCTGCAACCCGTTCCCTTTGAGCCAAATGAACGAACGTCTCTCCACATGCTCAGTTCTGAGAAATAAGTGTGTATGAAAGCCGTCCTTCACCTAGCTTGTTGGGAACATAAAGTTTCTATTAAGTTGCAAACTCCACTCCAAACGTATATATGGGGAGGTACTAGCTCCAACCCGGTTTTACAGTGAAAACTGCAGGAACTTCAAACTGCCACTAGGAAACAGACTGAGAAAGCAGAGTAAAAGTTTCCCGGCAACCCGTTCCCTTTGTGCTAGATGAACGATCGTCTCTCCACATGCTCAGTTCAGAGAGATAAGTGTGTGTGAAAGCCGTCCTTAATCTAGCTTGTTGGGAACACAAAGTTTCTTTTCAGTTGCAAACTCCACTCCATACATATATATGGGGAGGTTCTAGCTCCAACACGTTTTTTCAGTGAAAAATGCAGGAACTTCAAACCGGCACTAGGAAACAGACTGAGAAACCAGATTAAAAGTTTCCCCTGCAACGCGTTCCCTTTGTGCTAGATGAACGAACGTCTCTCCACATGCTCATTTCTGAGAGATAAGTGTGTGTGAAAGCCGTCCTTCACCTAGCTTGTTGGGAACACAAAGTTTCTATTCAGTTGCAAACTCCACTCCAAACATATATATGGGGAGGTACTAGCTCCAACTCGGTTTTACAGTGAAAACTGCAGGAACTTCAAACCGGCAGTAGGAATCAAACTGAGAAACCAGAGTAAAAGTTTCTCCTGCAAACCGTTCCCTTTGTGCTAGATGAACGAACGTCTCTCCACATGCTCAGTTCTGAGAGATAAGTGTGTATGAAAGCCGTCCTTCACCTAGCTTGTTGGGAACACAAAGTTTCTTTTCAGTTGCAAACTACACACCAAACATATATATGGGGAGGTAATAGCTCCAAATCGGGATTACAGGGAAAACTGCAGGAACTTCAAACCGGCACTAGGAAACAGACTGAGAAACCAGAGTAAAAGTTTCTCCTGCAACCCGTTCCCTTTGTGCTAGATGAACGAACGTCTCTCCACATGCTCAGTTCTGAGAGATAAGTGTGTGAAAGCCGACCTTCACCTAGCTTGTTCGGAACACAAAGTTTCTTTTCAGTTGCAAACTCCACTCCATAAATATATATGGGTAGTTACTAGCTCCAACAAGGTTTTACAGTGAAAACTGCAGGAACTTCAAACTGGCACTAGGAAACAGACTGAGAAACCAGAGTAAAAGTTTCTCCTGCAACCCGTTCCATTTGTGCTAGATGAACGATCGTCTCTCCACATGCTCAGTTCAGAGAGATAAGTGTGTGTGAAAGCCGTCCTTAATCTAGCTTGTTGGGAACACAAAGTTTCTTTTCAGTTGCAAACTCCACTCCATACATATATATGGGGAGGTTCTAGCTCCAACACTTTTTTTCAGTGAAAAATGCAGGAACTTCAAACCGGCACTAGGAAACAGACTGAGAAACCAGATTAAAAGTTTCTCCTGCAACGCGTTCCCTTTGTGCTAGATGAACGAACGTCTCTCTACATGCTCATTTCTGAGAGATTAGTGTGTGTGAAAGCCGTCCTTCACCTAGCTTGTTGGGAACACAAAGTTTCTATTCAGTTGCAAACTCCACTCCAAACATATATATGGGGAGGTACTAGCACCAACCCGGTTTTACAGTGAAAACTGCAGGAACTTCAAACCGGCAGTAGGAATCAAACTGAGAAACCAGAGTAAAAGTTTCTCCTGCAAACCGTTCCCTTTGTGCTAGATGAACGAACGTCTCTCCACATGCTCAGTTCTGAGAGATAAGTGTGTATGAAAGCCGTCCTTCACCTAGCTTGTTGGGAACACAAAGTTTCTTTTCAGTTGCAAACTCCACTCCAAACATATATATGGGGAGGTAATAGCTCCAACTCGGGATTACAGTGAAAACTGCAGGAACTTCAAACCGGCACTAGGAAACAGACTGAGAAACCAGAGTAAAAGTTTCTCCTGCAACCCGTTCCCTTTGTGCTAGATGAACGAACGTCTCTCCACATGCTCAGTTCTGAGAGATAAGTGTGTGAAAGCCGACCTTCACCTAGCTTGTTCGGAACACAAAATTTCTTTTCAGTTGCAAACTCCACTCCATAAATATATATGGGTTGTTACTAGCTCCAACAAGGTTTTACAGTGAAAACTGCAGGAACTTCAAACTGGCACTAGGAAACAGACTGAGAAACCAGAGTAAAAGTTTCTCCTGCAACCCGTTCCATTTGTGCTAGATGAACGATCGTCTCTCCACATGCTCAGTTCTGAGAGATAAGTGTCTGTGAAAGCCGTCCTTCACCTAGCTTGTTGGGAACACAAAGTTTCTTTTCAGTTGCAAATTCCAATGCATACTTATATATGGGGATGTACTAGCTCCAACACGGTTTCAGTGAAACATGCAGGCACTTCAAAGCGGCAATAGGAAACAGACTGAGAAACCAGAGTAAAAGTTTCTCCTATATCCCTTTCCCTTTGTGCTAGATGAACGAACGTCTCTCCACATGCTCAGTTCTGAGAGATAAGTGTGTGTGTAAGCCTTCCTTCACCTAGCTTGTTGGGAACACAAAGTTTCTTTTCAGTTGCAAACTCCACTCTAAACATATATATGGGTAGGTACTAGCTCCTACTCGCTTTTACAGTGAAAACTGCAGGAACTTCAAACCGGCACTAGGAAACATACTGAGAAACCTGAGTAATAGTTTCTCCTGCAAACCGTTCACTTTGTGCTAGATGCACGAACGTCTCTCCACATGCTCATTTCTGAGAGATAATTGAGTGTGAAAGCTGTCCTTCACCTAGCTTGTTTGGAACAAAAAGTTTCTTTTCAGTTGCAAACTCCACTCCATAAATATATGTGGGGAGGTACTAGCTCCAACTCGGTTTTACAGTGAATACTGCAGGAACTTCAAACCGGCACTAGGAAACAGACTGAGAAACCTGAGAAAAAGTTTCTCCTGCAACCCGTTCCCTTTGAGCAAAATGAACGAATGTCTCTCCACATGCTCAGTTCTGAGAGATAAGTGTGTATGAAAGCCGTCCTTCACCTAGCTTGTTGGGAACACAAAGTTTCTATTAAGTTGCAAAATCCACTCCAAACATATATATGGGGAGGTTCTAGCTCCAACCCGGTTTTACAGTGAAAACTGCAGGAACTTCAAACTGCCACTAGGAATCAGACTGAGAAAGCAGAGTAAATGTTTCCCTACAACCCGTTCCCTTTGTGCTAGATGAACGAACGTCTCTCCACATGCTCAGTTCAGAGAGATAAGTGTGTGTGAATGCCGTCCTTCACCTAGCTTGTTGGGAACACAAAGTTTCTATTCAGTTGCAAACTACACTCCAAACATATATATGGGGAGGTAATAGCTCCAACTCGGGTTTACAGTGAAAACTGCAGGAACTTCAAACCGGCACTAGGAAACAGACTGAGAAACCAGAGTAAAAGTTTCTCCTGCAACCCGTTCCTTTTTTGCTAGATGAACGAACGTCTCTCCACATGCTCAGTTCTGAGAGATAAGTGTGTGTGAAAGCCGTCCTTCACCTAGCTTGTTGGGAACACAAAGTTTCTTTTCAGTTGCAAACTCCACTCCAAACATATATATGGGGAGTTACAAGCTCCAACTAGGTTTTACAGTGAAACTGCAGGAACTTCAAACCGGCACTTGGAAACAGACTGAGAAACCAGAGTAAAAGTTTCTCCTGCAACCCGTTCCTTTTGTGCTAGATGAACGAACGTCTCTCCACATGCTCAGTTCTGAGAGATAAGTGTGTGTGAAAGCCGTCCTTCACCTAGCTTGTTGGGAACACAAAGTTTCTTTTCAGTTGCAAACTCCACTCCAAACATATATATGGGGAGTTACAAGCTCCAACTAGGTTTTACAGTGAAACTGCAGGAACTTCAAACCGGCACTTGGAAACAGACTGAGAAACCAGAGTAAAAGTTTCTCCTGCAACCCGTTCCATTTGTGCTAGATGAACGATCGTCTCTCCACATGCTCAGTTCTGAGAAATAAGTGTCTGTGAAAGCCGTCCTTCACCTAGCTTGTTGGGAACACAATGTTTCTTTTCAGTTGCAAATTCCAATGCATACATATATATGGGGATGTACTAGCTCCAACACGGATTTTCAGTGAAAAATGCAGGCACTTCAAAGCGTCACCAGGAAACAGACTGAGAAACCAGAGTAAAAGTTTCTCCTACATTCCGTTCCCTTTGTGCTAGATGAAAGAACGTCTCTCCACATGCTCAGTTCTGAGAGATAAGTGTGTGTGAAAGCCTTCCTTCACCTAGCTTGTTGGGAACACAAAGTTTCTTTTCTGTTGCAAACTCCACTCGAAACATATATATGGGGAGGTACTAGCTCCAACTCGGTTTTACAGTGAAAACTGCAGGAACTTCAAACCGGCACTAGGAAACAGACTGAGAAACCAGAGTAATAGTTTAACCTGCAAACCGTTCTATTTGTGCTAGATGAACGAACGTCTCTCCACATGCTCATTTCTGAGAGATAAGTGTGTGTGAAAGCCGCCCTTCACCTAGGTTGTTGGGAACACAAAGTTTCTTTTCAGTTGCAAACTCCACCCCATACATATATATGGGGTGGTACTAGCTCCAAATCGGTTTTACAGTGAAAACTGCAGGAACTTCAAACCGGCACTAGGAAACAGACTGAGAAAACAGAGTAAAAGTTTCTCCTGCAACCCCTTCCCTTTGTGATAGATGAACGGACGTCTCTCCACATGCTCAGTTCTGAGAGAAAAGTGTGTGTGAAAACCGTACTTCACCTAGCTTGTTGGGAACACAAAGTTTCTTTTCAGTTGCAAACTCCATTCCATACATATATATGGGGAGGTACTAGCTACAACTCGGTTTTACAGTATATACTGCAGGAACATCAAACCGGCACTAGGAAACAGACTGAGAAACCAGAGTAAAAGTTTCTCCTGCAAACCGTTCCCTCTGTGCTAGATGAACGAACGTCTCTCCACATGCTCAGTTCTGAGAGATAAGTGTGTGTGAAAGCCGTCCTTCACATAGCTTATTGGGAACACAAAGTTTCTTTTCATTTGCAAACTCCACTGCATACATGTATATGGGGAGGTACAAGCTCCAACTCGGTTTTACAGTGAAAACTGCAGGAACTTCAATCCGGCACTAGGAAACAGACTGAGAAACCAGAGAAAAAGTTTCTCCTGAAAGCCGTTCCCTTTTTGCTAGATGAACGAACGTCTCTCCACATGCTCAGTTCAAAGAGATAATTGTGGGTGAAAGCCGTCCTTCACCTAGCTTATCGGGAACACAAAGTTTCTTTTCAGTTGCAAACTCCACTCCATACATATATATGGGGAAGTACTATCTCCAACTCGGTTTTACATTGAAAACTGCGGAACTTCAAACCGGCACTAGGAAACAGCCTGAGAAACCAGAGTAAAAGTTTCTCCTGCAACCACTTCCCTTTGTGCTAGATGAACGAACGTCTCTCCACATGCTCAGATCTGAGAGATAAGTGTGTGTGAAAGCCGTCCTTCACCTAGCTTGTTGGGAACATAAAGTTTCTTTTCAGTTGCAAACTCCACTCCATATATGTATATGGGGAGGTACAAGCTCCAACTCTGTTTTACAGTGAAAACTGCAGGAACTTCAAACCGGCACTAGGAAACAAACAGAGAAAACAGTGTAAAAGTTTCTCCAAAAACCAGTTCAGTTTGGGCTAGATGAACGAACGTCTCTTCACATACTAATTTCTGAGAGATAAGTGAGTTTGAAAGCCGTCCTTCACTTAGCTTGTTGGGAACACAAAGTTTCTTTTCACTTTCAAACCCCACTCCATACATATATATTTGGAGTTACTAGCTCCAACTCGCTTTTACAGTGAAAACTGCAGGAACTTCAAACCGGCACTAGGAAACAGACTGAGAAAACAGAGTAAAAGTTTCTCCTTCAACCCCTTCCATTTGTGCTAGATGAACGGACGTCTCTCCACATGCTCAGTTCTGAGAGATAATTGTGTGTGAAAACCGTCCTTCAGCTAGCTTGTTGGGAACACAAAGTTTCTTTTAAGTTTCAAACTCCATTCCATACATACATATGGGGAGGTACTAGCTACAACTCGGTTTTACAGTGAAAACTGCAGGAACTTCAAACCGGCACTAGGAAACAGACTGAGAAACTAGAGAAAAAGTTTCTCCTGAAAGCCGTTCCATTTTTGCTAGATGAACGAACGTCTCTCCACATGCTCAGTTCTGAGAGAAAAGTGAGTGTGAAAGCTGTCCTTCACCAAGATTGTTGGGAACACAAAGTTTCTTTTCAGTTGCAAACTCCACTCCATACATATATAAGGGGAGATACTAGCTCCAACACACTTTTACAGTGAAAACTGCAGGAACTTCAAACCGGCACTAGGAAACAGACTGAGAAACCAGAGTAAAAGTTTCTCCTGCAACCACTTCCATTTGTGCTAGATGAACGGACGTCTCTCCACATGCTCAGTTCTGAGAGATAAGTGTGTGAGAAAACCGTCTTTCACCTAGCTTATTGGGAACACAAAGTTTCTTTTCAGTTACAAACTCCACTCCATACATATATATGGGGTGGTACTAGCTCCAACTCGGTTTTACATTGAAAAATGCAGGAACTTCAAACCGGCACTAGGAAACAGACTGAGAAACCAGAGAAAAAGTTTCTCTTGCAACCCATTCCCTTTGTGTAGATGAACGAACGTCTCTCCACATGCTTAGTTCTGAGAGATAAGTGTGTATGAAAGCCGCCTTCACCTAGCTTGTTGGGAACACAAAGTTTCTTTTCAGTTGCAAACTCCACTCCATACATATATATGGGGAGGTACAAGCTCCAACACGGTTTTACAGTGAAAATTGCAGGATCTTCAAACCGGCACTAGGAAACAGACTGAGAAACAGAGTAAAAGTTTCTCCTGAAACCAGTTCAGTTTGGGCTAGATGAACGAACGTCTCTCCACATACTCATTTCTGAGAGATAATTGAGTGTGAAAGCCGTCCTTCACCTAGCTTGTTGGGAACACAAAGTTTCTTTTCAGTTTCAAACCACACTCCATACATATATATTTGGAGTTACTAGCTCCAACTCGCTTTTACAGTGAAAACTGCAGGAACTTCAAACCGGCACTAGGAAACAGACTGGGAAACCAGAGTAAAACTTTCTCCTGCAACCCGTTCCATTTGTGCCAAATGAACGAAAGTCTCTCCAAATGCTCAGGTCTAAGAGATAAGTGTGTATGAAAGCCTTCCTTCACCTAGCTTGTTCGGAACACAAAGTTTCTATTCAGATGCAATCTCCACTCCATACATATATATGGGGAGGTACTAGCTCCAACCCGGTTTTACAGTGTAAACTGCAGGAACTTCAAACCGGCATTAGGAACAGACTGAGAAACCAGAGTAAAAGTTTCTCCTGCAGCCCGTTCCTATTGTGCTAGATGAACGAACGTCTCTCAACATGCTCAGTTCTGAGAGATAAGTGTGTGTGAAAGCCGTCCTTCACCTAGCTTGTTGGGAACACAAAGTTTCTTTTCAGTTGCAAACTCCACTCCAAACATATATATGGGGATGTACTAGCTCCAACTCGGTTTTACAGTGAAAACTGCAGGAACTTCAAACCGGCACTAGGAGACAGACTGAGAAACCAGAGTAAAAGTTTCTCCTGCAAACCGTTCAATTTGTGCTAGATAAACGAACGTCTCTCCACATGCTCAGTTCTGAGAGGAAAGTGAGTGTGAAAGCTGTCCTTCACCTAGCTTGTTGGGAACACAAAGTTCCTATTCAGTTGCAAACTACACTCCATACATACATATGGGGAGGTACTAGCTCCAACTCGCTTTTACAGTGAAAACTGCAGGAACTTCAAACCGGCACTAGGAAACAGACTGAGAAACCAGAGTAAATGTTTCCCCTGCAAACAGTTCTCTTTGTGCTAGATGAACGAACGTCTCTCCACATGCTCATTTCTGAGAGATAAGTGTGTGTTAAAGCCGCCCTTCACCTAGCTTGTTGGGAACACTAAGTTTCTTTTCAGTTGCAAACTCCACCCCATAATTATATATGGGGTGGTACTAGCTCCAACAAGATTTTACAGTGAAAACTGCAGGAACTTCAAACCGGCACTAGGAAACAGACTGAGAAAACAGAGTAAAAGTTTCTCCTGCAACCCGTTCCCTTAGTGCTAGATGAACGAACGTCTCTCCACATGCTCAGATCTGAGAGTTAAGTGTGTGCGAAAGCCGTGCTTCACCTAGCTTGTTGGGAACACAAAGTTTCTTTTCAGTTGCAAACTCCAATCCATACATGTATATGGGGAAGTACAAGCTCCAACTCGGTTTTACAGTGAAAACTGCAGGAACTTCAAACCGGCACTAGGAAACAGACTGAGAAACCAGAGTAAAAGTTTCTCCTGCAAACCGTTCAGTTTGTGCTAGATGAACGAACGTCTCTCCACATGCTCAATTTTGAGAGATAATTGTGTGTGAAAGCCGTCCTTCACCTAGCTTGTTGGGAGCACAAAGTTTCTTTTCAGTTGCAAACTCCACTCCTTATATATATATGGGGAGGTACAAGCTCCAACTCCGTTTTACAGTGAAAACTGCAGGAACTTCAAACCGGCACTAGGAAACAGACAGAGAAAACAGAGTAAAACTTTCTCCTGAAACCAGTTCAGTTTGGGCTAGATGAACGAACGTCTCTCCACATACTCATTTCTGAGAGATAAGTGAGTGTGAAAGCCGTCCTTCACCTAGCTTGTTGGGAAAACAAAGTTTCTTTTCAGTTTCAAACCCCACTCCATACATATATATTTGGAGTTACTAGCTCCAACTCGCTTTTACAGTGAAAACTGCAGGAACTTCAAACCGGCACTAGGAAAAAGACTGGGAAATCAGAGTAAAAGTTTCTCCTGCAACCCGTTCCTTTGTGCTAGATGAACGAACGTCTCTCCACAAGCTCAGTTCTGAGAGATAAGTGTGTGTGAAAGCCGTCCTTCACCTAGCTTGTTGGGAACACAAAGTTTCTTTTCAGTTGCAAACTCCACTCCAAACATATATATGGGGAGGTACTAGCTCCAACTCGGTTTTACTGTGAAAACTGCAGGAACTTCAAACCGGCACTAGGAGACAGACTGAGAAACCAGAGTAAAGTTTCTCCTGCAAACTGTTCACATTGTGCTAGATAAACAAACGTCTCTCCACATGCTCAGTTCTGAGAGAAAAGTGAGTGTGAAAGCTGTCCTTCACCAAGCTTGTTGGGAACACAAAGTTTCTTTTCAGTTGCAAATTCCACTCCATACATATATATGGGGAGGTACTATCTCCAACTCGCTTTTACAGTGATAACTGCAGGAACTTCAAACCGGCACTAGGAAACAGACTGAGAAACCAGAGTAAAAGTTTCTCCTGCAACCACTTCCCTTTGTGCTAGATGAACAAACGTCTCTCCACATGCTCAGTTCTGAGAGATAAGTGTGTGTGAAATCCGTCCTTCACCTAGCTTGTTGGGAACACAAAGTTTATTTCACTTGCAAACTCCATTCCATACATATATATGGGGAGGTACTAGCTACAACTCGGTTTTACAGTGAATACTGCAGGAACTTCAAACCGGCATTAGGAAACAGACTGAGAAACCAGAGTAAAAGTTTCTCCTGCAAACCGTTCAGTTTGTGCTAGATGAACGAACGTCTCTCCACATGCTCAGTTCTGAGAGATAAGTGTGTGTGAAAACCGTCCTTCACCTAGCTTGTTGGTAACACAAAGTTTCTTTTCAGTTGCAAACTCCACCCCATACATATATAAGGGGATGTACTAGCTCCAACTCCGTTTTACAGTGAAAAATGCAGGAACTTCAAACCGGCGCTAAGAAACAGACTGAGAAACCAGAGTAAAAGTTTCTCGTGCAACCACTTCCCTTAGTGCTAGATGAACGAACGTCTCTCCACATGCTCATTTCTGAGAGAAAAGTGAGTGTGAAAGCTGTCCTTCACCTAGCTTGTTGGGAACACAAAGTTTCTTTTCAGTTGCAAACTCCACTCCATACATATATATGGGGAGGTACTAGCTCCAACTCGCTTTTACAGTGAAAACTGCAGGAACATCAAACCGGCACTAGGAAACAGACTGAGAGACCAGAGTAAAAGTTTCCCCTGCAACCCGTTCTCTTTGTGCTAGATGAACGAACGTCTCTCCACATGCTCATTTCTGAGAGATAAGTGTGTGTGAAAGCCGCTCTTCACCTAGCTTGTTGGGAACACAAAGTTTCTTTTCAGTTGCAAACTCCACCCCATACATATATATGGGGTGGTACTAGCTCCAACACGGTTTTACAGTGAAAACTGCAGGAACTTCAAACCGGCACTAGGAAACAGACTGAGAAAATAGAGTAAAAGTTTCTCCTGCAACCCCTTCCCTTTGTGCTAGATGAACGGACGTCTCTCCACATGCTCAGTTCTGAGAGATAAGTGTGTGTGAAAACCGTCCTTCACCTAGCTTGTTGGTAACACAAAGTTTCTTTTCAGTTGCAAACTCCACCCCATACATATATAAGGGAATGTACTAGCTCCAACTCGGTTTTACAGTGAAAACTGCAGGAAATTCAAACCGGCACTAGGAAACAGACTGAGAAAACAGAGTAAAAGTTTCTCCTGCAACCACTTCCATTTTTGCTAGATGAACGGACGTCTCTCCACATGCTCAGTTCTGAGAGATAATTGTGTGTGAAAACCGTCTTTCACCTAGCTTATTGGGAACAAAAAGTTTCTTTTCAGTTACAAACTCCACTCCATACATATATATGGGGTGGTACTAGCTCCAACTCGGTTTTACATTGAAAACTGCAGGATCTTCAAACCGGCACTAGGAAACAGACTGAGAAACCAGAGTAAAAGTTTCTCTTGCAACCCATTCCCTTTGTGTAGATGAACGAAAGTCTCTCCACATGCTCAGTTCTGAGAGATAAGTGTGTATGAAAGCCGTCCTTCACCAACTTGTTGGGAACACAAAGTTTCTTTTCAGTTGCAAACTCCACTCCATACATATATATGGGGAGGTACAAGCTCCAACTCAGTTTTACAGTGAAAACTGCAGGAACTTCAAACCGGCACTAGGAAACAGACAGAGAAAACAGAGTAAAAGTTTCTCCTGAAACCAGTTCAGTTTGGGCTAGATGAACGAACGTCTCAACACATACTCATTTCTGAGAGGTAATTGAGTGTGAAAGCCGTCCTTCACCTAGCTTGTTGGGAACACAAAGTTTCTTTTCAGTTTCAAACCCCACTCCATACATATATATTTGGAGTTACTAGCTCCAACTCGCTTTTACAGTGAAAACTGCAGGAACTTCAAACCAGCATTAGGAAACAGACTGGGAAAACAGTGTAAAAGTTTCTCCTGCAACCCGTTCCTTTTGTGCCAAATGAACGCAAGTCTCTCCAAATGCTCAGTTCTGAGAGATAAGTGTGTATGAAAGCCGTCCTTCACCTAGCTTGTTGGGAACACAAAGTTTCTTTTCAGTTGCAAACTACATTCCATACATATATATCGGGAGGTACTAGCTCCAACTCGCTTTTACAGTGAAAACTGCAGGAACTTCAAACCGGCACTAGGAAACAGACTGAGAAACCAGAGTAAAAGTTTCTCCTGCAACCACTTCCCTTTGTGCTAGATGAACGAACGTCTCTAAACATGCTCAGTTCTGAGAGAAAATTGAGTGTGAAAGCTGTCCTTCACCTAGCTTGTTGGGAACACAAAGTTTCTATTCAGTTGCAAAATCCACTCCATACATATATATGGGGAGGTACTAGCTCCAACTCGCTTTTACAGTGAAAACTGCAGGAACTTCAAACCGGCACTAGGAAACAGACTGAGAAACCAGTGTAAAAGTTTCCCCTGCAACCCGTTCTATTTGTGCTAGATGAACGAACGTCTCTCCACATGCTCATTTCTCAGAGATAAGTGTGTGTGAAAGCCGCTCTTCAACTAGCTTGTTGGGAACACTAAGTTTCTTTTCAGTTGCAAACTCCACCCCATACATATATATGGGGTGGTACAAGCTCCAACACGGTTTTACAGTGAAAACTGCAGGAACTTCAAACCGGCACTAGGAAACAGACTGGGAAACCAGAGTAAAAGTTTCTCCTGCAACCCGTTCCATTTGTGCCAAATGAACGAAAGTCTCTCCACATGCTCAGTTCTGAGAGATAAGTGTGTATGGAAGCCGTCCTTCACCTAGCTTGTACGGAACACAAAGTTTCTATTCAGTTGCAATCTCCACTCCATACATATATATGGGGAGGTACTAGCTCCAACCCGGTTTTACAGTGAAAACTGCAGGAACTTCAAACCGGCTCTAGGAAACAGACTGAGAAACCAGAGTAAAAGTTTCTCCTGCAAACCGTTCAGTTTGTGCTAGATGAACGAACGTCTCCCCACATGCTCAATTCTGAGAGATAAGTGTGTGTGAAAGCCGTCCTTCACTAAGCTTGTTGGGAGCACAAAGTTTCTTTTCAGTTGCAAACTCCACTCCATATATATATATGGGGAGGTACAAGCTTCAACTCCGTTTTACAGTGAAAACTGCAGGAACTTCAAACCGTCACTAGGAAACAGACAGAGATAACAGAGTAAAAGTTTCTCCTGAAACCAGTTCAGTTTAGGCTAGATGAACGAACGTCTCTCCACATACTCATTTCTGAGAGATAAGTGAGTGTGAAAGCCGTCCTTCACCTAGCTTGTTGGGAACACAAAGTTTCTTTTCAGTTTCAAACCCCACTCCATACATATATATTTGGAGTTACTAGCTCCAACTCGATTTTACAGTGAAAACTGCAGGAAATTCAAACCGGCACTAGGAAACAGACTGGGAAACCAGTGTAAAACTTTCTCCTGCAACCCGTTCCATTTGTGCTAAATGAACGAAAGTCTCTCCACATGCTCAGTTCTCAGAGATAAGTGTGTATGAAAGCCGTCCTTCACCTAGCTTGTTCGGAACACAAAGTTCCTATTCAGTTGCAATCTCCACTCCATACATATATATGGGGAGGTACTAGCTCCAACACGGTTTTACAGTGAAAACTGCAGGAACTTCAAACCGGCACTAGGAAACAGACTGAGAAACCAGAGTAAAATTTTCTCCTGCAACCCGTTCCTTTGTGCTAGATGAACGAACGTCTCTCCACAAGCTCAGTTCTGAGAGATAAGTGTGTGTGAAAGCCGTCCTTCACCTAGCTTGTTGGGAACACAAAGTTTCTTTTCAGTTGCAAACTCCACTCCAAACATATATATGGGGAGGTACTAGCTCCAACTCGGTTTTACTGTGAAAACTGCAGGAACTTCAAACCGGCACTAGGAGACAGACTGAGAAACCAGAGTAAAGTTTCTCCTGCAAACCGTTCACATTGTGCTAGATAAACGAACGTCTCTCCACATGCTCAGTTCTGAGAGAAAAGTGAGTGTGAAAGCTGTCCTTCACCAAGCTTGTTGGGAACACAAAGTTTCTTTTCAGTTGCAAACTCCACTCCATACATATATATGGGGAGGTACTATCTCCAACTCGCTTTTACAGTGATAACTGCAGGAACTTCAAACCGGCACTAGGAAACAGACTGAGAAACCAGAGTAAAAGTTTCTCCTGCAACCACTTCCCTTTGTGCTAGATGAACAAACGTCTCTCCACATGCTCAGTTCTGAGAGATAAGTGTGTGTGAAATCCGTCCTTCACCTAGCTTGTTGGGAACACAAAGTTTATTTCACTTGCAAACTCCATTCCATACATATATATGGGGAGGTACTAGCTACAACTCGGTTTTACAGTGAATACTGCAGGAACTTCAAACCGGCATTAGGAAACAGACTGAGAAACCAGAGTAAAAGTTTCTCCTGCAACCCGTTCCCTTTGTGCTAGATGAACGAACGTCTCTCCACATGCTCAGTTCTGAGAGATAAGTGTGTGTGAAAGCCGTCCTTCACCTAGCTTGTTGGGAACACAAATTTTCTTTTCAGTTGCAAACTCCACCCCATACATGTATATGGGGATGTACAAGCTCCAACTCGGTTTTACAGTGAAAACTGCAGGAACTTCAAACCGGCACTAGGAAACAGACTGAGAAACCAGAGTAAAAGTTTCTCCTGCAAACCGTTCAGTTTGTGCTAGATGAACGAACGTCTCTCCACATGCTCAGTTCTGAGAGATAAGTGTGTGTGAAAACCGTCCTTCACCTAGCTTGTTGGTAACACAAAGTTTCTTTTCAGTTGCAAACTCCACCCCATACATATATAAGGGGATGTACTAGCTCCAACTCCGTTTTACAGTGAAAAATGCAGGAAATTCAAACCGGCACTAAGAAACAGACTGAGAAACCAGAGTAAAAGTTTCTCGTGCAACCACTTCCCTTAGTGCTAGATGAACGAACGTCTCTCCACATGCTCAGTTCTGAGAGAAAAGTGAGTGTGAAAGCTGTCCTTCACCTAGCTTGTTGGGAACACAAAGTTTCTTTTCAGTTGCAAACTCCACTCCATACATATATATGGGGAGGTACTAGCTCCAACTCGCTTTTACAGTGAAAACTGC
Source organism: Camelus dromedarius (assembly GCF_036321535.1). NCBI lineage: Eukaryota > Metazoa > Chordata > Mammalia > Artiodactyla > Camelidae > Camelus > Camelus dromedarius. The sequence continues at coordinate 3,269,037 of NW_026989771.1, read as the reverse complement.
AGGAACTTCAAACCGGCACTAGGAAACAGACTGAGAGACCAGAGTAAAAGTTTCCCCTGCAACCCGTTCTCTTTGTGCTAGATGAACGAACGTCTCTCCACATGCTCATTTCTGAGAGATAAGTGTGTGTGAAAGCCGCTCTTCACCTTGCTTGTTGGGAACACAAAGTTTCTTTTCAGTTGCAAACTCCACCCCATACATATATATGGGGTGGTACTAGCTCCAACACGGTTTTACAGTGAAAACTGCAGGAACTTCAAACCGGCACTAGGAAACAGACTGAGAAAATAGAGTAAAAGTTTCTCCTGCAACCCCTTCCCTTTGTGCTAGATGAACGGACGTCTCTCAACATGCTCAGTTCTGAGAGATAAGTGTGTGTGAAAACCGTCCTTCACCTAGCTTGTTGGTAACACAAAGTTTCTTTTCAGTTGCAAACTCCACCCCATACATATATAAGGGAATGTACTAGCTCCAACTCGGTTTTACAGTGAAAACTGCAGGAACTTCAAACCGGCACTAGGAAACAGACTGAGAAAACAGAGTAAAAGTTTCTCCTGCAACCACTTCCATTTTTGCTAGATGAACGGACGTCTCTCCACATGCTCAGTTCTGAGAGATAATTGTGTGTGAAAACCGTCTTTCACCTAGCTTATTGGGAACACAAAGTTTCTTTTCAGTTACAAACTCCACTCCATACATATATATGGGGTGGTACTAGCTCCAACTCGGTTTTACATTGAAAACTGCAGGATCTTCAAACCGGCACTAGGAAACAGACTGAGAAACCAGAGTAAAAGTTTCTCTTGCAACCCATTCCCTTTGTGTAGATGAACGAAAGTCTCTCCACATGCTCAGTTCTGAGTGATAAGTGTGTATGAAAGCCGTCCTTCACCAACTTGTTGGGAACACAAAGTTTCTTTTCAGTTGCAAACTCCACTCCATACATATATATGGGGAGGTACAAGCTCCAACTCAGTTTTACAGTGAAAACTGCAGGAACTTCAAACCGGCACTAGGAAACAGACAGAGAAAACAGAGTAAAAGTTTCTCCTGAAACCAGTTCAGTTTGGGCTAGATGAACGAACGTCTCAACACATACTCATTTCTGAGAGGTAATTGAGTGTGAAAGCCGTCCTTCACCTAGCTTGTTGGGAACACAAAGTTTCTTTTCAGTTTCAAACCCCACTCCATACATATATACTTGGAGTTACTAGCTCCAACTCGCTTTTACAGTGAAAACTGCAGGAACTTCAAACCAGCATTAGGAAACAGACTGGGAAAACAGTGTAAAAGTTTCTCCTGCAACCCGTTCCTTTTGTGCCAAATGAACGCAAGTCTCTCCAAATGCTCAGTTCTGAGAGATAAGTGTGTATGAAAGCCGTCCTTCACCTAGTTGTTGGGAACACAAAGTTTCTTTTCAGTTGCAAACTACATTCCATACATATATATCGGGAGGTACTAGCTCCAACTCGCTTTTACAGTGAAAACTGCAGGAACTTCAAACCGGCACTAGTAAACAGACTGAGAATCCAGAGTAAAAGTTTCTCCTGCAACCACTTCCCTTTGTGCTAGATGAACGAACGTCTCTAAACATGCTCAGTTCTGAGAGAAAATTGAGTGTGAAAGCTGTCCTTCACCTAGCTTGTTGGGAACACAAAGTTTCTATTCAGTTGCAAAATCCACTCCATACATATATATGGGGAGGTACTAGCTCCAACTCGCTTTTACAGTGAAAACTGCAGGAACTTCAAACCGGCACTAGGAAACAGACTGAGAAACCAGTGAAAAAGTTTCCCCTGCAACCCTTTCTATTTGTGCTAGATGAACGAACGTCTCTCCACATGCTCATTTCTCAGAGATAAGTGTGTGTGAAAGCCGCTCTTCAACTAGCTTGTTGGGAACACTAAGTTTCTTTTCAGTTGCAAACTCCACCCCATACATATATATGGGGTGGTACAAGCTCCAACACGGTTTTACAGTGAAAACTGCAGGAACTTCAAACCGGCACTAGGAAACAGACTGGGAAACCAGAGTAAAAGTTTCTCCTGCAACACGTTCCATTTGTGCCAAATGAACGAAAGTCTCTCCACATGCTCAGTTCTGAGAGATAAGTGTGTATGAAAGCCGTCCTTCACCTAGCTTGTACGGAACACAAAGTTTCTATTCAGTTGCAATCTCCACTCCATACATATATATGGGGAGGTACTAGCTCCAACCCGGTTTTACAGTGAAAACTGCAGGAACTTCAAACCGGCTCTAGGAAACAGACTGAGAAACCAGAGTAAAAGTTTCTCCTGCAAACCGTTCAGTTTGTGCTAGATGAACGAACGTCTCCCCACATGCTCAATTCTGAGAGATAAGTGTGTGTGAAAGCCGTCCTTCACTAAGCTTGTTGGGAGCACAAAGTTTCTTTTCAGTTGCAAACTCCACTCCATATATATATATGGGGAGGTACAAGCTTCAACTCCGTTTTACAGTGAAAACTGCAGGAACTTCAAACCGTCACTAGGAAACAGACAGAGAAAACAGAGTAAAAGTTTCTCCTGAAACCAGTTCAGTTTAGGCTAGATGAACGAACGTCTCTCCACATACTCATTTCTGAGAGATAAGTGAGTGTGAAAACCGTCCTTCACCTAGCTTGTTGGGAACACAAAGTTTCTTTTCAGTTTCAAACCCCACTCCATACATATATATTTGGAGTTACTAGCTCCAACTCGATTTTACAGTGAAAACTGCAGGAAATTCAAACCGGCACTAGGAAACAGACTGGGAAACCAGTGTAAAACTTTCTCCTGCAACCCGTTCCATTTGTGCTAAATGAACGAAAGTCTCTCCACATGCTCAGTTCTCAGAGATAAGTGTGTATGAAAGCCGTCCTTCACTAGCTTGTTCGGAACACAAAGTTCCTATTCAGTTGCAATCTCCACTCCATACATATATATGGGGAGGTACTAGCTCCAACACGGTTTTACAGTGAAAACTGCAGGAACTTCAAACCGGCACTAGGAAACAGACTGAGAAACCAGAGTAAAATTTTCTCCTGCAACCCGTTCCCTTTGTGCTAGATGAACGAACGTCTCTCCACATGCTCAGTTCTGAGAGATAAGTGTGTGTGAAAGCCGTCCTTCACCTAGCTTGTTGGGAACACAAAGTTTCTTTTAAGTTGCAAACTCCACTCCAAACTTATATATTTGGAGGTACTAGCTCCAACTCGGTTTTACAGTGAAAACTGCAGGAACTTCAAACCAGCACTAGGAGACAGACTGAGAATCCAGAGTAAAAGTTTCTCCTGCAAACCGTTCACTTTGTGCTAGATAAACGAACGTCTCTCCACATGCTCAGTTCTGAGAGAAAAGTGAGTGTGAAAGCTGTCCTTCACCTAGCTTGTTGGGAACACAAAGTTTCTTTTCAGTTGCAAACTCCACTCCATACATATATATGGGGAGGTACTAGCTCCAACTCGCTTTTACAGTGAAAACTGCAGGAAATTCAAACCGGCACTAGGAAACAGACTGAGAAACCAGAGTAAAAGTTTCTCCTGCAACCACTTCCCTTTGTGCTAGATGAACGAACATCTCTCCACATGCTCAGTTCTGAGAGAAACCTGAGTGTGAAAGCTGTCCTTCACCTAGCTTGTTGGGAACACAAAGTTTCTTTTAAGTTGCAAACTCCACTCCATACATATATATGGGGAGGTACTAGCTCCAACTCGGTTTTACAGTGAAAACTGCAGGAACTTCAAACCGGCACTAGGAAACAGACTGAGAAACCAGAGTAAAAGTTTCTCGTGCAAACCGTTCAGTTTGTGCTAGATGAACGAACGTCTCTCCACATGCTCAGTTCTGAGAGATAAGTGTGTGTGAAAGCCTTCCTTCACCTAGCTTGTTGGGAGCACAAAGTTTCTTTTCAGTTGCATACTCCACTCCATATATATATATGGGTAGGTACAAGCTCCAACACGGTTTTACAGTGAAAACTGCAGGAACTTCAAACCGGCACTAGGAAACAGACAGAGAAAACAGAGTAAAAGTTTCTCCTGAAACCAGTTCAGTTTAGGCTAGATGAACGAACGTCTCTCCACATACTCATTTCTGAGAGATAAGTGAGTGTGAAAGCCGTCCTTCACCTAGCTTGTTGGGAACACAAAGTTTCTTTTCAGTTTCAAACCCCACTCCATACATATATATTTGGAGTTACTAGCACCAACTGGCTTTTACAGTGAAAACTGCAGGAACTTCAAACCGGCACTAGGAAACAGACTGAGAAACCAGAGTAAAAGTTTCTCGTGCAAACCGTTCAGTTTGTGCTAGATGAACGAACGTCTCTCCACATGCTCAGTTCTGAGAGATAAGTGTGTGTGAAAGCCTTCCTTCACCTAGCTTGTTGGGAGCACAAAGTTTCTTTTCAGTTGCATACTCCACTCCATATATATATATGGGTAGGTACAAGCTCCAACACGGTTTTACAGTGAAAACTGCAGGAACTTCAAACCGGCACTAGGAAACAGACAGAGAAAACAGAGTAAAAGTTTCTCCTGAAACCAGTTCAGTTTAGGCTAGATGAACGAACGTCTCTCCACATACTCATTTCTGAGAGATAAGTGAGTGTGAAAGCCGTCCTTCACCTAGCTTGTTGGGAACACAAAGTATCTTTTCAGTTTCAAACCCCACTCCATACATATATATTTGGAGTAACTAGCTCCAACTCGCTTTTACAGTGAAAACTGCAGGAACTTCAAACCGGCACTAGGATCAGACTGGGAAACCAGTGTAAAACTTTCTCCTGCAACCCGTTCCATTTGTGCTAAATGAACGAAAGTCTCTCCACATGCTCAGTTCTCAGAGATAAGTGTGTATGAAAGCCGTCCTTCACCTAGCTTGTTCGGAACACAAAGTTTCTATTCAGTTGCCATCTCCACTCCATACATATATATGGGGAGGTACTTGCTCCAACACGGTTTTACAGTGAAAACTGCAGGAACTTCAAACCGGCACTAGGAAACAGACTGAGAAACCAGAGTAAAAGTTTCCACTGCAACCCGTTCCCTTTGTGCTAGATGAACGAACGTCTCTCCACATGCTCAGTTCTGAGAGATAAGTGTGTGTGAAAGCCGTCCTTCACCTAGCTTGTTGGGAACACAAAGTTTCTTTTCAGTTGCAAACTCCACTCCAAACATATATATGGGGAGGTACTAGCTCCAACTCGGTTTTACAGTGAAAACTGCAGGAACTTCAAACCAGCACTAGGAGACAGACTGAGAATCCAGAGTAAAAGTTTCTCCTGCAAACCGTTCACTTTGTGCTAGATAAACGAACGTCTCTCCACATGCTCAGTTCTGAGAGAAAATTGAGTGTGAAAGCTGTCCTTCACCTAGCTTGTTGGGAACACAAAGTTTCTTTTCAGTTGCAAACACCACTCCATACATATATATGGGGAGGTACTAGCTCCAACTCGCTTTTACAGTGAAAACTGCAGGAACTTCAAACCGGCACTAGGAAACAGACTGAGAAACCAGAGTAAAAGTTTCTCCTGCAACCACTTCCCTTTGTGCTAGATGAACGAACATCTCTCCACATGCTCAGTTCTGAGAGAAAACTGAGTGTGAAAGCTGTCCTTCACATAATTGTTGGGAACACAAAGTTTCTTTTCAGTTGCAAACTCCACTCCATACATATATATGGGGAGGTACTAGCTCCAACTCGGTTTTACAGTGAAAACTGCAGGAACTTCAAACCGGCACTAGGAAACAGACTGAGAAACCAGAGTAAAAGTTTCTCCTGCAAACCGTTCATTTTGTGCTAGATGAACGAACGTCTCTCCACATGCTCAGTTCTGAGAGATAAGTGTGTGTGAAAGCCTTCCTTCACCTAGCTTGTTGGGAGCACAAAGTTTCTTTTCAGTTGCATACTCCACTCCATATATATATATGGGTAGGTACAAGCTCCAACACGGTTTTACAGTGAAAAATGCAGGAACTTCAAACCGGCAGTAGGAAACAGACAGAGAAAACAGAGTAAAAGTTTCTCCTGAAACCGGTTCAGTTTGGGCTAGATGAACGAACGTCTCTCCACATACTCATTTTTGAGTGATAAGTGAGTGTGAAAGCCGTACTTCACCTTGCTTGTTGGGAACACAAAGTTTCTTTTCAGTTTCAAACCCCACTCCATACATATATATTTGGAGTTACTAGCTCCAACTCGCTTTTACAGTGAAAACTGCAGGAACTTCAAACCGGCACTAGGAAACAGACTGAGAAACCAGAGTAAAAGTTTCTCCTGCAAACCGTTCATTTTGTGCTAGATGAACGAACGTCTCTCCACATGCTCAGTTCTGAGAGATAAGTGTGTATGAACGCCGTCCTTCACCTAGCTTGTTGGGAACACAAAGTTTCTATTCAGTTGCAATCTCCACTCCATACATATATATGGGGAGGTACTAGCTCCAACTCGGTTTTACAGTGAAAACTGCAGGAACTTCAAACATGCAATAGGAAACAGACTGAGAAACCAGAGTAAAAGTTTCTTCTGCAACCCGTTCCATTTGTGCTAGATGAACGAACGTCTCTCCACATGCTCAGTTCTGAGAGAAATGTGAGTGTGAAAGCTGTCCTTCACCTAGCTTGTTGGGAACACAAAGTTTCTTTTCAGTTGCAAACTCCATTCCATACATATATATGGGGAGGTACAAGCTCCAACCAGGTTTTACAGTGAAAAGTGCAGGAACTTCAAACCGGCAGTGGGAAACAGACTGAGAAACCAGAGTAAAAGTTTCTCCTGCAACCCGTTCCCTTTTTGCTAGATGAACGAACGTCTCTCCACATGCTCAGTTCTGAGAGATAAGTGTGTGTGAAAGCCGTCCTTCACCTAGCTTGTTGGGAACACAAAGTTTCTTTTCAGTTGCAAACTCCACTCCAAACATGTATATGGGGAGGTACTAGCTCCAACTCGGTTTTACAGTGAAAACTGCAGGAACTTCAAACCAGCACTAGGAGACAGACTGAGAATCCAGAGTAAAAGTTTCTCCTGCAAACCGTTCACTTTGTGCTAGATAAACGAACGTCTCTCCACATGCTCAGTTCTGAGAGAAAAGTGAGTGTGAAAGCTGTCCTTCACCTAGCTTGTTGGGAACACAAAGTTTCTTTTCAGTTGCAAACTCCACTCCATACATATATATGGGAAGGTACTAGCTCCAACTCGCTTTTACAGTGAAATCTGCAGGAACTTCAAACCGGCACTAGGAAACAGACTGAGAAACCAGAGTAAAAGTTTCTCTTGCAACCACTTCCCTTTGTGCTAGATGAACGAACATCTCTCCACATGCTCAGTTCTGAGAGAAAACTGAGTGTGAAAGCTGTCCTTCACTTAGCTTGTTGGGAACACAAAGTTTCTTTTCAGTTGCAAACTCCACTCCATACATATATATGGGGAGGTACTAGCTCCAACTCGGTTTTACAGTGAAAACTGCAGGAACTTCAAACCGGCACTAGGAAACAGACTGAGAAACCAGAGTAAAAGTTTCTCCTGCAAACCGTTCATTTTGTGCTAGATGAACGAACGTCTCTCCACATGCTCAGTTCTGAGAGATAAGTGTGTGTGAAAGCCTTCCTTCACCTAGCTTGTTGGGAGCACAAAGTTTCTTTTCAGTTGCATACTCCACTCCATATATATATATGGGTAGGTACAAGCTCCAAAACGGTTTTACAGTGAAAAATGCGGGAACTTCAAACCGGCACTTGGAAACAGACAGAGAAAACAGAGTAAAAGTTTCTCCTGAAACCGGTTCAGTTTGGGCTAGATGAACGAACGTCTCTCCACATACTCTTTTCTGAGTGATAAGTGAGTGTGAAAGCCGTTCTTCACCTTGCTTGTTGGAAACACAAAGTTTCTTTTCAGTTTCAAACCCCACTCCATACATATATAGTTGGAGTTACTAGCTCCAACTCGATTTTACAGTGAAAACTGCAAGAACTTCAAACCGGTACTAGGAAACAGACTGAGAAACCAGAGTAAAAGTTTCTCCTGCCACCCGTTCCATTTGTGCTAAATGAACGAAAGTCTCTCCACATGCTCAGTTCTGAGAGATAAGTGTGTATGAACGCCGTCCTTCACCTAGCTTGTTGGGAACACAAAGTTTCTATTCAGTTGCAATCTCCACTCCATACATATATATGGGGAGGTACTAGCTCCAACTCGGTTTTACAGTGAAAACTGCAGGAACTTCAAACATGCAATAGGAAACAGACTGAGAAACCAGAGTAAAAGTTTCTTCTGCAACCCGTTCCATTTGTGCTAGATGAACGAACGTCTCTCCACATGCTCAGTTCTGAGAGAAAAGTGAGTGTGAAAGATGTCCTTCACCTAGCTTGTTGGGAACACAAAGTTTCTTTTCAGTTGCAAACTCCACTCCATACATATATATGGGGAGGTACAAGCTCCAACCCGGTTTTACAGTGAAAAGTGCTGGAACATCAAACCAGCACTGGGAAACAGACTGAGAAACCAGAGTAAAAGTTTCTCCTGCAATCCGTTCCCTTTGTGCTAGATGAACGAACGTCTCTCCACATGCTCAGTTCTGAGAAATAAGTGTGTGTGAATGGCGTCCTTCACCTAGCTTGTTGGGAACACAAAGTTTCTTTTCAAGTGCAAACTCCACTCCAAACATATATATGGGGAGGTACTATCTCCAACTCGGTTTTACAGTGAAAACTGCAGGAACTTCAAACCGGCACTAGGAAACAGACTGAGAAACCAGAGTAAAAGTTTCCCCTGCAAACCGTTCACTTTGTGCTAGATAAACGAACGTCTCTCCACATGCTCAGTTCTGAGAGAGAAGTGAGTGTGAAAGCTGTCCTTCACTTAGCTTGTTGGGAACACAAAGTTTCTTTTCATTTGCAAACTCCACTCCATACATATATATGGGGAGGTACTAGCTCCAACTCGCTTTTACAGTGCAAACTGCAGGAACTTCAAACCGGCACTAGGAAACAGACTGAGATACCAGAGTAAAAGTTTCTCCTGCAACCCGTTCCCTTTGTGCTAGATGAACGAACGACTCTCCACATGCTCAGTTCTGAGAGATAAGTGTGTGTGAAAGCCGTCCTTCACCTAGCTTGTTGGGAACACAAATTTTCTTTTCAGTTGCAAACTCCACTCCATACATGTATATGGGGAGGTACAAGCTCCAACTCGGTTTTACAGTGAAAACTGCAGGAACTTCATACCGGCACTAGGAAACAGACTGAGAAACCAGGGTAAAAGTTTCTCCTGCAAACCGTTCAGTTTGTGCTAGATGAACGAACGTCTCTCCACATACTCAGTTCTGAGAGATAAGTGTGTGTGAAAGCCGTCCTTCACCTAGCTTGTTGGGAGCACAAAGTTTCTTTTTAGTTGCAAACTCCACTCCATATATATATATATGGCGAAGTTCAAGCTCCAACACGGTTTTACAGTGAAAACTGCAGGAACTTCAAACCGGCAGTAGGAAACAGACAGAGAAAACTGAGTAAAAGTTTCTCCTGTTACCAGTTCAGTTTGGGCTAGATGAACGAACGTCTCTCCACATAGTCATTTCTGAGAGATAAGTGAGTGTGAAAGCCGTCCTTCACCTAGCTTGTTGGGAACACAAAGTTTCTTTTCAGATTCAAACCCCACTCCATACATATATATTTGGAGTTACTAGCTCCAACTCGCTTTTACAGTGAAAACTGCAGGAACTTCAAAACGGCACTAGGAAACAGACTGAGAAATCCAAGTAAAAGTTTTTCCTGCAACCCGTTCCTTTGTGCTAGATGAACGAACGTCTCTCCACATGCTCAGTTCTGAGAGATAAGTGTGTGTGAAAGCCGTCCTTCACCTAGATTGTTGGGAGCACAAAGTTTCTTTTCAGTTGCAAACTCCACTCAATACATATATATGGGGAGGTACTAGCTCCAACTCGGTTTTACAGTTAAAACTGCAGGAACTTCAAACCGGCACTAGGAAACAGACTGAGAAACCAGAGTAAAAGTTTCTCCTGCAACCCGTTCCCTTTGTGCTAGATGAACGAACGTCTCTCCACATGCTAGGTTCTGAGAGATAAGTGTGTGTGAAAGCCGTCCTTCACCTAGCTTGTTGGGAACACAAAGTTTCTTTTCAGTTGCAAACTCCACTCCAAACATATACATGGGGATGTACTAGCTCCAACTCGGTTTTACAGTGAAAACTGCAGGAACTTCAAACAGGAACTAGGAAACAGACTGAGAAACCAGAGTAAAAGTTTCTCCTGCAAACCGTTCCCTTTGTGCTAGATGAACGAACGTCTCTCCACATGCTCAGATCTGAGAGAAATGTGTGTGTGAAAGCCGTCCTTCACCTAGCTTGTTGGGAACACAAATTTCTTTTCAGTTGCAAACTCCACTCCATACATGTATATGGGGAGGTACAAGCTCCAACACGGTTTTACAGTGAAAACTGCAGGAACTTCAAACCGGCACTAGGAAACACACTGAGAAAAAAGAGTAAAAGTTTCTCCTGCAATCCGTTCAGTTTGTGCTAGATGAACGAACGTCTCTCCACATGCTCAGTTCTGAGAGATAAGTGTGTGTGAAAGCCGTCCTTCACCTAGCTTGTTGGGAGCACAAAGTTTCTTTTCAGTTGCATACTCCACTCCATATATATATATGGGGAGGTACAAGCTCCAACTCGGTTTTACAGTGAAAACTGCAGGAACTTCAAACCGGCACTAGGAAACAAACAGAGAAACCAGAGTAAAAGTTTCTACTGCAACCCCTTCCCTTTGTGCTAGATGAACGAAAGTCTCTCCACATGCTCAGTTCTGAGAGAAAAGTGAGTCTGAAAGCTGACCTTCACCTAGCTTGTTGGGAACACAAAGTTTCTTTTCAGTTGCAAACTCCACTCCATACATATATATGGGGAGGTACTAGCTCCAACTCGCTTTTACTGTGAAAACTGCAGGAACTTCAAAACGGCACTAGGAAACAGACTGAGAAACCAGAGTAAAAGTTTCCCCTGCAACCCGTTCCCTTTGTGCTAGATGATCGAACGTCTCTCCACATGCTAATTTCTGAGAGATAAGTGTGTGTGAAAGCCTCCCTTCACCTAGCTTGTTGGGAACACAAAGTTTCTTTTCATTTGCAAACTCCACTCCATACATATATATGGGCTGGTACTAGCTCCAACTCGGTTTTACAGTGAAAACTGCAGGAACTTCAAACCGGCACTAGGAAACAGACTGAGAATACAGAGTAAAAGTTTCTCCTGCAACCCCTTCCCTTTGTGCTAGATGAACGGACGTCTCTCCACATGCTCAGTTCTGAGAGATAAGTGTGTGTGAAAACCGTCCTTCACCTAGCTTGTTGGGAACACAAAGTTTCTTTTCAGTTGCAAACCCCACTCCAAACATATATATGTGGAGGTACTAGCTCCAACTCGGTTTTACAGTGAAAACTGCAGGAACTTCAAACCGGCACTAGGAAACAGACTGAGAAACCAGAGTAAAAGTTTCTCCTGCAAACCGTTCACTTTGTGCTAGATGAACGAACGTCTCTCCACATGCTCAGTTCTGAGGGAAAAGTGAGTGTGAAAGCTGTCCTTCACCTAGCTTGTTGGGAACACAAAGTTTCTTTTCAGTTGCAAACTCCACTCCATACATATATATGGGGAGGTACTAGCTCCAACTCCCTTTTACAGTGAAAACTGCAGGAACTTCAAACCGGCACTAGGAAACAGACTGAGAAACCAGAGTAAATGTTTCCCCTGCAACCCGTTCTCTTTGTGCTAGATGAACGAACGTCTCTCCACATGCTCATTTCTGAGTGATAAGTGTGTGTGATACCCGCCCTTCACCTAGCTTGTTGGGAACACAAAGTTTCTTTTCAGTTGCAAACTCCAGTCCAAACATTTATATGGGGTGGTACTAGCTCCAACTCGGTTTTACAGTGAAAACTGCAGGAACTTCAAACCGGCACTAGGAAACAGACTGAGAAACCAGAGTAAAAGTTTCTCCTGCAACCCATTCCCTTTGTGCTAGATGAACGAACGTCTCTCCGCATGCTCAGTTCTGAGAGAAAAGTGAGTCTGAAAGCTTTACTTCACCTAGCTTGTTGGGAACACAAAGTTTCTTTTCAGTTGCAAACTCCACTCCATACATATATATGGGGAGGTACTAGCTCCAACTCGCTTTTACAGTGAATACTGCAGGAACTTCAAACCGGCACTAGGAAACAGACTGAGAAACCAGAGTAAAAGTTTCCCCTGTAACCCGTTCTCTTTGTGCTAGATGAACGAACGTCTCTCCACATACTCATTTCTGAGAAATAAGTGTGTGTGAAAGCCGCCCTTCACCTAGCTTGTTGGGAACACAAAGTTTCTTTTCAGTTGCAAACTCCTCCCCATACATATATATGGGGTGGTACAAGCTCCAACTCGGTTTTACAGTGAAAACTGCAGGAACTTCAAACCGGCACTAGGAAACAGACTGAGAAAACAGAGTAAAAGTTTTTCCTGCAACCCATTCCCTTTGTGTAGATGAACGAAAGTCTCTCCACATGCTCAGTTCTGAGAGATAAGTGTGTATGAAAGCCGTCCTTCACCTAGCTTGTTGGGAACACAAAGTTTCTTTTCAGTTGCAAACTCCACTCCATAAATATATATGGGGAGGTACTAGCTCCAACTCGGTTTTACAGTGAAAACTGCAGGAACTTCAAACCGGCACTAGGAAACAGACTGAGAAACCAGAGTAAAAGTTTCTCCTGCAACTCGTTCCCTTTGTGCTAGATGAACGAACGTCTCTCCACATGCTCAGATCTGAGAGAAATGTGTGTGTGAAAGCCGTCCTTCACCTAGCTTGTTGGGAACACAAATTTCTTTTCAGCTGCAAACTCCACTCCATACATGTATATGGGGAGGTACAAGCTCCAACACGGTTTTATAGTGAAAACTGCAGGAACTTCAAACCGGCACTAGGAAACACACTGAGAAAAAAGAGAAAAAGTTTCTCCTGCAAACCGTTCAGTTTGTGCTAGATGAACGAACGTCTCTCCACATGCTCAGTTCTGAGAGATAAGTGTGTGTGAAAGCCGTCCTTCACCTAGCTTGTTGGGAGCACAAAGTTTCTTTTCAGTTGCAAACTCCACTCCATATATATATATGGGGAGGTACAAGCTCCAACTCGGTTTTACAGTGAAAACTGCAGGAACTTCAAACCGGCACTAGGAAACAAACAGAGAAAACAGAGTAAAAGTTTCTCCTGAAACCAATTCAGTTTGGGCTAGATGAAAGAACGTCTCTCCACATGCTCAGTTCTGAGAGATAAGTGTGTATGAAAGCCGTCCTTCACCTAGCTTGTTGGGAACACAAAGTTTCTTTTCAGTTGCAAACTGCACTCCATACATATATATGTGGAGGTACTAGCTCCAACTCGGTTTTACAGTGAAAACTGCAGGAACATCAAACCGGCACTAGGAAACAGACTGAGAAACCAGAGTAAAAGTTTCTCCTGCAAACCATTCACTTTGTGCTAGATGAACGAACGTCTCTCCACATGCTCAGTTCTGAGAGAAAAGTGAGTGTGAAAGCTGTCCTTCACCTAGCTTGTTGGGAACACAAAGTTTCTTTTAAGTTGCAAACTCCACTCCATACATATATATGGGGAGGTACTAGCTCCAACTCGCTTTTACAGTGAAAACTGCAGGAACTTCAAACCGGCACTAGGAAACAGACTGAGAAACCAGAGTAAAAGTTTCCCCTGCCACCCGTTCTCTTTGTGCTAAATGAACGAACGTCTCTCCACATGCTCATTTCTGAGAGATAAGTGTGTGTGAAGGCCGCCCTTCACATAGCTTGTTGGGAACACAAAGTTTCTTTTCAGTTGCAAACTCCACCCCATACATATATGTGGGTTGGTTCTAGCTCCAACTCGGTTTTACAGTGAAAACTGCAGGAACTTCAAACCGGCACTAGGAAACAGACTGAGAAACCAGAGTAAAAGTTTCTCCTGCAAACCGTTCACTTTGTGCTAGATGAACGAACGTCTCTCCACATGCTCAGTTCTGAGGGAAAAGTGAGTGTGAAAGCTGTCCTTCACCTAGCTTGTTGGGAACACAAAGTTTCTTTTCAGTTGCAAACTCCACTCCATACATATATATGGGGATGTACTAGCTCCAACTCCCTTTTACAGTGAAAACTGCAGGAACTTCAAACCGGCACTAGGAAACAGACTGAGAAACCAGAGTAAATGTTTCCCCTGCAACCCGTTCTCTTTGTGCTAGATGAACGAACGTCTCTCCACATGCTCATTTCTGAGTGATAAGTGTGTGTGATACCCGCCCTTCACCTAGCTTGTTGGGAACACAAAGTTTCTTTTCAGTTGCAAACTCCAGTCCAAACATTTATATGGGGTGGTACTAGCTCCAACTCGGTTTTACAGTGAAAACTGCAGGAACTTCAAACCGGCACTAGGAAACAGACTGAGAAACCAGAGTAAAAGTTTCTCCTGCAACCCATTCCCTTTGTGCTAGATGAACGAACGTCTCTCCGCATGCTCAGTTCTGAGAGAAAAGTGAGTCTGAAAGCTTTACTTCACCTAGCTTGTTGGGAACACAAAGTTTCTTTTCAGTTGCAAACTCCACTCCATACATATATATGGGGAGGTACTAGCTCCAACTCGCTTTTACAGTGAATACTGCAGGAACTTCAAACCGGCACTAGGAAACAGACTGAGAAACCAGAGTAAAAGTTTCCCCTGTAACCCGTTCTCTTTGTGCTAGATGAACGAACGTCTCTCCACATACTCATTTCTGAGAAATAAGTGTGTGTGAAAGCCGCCCTTCACCTAGCTTGTTGGGAACACAAAGTTTCTTTTCAGTTGCAAACTCCTCCCCATACATATATATGGGGTGGTACTAGCTCCAACTCGGTTTTACAGCGAAAACTGCAGGAACTTCAAACCGGCACTAGGAAACAGACTGAGAAAACAGAGTAAAAGTTTTTCCTGCAACCCATTCCCTTTGTGTAGATGAACGAAAGTCTCTCCTCATGCTCAGTTCTGAGAGATAAGTGTGTATGAAAGCCGTCCTTCACCTAGCTTGTTGGGAACACAAAGTTTCTTTTCAGTTGCAAACTCCACTCCATAAATATATATGGGGAGGTACTAGCTCCAACTCGGTTTTACAGTGAAAACTGCAGGAACTTCAAACCGGCACTAGGAAACAGACTGAGAAACCAGAGTAAAAGTTTCTCCTGCAACTCGTTCCCTTTGTGCTAGATGAACGAACGTCTCTCCACATGCTCAGATGTGAGAGAAATGTGTGTGTGAAAGCCGTCCTTCACCTAGCTTGTTGGGAACACAAATTTCTTTTCAGTTGCAAACTCCACTCCATACATGTATATGGGGAGGTACAAGCTCCAACACGGTTTTATAGTGAAAATTGCAGGAACTTCAAACCGGCACTAGGAAACACACTGAGAAAAAAGAGAAAAAGTTTCTCCTGCAAACCGTTCAGTTTGTGCTAGATGAACGAACGTCTCTCCACATGCTCAGTTCTGAGAGATAAGTGTGTGTGAAAGCCGTCCTTCACCTAGCTTGTTGGGAGCACAAAGTTTCTTTTCAGTTGCAAACTCCACTCCATATATATATATGGGGAGGTACAAGCTCCAACTCTGTTTTACAGTGAAAACTGCAGGAACTTCAAACCGGCACTAGGAAACAAACAGAGAAAACAGAGTAAAAGTTTCTCCTGAAACCAATTCAGTTTGGGCTAGATGAAAGAACGTCTCTCCACATGCTCAGTTCTGAGAGATAAGTGTGTATGAAAGCCGTCCTTCACCTAGCTTGTTGGGAACACAAAGTTTCTTTTCAGTTGCAAACTGCACTCCATACATATATATGTGGAGGTACTAGCTCCAACTCGGTTTTACAGTGAAAACTGCAGGAACATCAAACCGGCACTAGGAAACAGACTGAGAAACCAGAGTAAAAGTTTCTCCTGCAAACCGTTCACTTTGTGCTAGATGAACGAACGTCTCTCCACATGCTCAGTTCTGAGAGAAAAGTGAGTGTGAAAGCTGTCCTTCACCTAGCTTGTTGGGAACACAAAGTTTCTTTTCAGTTGCAAACTCCACTCCATACATATATATGGGGAGGTACTAGCTCCAACTCGCTTTTACAGTGAAAACTGCAGGAACTTCAAACCGGCACTAGGAAACAGACTGAGAAACCAGAGTAAAAGTTTCCCCTGCCACCCGTTCTCTTTGTGCTAAATGAACGAACGTCTCTCCACATGCTCATTTCTGAGAGATAAGTGTGTGTGAAGGCCGCCCTTCACATAGCTTGTTGGGAACACAAAGTTTCTTTTCAGTTGCAAACTCCACCCCATACATATATGTGGGTTGGTTCTAGCTCCAACTCGGTTTTACAGTGAAAACTGCAGGAACTTCATACCGGCACTAGGAAACAGACTGAGAAACCAGAGTAAAAGTTTCTCCTGCAAACCCTTCTCTTTTTGCTAGATGAACGAACGTCTCTCCACATGCTCAGTTCTGAGAGAAAAGTGAGTGTGATAGCTGTCCTTCACCTATCTTGTTGGGAACACATAGTTTCTTTTCAGTTGCAAACTCCACTCCATACATATATATGGGGAGGTACAAGCTCCAACTCGCTTTTACAGTGAAAATTGCAGGAACATCAAACCGGCACTAGGAAACAGACTGAGAAAACAGAGTAAAAGATTCTCCTGCAACCCCTTCCCTTTGTGCTAGATGAACGGACGTCTCTCCACATGCTCAGTTCTGAGAGATAAGTGTGTGTGAAAACCGTCCTTCACCTAGCTTGTGGTGAGCACAATGTTTCTTTTCTGTTGCAAACTCCACTGCATATATATATATGGGGAGGTACAAGCTCCAATTCGGTTTTACAGTGAAAACTGAAGGAACTTCAAACCGCCACTAGGAAACAGACTGAGAAACCAGAGTAAAAGTTTCCCCTGCAACCCGTTCTCTTTGTGCTAGATGAACGAACGACTCTCCAAATGCTCATTTCTGAGAGATAAGTGTGTGTGATACCCGCCCTTCACCTAGCTTGTTGAGAACACAAAGTTTCTTTTCAGTTGCAAACTCCAGTCCAAACATATATATGGGGTGGTACTAGCTCCAACTAGGTTTTACAGTGAAAACTGCAGGAACTTCAAACCGGCACTAGGAAACAGACTGAGAATACAGATTAAAGTTTCTCCTGCAACCCCTTCCCTTTGTGCTAGATGAACGAACGTCTCTCCACATGCTCAGTTCTGAGAGAAAAGTGAGTCTGAAAGCTGTACTTCACCTAGCTTGTTGGGAAAAAAAGTTTCTTTTCAGTTGCAAACTCCACTCCATACATATATATGGGGTGGTACTAGCTCCAACTCGGTTTTACAGTGAAAACTGCAGGAACTTCAAACCGGCACTGGGAAACAGACTGAGAAACCAGAGTAAAAGTTTCTCCTGCAACCCATTCCCTTTGTGTAGATGAACGAACGTCTCTCCACATGCTCACTTCTGAGAGATAAGTGTGTATGAAAGCCGTCCTTCACCTAGCTTGTTGGGAACACAAAGTTTCTTTTCATTTGCAAACTCCACTCCATACATATATATGGGGAGGTACTAGCTCCAACTCGGTTTTACAGTGAAAACTGCAGGAACTTCAAACCGGCACTAGGAAACAGACTGAGAAACCAGAGTAAAAGTTTCTCCTGCAACTCGTTCCCTTTGTGCTAGATGAAATAACGTCTCTCCACATGCTCAGATCTGAGAGAAAATTGTGTGTGAAAGCCGTCCTTCACCTAGCTTGTTGGGAACACAAAGTTTCTTTTCAGTTGCAAACTCCACTCCATACATGTATATGGGGTGGTACAAGCTCCAACTCGGTTTTAGAGTGAAAACTGCAGGAACTTCAAACCGGCACTAGGAAACAGACTGAGAAACCAGAGTAAAAGTTTCTCCTGCGAACCGTTCAGTTTGTGCTAGATGAACGAACGTCTCTCCACATGCTCAGTTCTGAGAGAAAAGTGAGTGTGAAAGCCGTCCTTCACCTAGCTTGTTGGGAGCACAAAGTTTCTTTTCAGTTGCAAACTCCACTCCATATATATATATGGGGTGGTACAAGCTCCAACTCGGTTTTACAGTGAAAACTGCAGGAACTTCAAACCGGCACTAGGAAACAGACTGAGAAACCAGAGAAAAAGTTTCTCCTGCAACCCGTTCCATTTGTGCTAGATGAACGATCGTCTATCCACATGCTCAATTCTGAGAGATAATTGTGTGTGAATGCCGTCCTTCACCTAGCTTGTTGGGAACACAAAGTTTCTTTTCAGTTTCAAAAACCACTACATACATATATATTGGGAGGTACTAGCTCCAACTCGGTTTTACAGTGAAAACTGCAGGAAATTCAAACCGTCACCAGGAAACAGACTGAGAAACAGAGTAAAAGTTTCTCCTGCAACCCGTTCCATTTGTGCCAAATGAACGATCGTCTCTCCACATGCTCAGTTCTGAGAAATAAGTGTGTGTGAAAGCCGTCCTTCACCTAGCTTGTTGGGAACACAAATTTTCTTTTCAGTTGCAAACCCCACTCCATATATATATATGGGGAGGTACTAGCTCCAACTCGGTTTTACAGTGAAAACTGCAGGAACTTCAAACCGGCACTAGGAAACAGACTGAGAGACCAGAGTAAAAGTTTCTCCTGCAACCCGTTCCCTTTGTGCTAGATGAATGAACTTCTATCCACATGCTCATTTCTGAGAGATAAATGTGTGTGAAAGCCGTCCTTCACCTAGCTTGTAGGGAACACAAAGTTTCTTTTCAGTTGCAAGCTCCACTCCATACAAATATATGGGGAGGTACTAGCTCCAACTCGGTTTTACACTGAAAACTGCAGGAACTTCATCCCGGCACTAGGAAACAGACTGAGAAACCAGAGTAAAATTTCTCCTGCAATCCCGTTCCAATTGTGCCAAATGAACGAACGTCTCTCAACATGCTCAGTTCTGAGAGATAAGTGTGTATGAAAGCCGTACTTCACCTAGCTTGTTGGGAACACAAAGTTTCTCATCAGTTGCAAACCCCACTCCATACATATATATGGGGAGGTTCTAGCTCCAACTCGGTTTTACAGTGAAAACTGCAGGAACTTCCAACCGGCACTAGGAAACAGACTGAGAAACCAGAGTAAAAGTTTCTCCTGCAACCCGTTCCCTTTGTGCTAGATGAACGAACGTCTCTCTACATTCTCATTTCTGAAAGATAAGTGTGTGTGAACGCCGTCCTTCCCCTAGCTTGTTGGGAACACAAAGTTTCTTTTCAGGTTCCAACACCACTCAATACATATATATGTGGAGGTACGAGCTCCAACTCGGTTTTACAGTGAAAACTGCAGGAACTTCAAACCGGCACTAGGAAACATACTGAGAAACCAGAGTAAAAGTTTCTCCTGCAACCCGTTCACTTTGTGCCAAATGAACGAACGTCTCTCCACATGCTCAGTTCTGAGAGATAAGTGTGTATGAAAGCCGTCCTTCACCTAGCTTTTTGGGAACACAAAGTTTCTTTTCAGTTGCAAACTCCACTCCAAACATATATATGGGGAGGTACTAGCTCCAACTCGGTTTTACAGTGAAAACTGCAGGAACTTCAAACCCGCACTAGGAAACAGACTGAGAAACCAAAGTAATAGTTGCTCCTGCAACCCGTTCCATTTGTGCTAGATGAACGAACGTCTCTCCACATGCTCAGATCTGAGAGATAATTGTGTGTTAATGCCGTTCTTCACCTAGATTGTTGGGAACACAAAGTTTCTTTTCAGTTGCAAACTCCACTCCAAACATATATATGGGGGGTACTAGCTCCAACACGGTTTTTCAGTGAAAAATGCAGGAACTTCAAACCGGCACTAAGAAAAAAATTGAGAAACCAGAGTAATAGATTATACTGCAACCCGTTCCATTTGTGCTAGATGAACGATCGTCTCTCCACATGCTCAGTACTGAGAGATAAGTGTGTGTGAAAGCCGTCCTTCACCTACCTTGTTGGGAACACAAATTTTCTTTTCAGTTGCAATCGCCACTCCATACATATATATGGGGTGGTACTAGCTCCAACTCGGTTTTACAGTGAAAACTGCAGGAACTTCAAACCGGCACTAGGAAACAGACTGAGAAACCAGAGTAAAAGTTTCTCCTGCATCCCGTTCCATTTGTGCTAGATGAACGAACTTCTCTCCACATGCTCAGTTCTGAGAGATAAGTGTGTGTGTAAGCCGTCCTTCACCTAGCTTGTTGGGAACACAAAGTTTCTTTTCAGTTGCAAACTCCACTCCATACATGTATATGGGGAGGTACAAGCTCCAACACGGTTTTATAGTGAAAACTGCAGGAACTTCAAACCGGCACTAGGAAAAACACTGAGAAAAAAGAGTAAAAGTTTCTCCTGCAAACCGTTCAGTTTGTGCTAGATGAACGAACGTCTCTCCACATGCTCAGTTCTGAGAGATAAGTGTGTGTGAAAGCCGTCCTTCACCTAGCTTGTTGGGAGCACAAAGTTTCTTTTCAGTTGCAAACTCCACTCCATATATATATATGGGGAGGTACAATCTCCAACTCGGTTTTACAGTGAAAACTGCAGGAACTTCAAACCTGCACTAGGAAACAAACAGAGAAAACAGAGTAAAAGTTTCTCCTGAAACCAATTCAGTTTGGGCTAGATGAACGAACGTCTCTCCACATGCTCATTTCTGAGAGATAAGTGTGTGTGAAGGCCGCCCTTCACCTAGCTTGTTGGGAACACAAAGTTTCTTTTCAGTTGCAAACTCCACCCCATACATATATGTGGGTTGGTTCTAGCTCCAACTCTGTTTTACAGTGAAAACTGCAGGAACTTCATACCGGCACTAGGAAACAGACTGAGAAACCAGAGTAAAAGTTTCTCCTGCAAACCCTTCTCTTTGTGCTAGATGAACGAACGTCTCTCCACATGCTCAGTTCTGAGAGAAAAGTGAGTGTGATAGCTGTCCTTCACCTATCTTGTTGGGAACACAAAGTTTCTTTTCAGTTGCAAACTCCACTCCATACATATATATGGGGAGGTACAAGCTCCAACTCGCTTTTACAGTGAAAACTGCAGGAACTTCAAACCGGCACTAGGAAACAGACTGAGAAAACAGAGTAAAAGATTCTCCTGCAACCCCTTCCCTTTGTGCTAGATGAACGGACGTCTCTCCACATGCTCAGTTCTGAGAGATAAGTGTGTGTGAAAACCGTCCTTCACCTAGCTTGTGGTGAGCACAATGTTTCTTTTCTGTTGCAAACTCCACTGCATATATATATATGGGGAGGTACAAGCTCCAATTCGGTTTTACAGTGAAAACTGAAGGATCTTCAAACCGCCACTAGGAAACAGACTGAGAAACCAGAGTAAAAGTTTCCCCTGCAACCCGTTCTCTTTGTGCTAGATGAACGAACGACTCTCCAAATGCTCATTTCTGAGAGATAAGTGTGTGTGATACCCGCCCTTCACCTAGCTTGTTGAGAACACAAAGTTTCTTTTCAGTTGCAAACTCCAGTCCAAACATATATATGGGGTGGTACTGGCTCCAACTAGGTTTTACAGTGAAAACTGCAGGAACTTCAAACCGGCACTAGGAAACAGACTGAGAATACAGAGTAAAAGTTTCTCCTGCAACCCCTTCCCTTTGTGCTAGATGAACGAACGTCTCTCCACATGCTCAGTTCTGAGAGAAAAGTGAGTCTGAAAGCTGTACTTCACCTAGCTTGTTGGGAAAAAAAGTTTCTTTTCAGTTGCAAACTCCACTCCATACATATATATAGGGGTGGTACTAGCTCCAACTCGGTTTTACAGTGAAAACTGCAGGAACTTCAAACCGGCACTGGGAAACAGACTGAGAAACCAAAGTAAAAGTTTCTCCTGCAACCCATTCCCTTTGTGTAGATGAACGAACGTCTCTCCACATGCTCACTTCTGAGAGATAAGTGGGTATGAAAGCCGTCCTTCACCTAGCTTGTTGGGAACACAAAGTTTCTTTTCAGTTGCAAACTCCACTCCATACATATATATGGGGAGGTACTAGCTCCAACTCGGTTTTACAGTGAAAACTGCAGGAACTTCAAACCGGCACTAGGAAACAGACTGAGAAACCAGAGTAAAAGTTTCTCCTGCAACTCGTTCCCTTTGTGCTAGATGAACTAACGTCTCTCCACATGCTCAGATCTGAGAGAAAAGTGTGTGTGAATGCCGTCCTTCACCTAGCTTGTTGGGAACACAAAGTTTCTTTTCAGTTGCAAACTCCACTCCATACATGTATATGGGGAGGTACAAGCTCCAACTCGGTTTTAGAGTGAAAACTGCAGGAACTTCAAACCGGCACTAGGAAACAGACTGAGAAACCAGAGTAAAAGTTTCTCCTGCAAACCGTTCAGTTTGTGCTAGATGAACGAACGTCTCTCCACATGCTCAGTTCTGAGAGATAAGTGTGTGTGAAAGCCGTCCTTCACCTAGCTTGTTGGGAGCACAAAGTTTCTTTTCAGTTGCAAACTCCACTCCATATATATATATGGGGTGGTACAAGCTCCAACTCGGTTTTACAGTGAAAACTGCAGGAACTTCAAACCGGCACTAGGAAACAGACAAAGAAAACAGAGTAAAAGTTTCTCCTGAAACCATTTCAGTTTGGGCTAGATGAACGAACGTCTCTCCACATGCTCAGTTCTGAGAGATAAGTGTGTATGAAAGCCGTCCTTCACCTAGCTTGTTGGGAACACAAAGTTTCTTTTCAGTTGCAAACTCCACTCCAAACATTTATATGTGGAGGTACTAGCTCCAACTCTGTTTTACAGTGAAAACTGTAGGAACATCAAACCGGCACTAGGAAACAGACTGAGAAACCAGAGTAAAAGTTTCTCCTACAAACCGTTCACTTTGTGCTAGATGAACGAACGTCTCTCCACATGCTCATTTCTGAGAGATAAGTGTGTGTGAAAGCCGCCCTACACCTAGCTTGTTGGGAACACAAAGTTTCTTTTCAGTTGCAAACCCCACTCCATACATATATATGGGGAGGTACTAGCTCCAACTCTATTTTACAGTGAAAACTGCAGGAACTTCAAACCGGCACTAGGAAACATACTGAGAAACCAGAGTAAAAGTTTCTCCTGCAACCCCTTCCCTTTGAGCTAGATGAACGAACGTCTCTCCACATGCTCAGTTCTGAGAAATAAATGAGTGTGATAGCTGTCCTTCACCTAGCTTGTTGGGAACACAAAGTTTCTTTTCAGTTGCAAACTCCACTCCATACATATATATGGGGAGGTACCTGCTCCAACTCGCTTTTACAGTGAAAACTGCAGGAACTTCAAACCGGCACTAGGAAACAGTCTGAGAAAACAGAGAAAAGATTCTCCTGCAACCCCTTCCATTTGTGCTAGATGAACGGACGTCTCTCCACATGCTCAGTTCCGAGAGATAAGTGTGTGTGAAAACCGTCCTTCACCTAGCTTATTGGGAACACAAAGTTTCTTTTCAGTTGCAAACTCCACTCCATACATGTATATGGGTAGGTAAAAGCTCCAACACGGTTTTACAGTGAAAACTGTAGAAACTTCAAACCGGCACTAGGAAACAGACTGAGAAACCAGAGTAAAAGTTTCTCCTGAAACCAGTTCAGTTTGGGCTAGGTGAACGAACGTCTCTCCACATACTCATTTCTGAGAGATAAGTGAGTGTGAAAGCCGTCCTTCACCTAGCTTGTTGGGAACACAAAGATTCTTTTCAGTTTCAAACCCCACTCCATACATATATATTTGGAGTTACTTGCTCCAACTCGCTTTTACAGTGAAAACTGCAGGAAATTCAAACCGGCACTAGGAAACAGACTGAGAAACCAGAGTAAAAGTTTCTCCTGCAACCCGTTCCATTTGTGCCAAATGAACGAAAGTCTCTCCACATGCTCAGTTCTGAGAGATAAGTGTGTATGAAAGCCGTAATTCAACTAGCTTGTTGTTAACACAAAGTATCTATTCATTTGCAATCTCCACTCCATACATATATATTGGGAGGTACTAGCTCCAACCCGGTTTTACAGTGAAAAATGCAGGAACTTCAAACCGGCACTAGGAAACAGACTGAGAAACCAAAATAATGTTTGCTCCTGCAACCCGTTACATTTGTGCTAGATGAACGATCGTCTCTCCACATGCTCAGTTCAAAGAGATAAGTGTGTGTGAAAGCCGTTCTTCACCTAGCTTTTTGGGAACACAAAGTTTCTTTTCAGTTGCAAACTCCACTCCAAACATATATATGGGGAGGTACTAGCTCCAACTCGGTTTTACAGTGAAAACTGCAGGAACTTCAAACCGGCACTAGGAAATAGACTGAGAAACCAAAGTAATAGTTGCTCCTGCAACCCGTTCCATTTGTGCTAGATGAACGATCGTCTCTCCACATGCTCTGTTCAAAGAGATAAGTGTGTGTGAAAGCCGTCCTTCACCTAGCTAGTTGGGAACACAAAGTTTCTTTTAAGTTGCAAACTCCAATCCATACATATATATGGGGAGGTACTAGCTCCAACACGGTTTTTCAGTGAAAAATGCAGGAAATTCAAACCGGCACTAGGAAACAGACTGAGAAACCAGAGTAAAAGTTTCTCCTGCAACCCGTTCCATTTGTGCTAGATGAACGATCGTCTATCCACATGCTCAATTCTGAGAGATAATTGTGTGTGAATGCCGTCCTTCACCTAGCTTGTTTGGAACACAAAGATTCTTTTCAGTTTCAAACACCACTACATACATATATATTGGGAGGTACTAGCTCCAACTCGGTTTTACAGTGAAAACTGCAGGAACTTCAAACCGTCACCAGGAAACAGACTGAGAAACAGAGTAAAAGTTTCTCCTGCAACCCGTTCCATTTGTGCCAAATGAACGAACGTTTCTCCACATGCTCTGTTCTGAGAGTTAAATGTGTGTGAAAGCCGTCCTTCACCTAGCTTGTTGGGAACAAAAAGTTTCTTTTCAGTTGCAAACTCCACTCCAAACATATATATGGGGTGGTACTAGCTTCAACTCGGATTTACAGTGAAAACTGCAGGCACTTCAAAGCGGCACCAGGAAACAGACTGAGAAACCAGAGTAAAAGTTTCTTCTGCAACCCGTTCCATTTGTGCTAGATGAACGATAGTCTCTCCACATGCTCAGTTCTGAGAAATAAGTGTGTGTGAAAGCCGTCCTTCACCTAGCTTGTTGGGAACACAAATTTTCTTTTCAGTTGCAAACCCCACTCCATATATATATATGGGGAGGTACTAGCTCCAACTCGGTTTTACAGTGAAAACTGCAGGAACTTCAACCCGGAACTAGGAAACAGACTGAGAAACCAGAGTATAATTACTCCTGCAACCCGTTCCAATTGTGCCAAATGAACGAACGTCTCTCAACATGCTCAGTTCTGAGAGATAAGTTTGTATGAAAGCCGTACTTCACCTAGCTTGTTGGGAACACAAATTTTCTATTCAGTTGCAAACTCCACTCCATACATATATATGGGGAGGTTCTAGCTCAAACTCGGTTATACAGTGAAAACTGCAGGAACTTCAAACCGGCACTAGGATACAGACTGAGAAACCAGAGAAAAGTTTCTCCTGCAACCCGTTCCCTTTGTGCTAGATGAGCGAACGTCTCTCCACATTCTCAGTTCTGAAAGATAAGTGTGTGTGAAAGCCGTCCTTCACCTAGCTTGTTGGTAACACAAAGTTTCTTTTCAGTGTCCAACACCACTCAATATATATATATATGGAGGTATGAGCTCCAACTCGGTTTTACAGTGAATACTGCAGGAACTTCAAACCGGCACTAGGAAACAGACTGAGAAACCAGAGTAAAAGTTTCTCCTGCAACCCGTTCCATTTGTGCTAGATGAACGATCGTCTATCCACATGCTCAATTCTGAGAGATAATTGTGTGTGAATGCCGTCCTTCACCTAGCTTGTTTGGAACACAAAGATTCTTTTCAGTTTCAAACACCACTACATACATATATATTGGGAGGTACTAGCTCCAACTCGGTTTTACAGTGAAAACTGCAGGAACTTCAAACCGTCACCAGGAAACAGACTGAGAAACAGAGTAAAAGTTTCTCCTGCAACCCGTTCCATTTGTGCCAAATGAACGAACGTTTCTCCACATGCTCTGTTCTGAGAGTTAAATGTGTGTGAAAGCCGTCCTTCACCTAGCTTGTTGGGAACAAAAAGTTTCTTTTCAGTTGCAAACTCCACTCCAAACATATATATGGGGTGGTACTAGCTTCAACTCGGATTTACAGTGAAAACTGCAGGCACTTCAAAGCGGCACCAGGAAACAGACTGAGAAACCAGAGTAAAAGTTTCTTCTGCAACCCGTTCCATTTGTGCTAGATGAACGATAGTCTCTCCACATGCTCAGTTCTGAGAAATAAGTGTGTGTGAAAGCCGTCCTTCACCTAGCTTGTTGGGAACACAAATTTTCTTTTCAGTTGCAAACCCCACTCCATAAATATATATGGGGAGGTACTAGCTCCAACTCGGTTTTACAGTGAAAACTGCAGGAACTTCAACCCGGAACTAGGAAACAGACTGAGAAACCAGAGTATAATTACTCCTGCAACCCGTTCCAATTGTGCCAAATGAACGAACGTCTCTCAACATGCTCAGTTCTGAGAGATAAGTTTGTATGAAAGCCGTACTTCACCTAGCTTGTTGGGAACACAAATTTTCTATTCAGTTGCAAACTCCACTCCATACATATATATGGGGAGGTTCTAGCTCAAACTCGGTTATACAGTGAAAACTGCAGGAACTTCAAACCGGCACTAGGATACAGACTGAGAAACCAGAGAAAAGTTTCTCCTGCAACCCGTTCCCTTTGTGCTAGATGAGCGAACGTCTCTCCACATTCTCAGTTCTGAAAGATAAGTGTGTGTGAAAGCCGTCCTTCCCCTAGCTTGTTGGGAACACAAAGTTTCTTTTCAGTGTCCAACACCACTCAATATATATATATATGGAGGTATGAGCTCCAACTCGGTTTTACAGTGAATACTGCAGGAACTTCAAACCGGCACTAGGAAACAGACTGAGAAACCAGAGTAAAAGTTTCTCCTGCAACCGGTTCACTTTTTGCCAAATGAACGAACGTCTCTCCACATGCTCAGTTCTGAGAGATAAGTGTGTATGAAAGCCGTCCTTCACCTAGCTTGTTGGGAACACAGAGTTTCTATTCAGTTGCAAACTCCACTCCATACATATATATGGGGAGGTACAAACTCCAACTCGGTTTTACAGTGAAAACTGCAGGAACTTCAAACCGGCACTAGGAAACAGACTGAGAAACCAGAGTAAAAGTTTCCCTGCATCCCGTTACCTTTGTGCTAGATGAACGAACGTCTCTCCACATGCTCAGTTCTTAGAGATAAGTGTGTGTGAAAGCCGTCCTTCACCTAGCTTTTTGGGAACACAAAGTTTCTTTTCAGTTGCAAACGCCACTCCAAACATATATATGGGGAGGTACTAGCTCCAACTCGGTTTTACAGTGAAAACTGCAGGAACTTCAAACCGGCACTAGGAAACAGACTGAGAAACCAAAGTAATAGTTGCTCCTGCAACGCGTTCCATTTGTGCTAGATGAACGATCGTCTCTCCACATGCTCAGTTCAAAGAGATAAGTGTGTTTGAAAGCCGTCCTTCACCTAGCTAGTTGGGAACACAAAGTTTCTTTTAAGTTGCAAACTCCAATCCATACATATATATGGGGAGGTACTAGCTCCAACACGGTTTTTCAGTGAAAAATGCAGGAACTTCAAACCGGCACTAGGAAACAGACTGAGAAACCAGAGAAAAAGTTTCTCCTGCAACCCGTTCCATTTGTGCTAGATGAACGATCGTCTATCCACATGCTCAATTCTGAGAGATAATTGTGTGTGAATGCCGTTCTTCACCTAGCTTGTTGGGAACACAAAGTTTCTTTTCAGTTTCAAAAACCACTACATACATATATATTGGGAGGTACTAGCTCCAACTCGGTTTTACAGTGAAAACTGCAGGAACTTCAAACCGTCA
Source organism: Camelus dromedarius (assembly GCF_036321535.1). Classification (NCBI taxonomy): domain Eukaryota; kingdom Metazoa; phylum Chordata; class Mammalia; order Artiodactyla; family Camelidae; genus Camelus; species Camelus dromedarius. Next base: position 3,240,906 of record NW_026989771.1, on the reverse strand, counting down.
CCAGGAAACAGACTGAGAAACAGAGTAAAAGTTTCTCCTGCAACCCGTTCCATTTGTGCCAAATGAACGATCGTCTCTCCACATGCTCAGTTCTGAGAAATAAGTGTGTGTGAAAGCCGTACTTCACCTAGCTTGTTGGGAACACAAATTTTCTTTTCAGTTGCAAACCCCACTCCATATATATATATGGGGAGGTACTAGCTCCAACTCGGTTTTACAGTGAAAACTGCAGGAACTTCAAACCGGCACTAGGAAACAGACTGAGAGACCAGAGTAAAAGATTCTCCTGCAACCCGTTCCCTTTGTGCTAGATGAACGAACTTCTATCCACATGCTCATTTCTGAGAGATAAATTTGTGTGAAAGCCGTCCTTCACCTAGCTTGTTGGGAACACAAAGTTTCTTTTCAGTTGCAAGCTCCACTCCATACAAATATATGGGGAGGTACTAGCTCCAACTCGGTTTTACAGTGAAAACTGCAGGAACTTCAAACCGGCACTAGGAAACAGACTGAGAAATCAGAGTAAAATTTCTCCTGCAACCCGTTCCCTTTGTGCTAGATGAACGAACGTCTCTCCACATTCTCATTTCTGAAAGATAAGTGTGTGTGAACGCCGTCCTTCCCCTAGCTTGTTGGGAACACAAAGTTTCTTTTCAGGATCCAACACCACTCAATACATATATATGTGGAGGTACGAGCTCCAACTCGGTTTTACAGTGAAAACTGCAGGAACTTCAAACCGGCACTAGGAAACAGACTGAGAAACCAGAGTAAAAGTTTCTCCTGCAACCCGTTCACTTTGTGCCAAATGAACGAACGTCTCTCCACATGCTCAGTTCTGAGAGATAAGTGTGTATGAAAGCCGTCCTTCACCTAGCTTGTTGGGAACACAGAGTTTCTATTCAGTTGTAAACTCCACTCCATACATATATATGGGGAGGTACTAACTCCAACTCGGTTTTACAGTGAAAACTGCAGGAACTTCAAACCGGCACTAGGAAACAGACAGACAAACCAGAGTAAATTTTCCCTGCATCCCGTTACATTTGTGCTAGATGAACGAACGTCTCTCCACATGCTCAGTTCTGAGAGATAAGTGTGTGTTAAAGCCGTCCTTCACCTAGCTTTTTGGGAACACAAAGTTTCTTTTCAGTTGCAAACTCCACTCCAAACATATATATGGGGAAGTACTAGCTCCAAATCGGTTTTACAGTGAAAACTGCAGGAACTTCAAACCCGCACTAGGAAACAGACTGAGAAACCAAAGTAATAGTTGCTCCTGCAACCCGTTCCATTTGTGCTAGATGAACGAACGTCTCTCCACATGATCAGTTCTGAGAGATAAGTGTGTGTTAATGCCGTTCTTCACCTAGATTGTTGGGAACACAAAGTTTCTTTTCAGTTGCAAACTCCACTCCAAAAATATATATGGGGGGTACTAGCTCCAACACGGTTTTTCAGTGAAAAATGCAGGAACTTCAAACCGGCATTAAGAAAAAAATTGAGAAACCAGAGTAATAGATTATACTGCAACCCGTTCCATTTGTGCTAGATGAACGATCGTCTCTCCACATGCTCAGTACTGAGAGATAAGTGTGTGTGAAAGCCGTCCTTCACCTACCTTGTTGGGAACACAAATTTTCTTTTCAGTTGCAATCGCCACTCCATACATATATATGGGGTGGTACTAGCTCCAACTCGGTTTTACAGTGAAAACTGCAGGAACTTCAAACCGGCACTAGGAAACAGACTGAGAAACCAGAGTAAAAGTTTCTCCTGCATCCCGTTCCATTTGTGCTAGATGAACGAACTTCTCTCCACATGCTCAGTTCTGAGAGATTAGTGTGTGTGTAAGCCGTCCTTCACCTAGCTTGTTGGGAACACAAAGTTTCTTTTCAGTTGCAAACTCCACTCCATACATGTATATGGGGTGGTACAAGCTCCAACTCGGTTTTACAGTGAAAACTGCAGGAACTTCAAACCGGCACTAGGAAACAGACTGAGAAACCAGAGAAAAAGTTTCTCCTGCAACCCGTTCACTTTGTGCCAAATGAACGAACGTCTCTCCACATGCTCAGTTCTGAGAGATAAGTGTGAATGAAAGCCGTCCTTCACCTAGCTTGTTGGGAACACAGAGTTTCTATTCAGTTGCAAACTCCACTCCATAAATATATATGGGGAGGTACTAGCTCCAACTCGGTTTTACAGTGAAAACTGCAGGAACTTCAAATCGGCACTAGGAAACAGACTGAGAAACCAGAGTAAAAGTTTCTCCTGCAACTCGTTCCCGTTGTGCTAGATGAACGAACGTCTCTCCACATGCTCAGATCTGAGAGAAATGTGTGTGTGAAAGCCGTCCTTCACCTAGCTTGTTGGGAACACAAATTTCTTTTCAGTTGCAAACTCCACTCCATACATGTATATGGGGAGGTACAAGCTCCAACACGGTTTTATAGTGAAAACTGCAGGAACTTCAAACCGGCACTAGGAAACACACTGAGAAAAAGAGTAAAAGTTTCTCCTGCAAACCGTTCAGTTTGTGCTAGATGAACGAACGTCTCTCCACATGCTCAGTTCTGAGAGATAAGTGTGTGTGAAAGCCGTCCTTCACCAAGCTTGTTGGGAGCACAAAGTTTCTTTTCAGTTGCAAACTCCACTCCATATATATATATGGGGAGGTACAAGCTCCAACTCGGTTTTACAGTGAAAACTGCAGGAACTTCAAACCGGCACTAGGAAACAAACAGAGAAACCAGTGTAAAAGTTTCTACTGCAACCCCTTCCCTTTGTGCTAGATGAACGAAAGTCTCTCCACATGCTCAGTTCTGAGAGAAAAGTGAGTCTGAAAGCTGACCTTCACCTAGCTTGTTGGGAACACAAAGTTTCTTTTCAGTTGCAAACTCCACTCCATACATATATATGGGGAGGTACTAGCTCCAACTCGCTTTTACTGTGAAAACTGCAGGAACTTCAAAACGGCACTAGGAAACAGACTGAGAAACCAGAGTAAAAGTTTCCCCTGCAACCCGTTCCCTTTGTGCTAGATGATCGAACGTCTCTCCACATGCTAATTTCTGAGAGATAAGTGTGTGTGAAAGCCGCCCTTCACCTAGCTTGTTGGGAACACAAAGTTTCTTTTCAGTTGCAAACTCCACCCCATACATATATATGGGCTGGTACTAGCTCCAACTCGGTTTTACAGTGAAAAATGCAGGAACTTCAAACCGGCACTAGGAAACAGACTGAGAATACAGAGTAAAAGTTTCTCCTGCAACCCCTTCCCTTTGTGCTAGATGAACGGACGTCTCTCCACATGCTCAGTTCTGAGAGATAAGTGTGTGTGAAAACCGTCCTTCACCTAGCTTGTTGGGAACACAAAGTTTCTTTTCAGTTGCAAACCCCACTCCAAACATATATATGTGGAAGTACTAGCTCCAACTCGGTTTTACAGTGAAAACTGCAGGAAATTCAAACCGGCACTAGGAAACAGACTGAGAAACCAGAGTAAAAGTTTCTCCTGCAAACCGTTCACTTTGTGCTAGATGAACGAACGTCTCTCCACATGCTCAGTTCTGAGGGAAAAGTGAGTGTGAAAGCTGTTCTTCACCTAGCTTGTTGGGAACACAAAGTTTCTTTTCAGTTGCAAACACCACTCCATACATATATATGGGGAGGTACTAGCTCCAACTCCCTTTTACAGTGAAAACTGCAGGAACTTCAAACCGGCACTAGGAAACAGACTGAGAAACCAGAGTAAATGTTTCCCCTGCAACCCGTTCTCTTTGTGCTAGATGAACGAACGTCTCTCCACATGCTCATTTCTGAGTGATAAGTGTGTGTGATACCCGCCCTTCACCTAGCTTGTTGGGAACACAAAGTTTCTTTTCAGTTGCAAACTCCAGTCCAAACATTTATATGGGGTGGTACTAGCTCCAACTCGGTTTTACAGTGAAAACTGCAGGAACTACAAACCGGCACTAGGAAACAGACTGAGAAACCAGAGTAAAAGTTTCTCCTGCAACCCATTCCCTTTGTGCTAGATGAACGAACGTCTCTCCGCATGCTCAGTTCTGAGAGAAAAGTGAGTCTGAAAGCTTTACTTCACCTAGCTTGTTGGGAACACAAAGTTTCTTTTCAGTTGCAAACTCCACTCCATACATATATATGGGGAGGTACTAGCTCCAACTCGCTTTTACAGTGAATACTGCAGGAACTTCAAACCGGCACTAGGAAACAGACTGAGAAACCAGAGTAAAAGTTTCCCCTGTAACCCGTTCTCTTTGTGCTAGATGAACGAACGTCTCTCCACATACTCATTTCTGAGAAATAAGTGTGTGTGAAAGCCGCCCTTCACCTAGCTTGTTGGGAACACAAAGTTTCTTTTCAGTTGCAAACTCCTCCCCATACATATATATGGGGTGGTACTAGCTCCAACTCGGTTTTACAGTGAAAACTGCAGGAACTTCAAACCGGCACTAGGAAACAGACTGAGAAAACAGAGTAAAAGTTTTTCCTGCAACCCATTCCCTTTGTGTAGATGAACGAAAGTCTCTCCACATGCTCAGTTCTGAGAGATAAGTGTGTATGAAAGCCGTCCTTCACCTAGCTTGTTGGGAACACAAAGTTTCTTTTCAGTTGCAAACTCCACTCCATAAATATATATGGTGAGGTACTAGCTCCAACTCGGTTTTACAGTGAAAACTGCAGGAACTTCAAACCGGCACTAGGAAACAGACTGAGAAACCAGAGTAAAAGTTTCTCCTGCAACTCGTTCCCTTTGTGCTAGATGAACGAACGTCTCTCCACATGCTCAGATCTGAGAGAAATGTGTGTGTGAAAGCCGTCCTTCACCTAGCTTGTTGGGAACACAAATTTCTTTTCAGTTGCAAACTCCACTCCATACATGTATATGGGGAGATACAAGCTCCAACACGGTTTTATAGTGAAAACTGCAGGAACTTCAAACCGGCACTAGGAAACACACTGAGAAAAAAGAGAAAAAGTTTCTCCTGCAAACCGTTCAGTTTGTGCTAGATGAACGAACGTCTCTCCACATGCTCAGTTCTGAGAGATAAGTGTGTGTGAAAGCCGTCCTTCACCTAGCTTGTTGGGAGCACAAAGTTTCTTTTCAGTTGCAAACTCCACTCCATATATATATATGGGGAGGTACAAGCTCCAACTCGGTTTTACAGTGAAAACTGCAGGAACTTCAAACCGGCACTAGGAAACAAACAGAGAATACAGAGTAAAAGTTTCTCCTGAAACCAATTCAGTTTGGGCTAGATGAACGAACGTCTCTCCACATGCTCAGTTCTGAGAGATAAGTGTGTATGAAAGCCGTCCTTCACCTAGCTTGTTGGGAACACAAAGTTTCTTTTCAGTTGCAAACTGCACTCCATACATATATATGTGGAGGTACTAGCTCCAACTCGGTTTTACAGTGAAAACTGCAGGAACATCAAACCGGCACTAGGAAACAGACTGAGAAACCAGAGTAAAAGTTTCTCCTGCAAACCGTTCACTTTGTGCTAGATGAACGAACGTCTCTCCACATGCTCAGTTCTGAGAGAAAAGTGAGTGTGAAAGCTGTCCTTCACCTAGCTTGTTGGGAACACAAAGTTTCTTTTCAGTTGCAAACTCCACTCCATACATATATATGGGGAGGTACTAGCTCCAACTCGCTTTTACAGTGAAAACTGCAGGAACTTCAAACCGGCACTAGGAAACAGACTGAGAAACCAGAGTAAAAGTTTCCCCTGCCACCCGTTCTCTTTGTGCTAAATGAACGAACGTCTCTCCACATGCTCATTTCTGAGAGATAAGTGTGTGTGAAGGCCGCCCTTCACATAGCTTGTTGGGAACACAAAGTTTCTTTTCAGTTGCAAACTCCACCCCATACATATATGTGGGTTGGTTCTAGCTCCAACTCGGTTTTACAGTGAAAACTGCAGGAACTTCATACCGGCACTAGGAAACAGACTGAGAAACCAGAGTAAAAGTTTCTCCTGCAAACCCTTCTCTTTGTGCTAGATGAACGAACGTCTCTCCACATGCTCAGTTCTGAGAGAAAAGTGAGTGTGATAGCTGTCCTTCACCTATCTTGTTGGGAACACAAAGTTTCTTTTCAGTTGCAAACTCCACTCCATACATATATATGGGGAGGTACAAGCTCCAACTCGCTTTTACAGTGAAAACTGCAGGAACATCAAACCGGCACTAGGAAACAGACTGAGAAAACAGAGTAAAAGATTCTCCTGCAACCCCTTCCCTTTGTGCTAGATGAACGGACGTCTCTCCACATGCTCAGTTCTGAGAGATAAGTGTGTGTGAAAACCGTCCTTCACCTAGCTTGTGGTGAGCACAATGTTTCTTTTCTGTTGCAAACCCCACTGCATATATATATATGGGGAGGTACAAGCTCCAATTCGGTTTTACAGTGAAAACTGAAGGAACTTCAAACCGCCACTAGGAAACAGACTGAGAAACCAGAGTAAAAGTTTCCCCTGCAACCCGTTCTCTTTGTGCTAGATGAACGAACGACTCTCCAAATGCTCATTTCTGAGAGATAAGTGTGTGTGATACCCGCCCTTCACCTAGCTTGTTGAGAACACAAAGTTTCTTTTCAGTTGCAAACTCCAGTCCAAACATATATATGGGGTGGTACTAGCTCCAACTAGGTTTTACAGTGAAAACTGCAGGAACTTCAAACCGGCACTAGGAAACAGACTGAGAATACAGAGTAAAAGTTTCTCCTGTAACCCCTTCCCTTTGTGCTAGATGAACGAACGTCTCTCCACATGCTCAGTTCTGAGAGAAAAGTGAGTCTGAAAGCTGTACTTCACCTAGCTTGTTGGGAAAAAAAGTTTCTTTTCAGTTGCAAACTCCACTCCATACATATATATGGGGTGGTACTAGCTCCAACTCGCTTTTACAGTGAAAACTGCAGGAACTTCAAACCGGCACTGGGAAACAGACTGAGAAACCAGAGTAAAAGTTTCTCCTGCAACCCATTCCCTTTGTGTAGATGAACGAACGTCTCTCCACATGCTCACTTCTGAGAGATAAGTGTGTATGAAAGCCGTCCTTCACCTAGCTTGTTGGGAACACAAAGTTTCTTTTCATTTGCAAACTCCACTCCATACATATATATGGGGAGGTACTAGCTCCAACTCGGTTTTACAGTGAAAACTGCAGGAACTTCAAACCGGCACTAGGAAACAGACTGAGAAACCAGAGTAAAAGTTTCTCCTGCAACTCGTTCCCTTTGTGCTAGATGAACTATCGTCTCTCCACATGCTCAGATCTGACAGAAAAGTGTGTGTGAAAGCCGTCCTTCACCTAGCTTGTTGGGAACACAAAGTTTCTTTTCAGTTGCAAACTCCACTCCATACATGTATATGGGGAGGTACAAGCTCCAACTCGGTTTTAGAGTGAAAACTGCAGGAACTTCAAACCGGCACTAGGAAACAGACTGAGAAAGCAGAGTAAAAGTTTCTCCTGCAAACCGTTCAGTTTGTGCTAGATGAACGAACGTCTCTCCACATGCTCAGTTCTGAGAGAAAATTGAGTGTGAAAGCCGTCCTTCACCTAGCTTGTTGGGAGCACAAAGTTTCTTTTCAGTTGCAAACTCCACTCCATATATATATATGGGGTGGTACAAGCTCCAACTCGGTTTTACAGTGAAAACTGCAGGAACTTCAAACCGGCACTAGGAAACAGACTGAGAAACCAGAGAAAAAGTTTCTCCTGCAACCCGTTCCATTTGTGCTAGATGAACGATCGTCTATCCACATGCTCAATTCTGAGAGATAATTGTGTGTGAATGCCGTCCTTCACCTAGCTTGTTGGGAACACAAAGTTTCTTTTCAGTTTCAAAAACCACTACATACATATATATTGGGAGGTACTAGCTCCAACTCGGTTTTACAGTGAAAACTGCAGGAAATTCAAACCGGCACTAGGAAACAGACTGAGAAACCAGAGAAAAAGTTTCTCCTGCAACCCGTTCCCTTTGTGCTAGATGAACGAACTTCTATCCACATGCTCATTTCTGAGAGATAAATGTGTGTGAAAGCCGTCCTTCACCTAGCTTGTAGGGAACACAAAGTTTCTTTTCAGTTGCAAGCTCCACTCCATACAAATATATGGGGAGGTACTAGCTCCAACTCGGTTTTACACTGAAAACTGCAGGAACTTCATCCCGGCAAGGAAACAGACTGAGAAACCAGAGTAAAATTTCTCCTGCAAACCCGTTCCAATTGTGCCAAATGAACGAACGTCTCTCAACATGCTCAGTTCTGAGAGATAAGTGTGTATGAAAGCCGTACTTCACCTAGCTTGTTGGGAACACAAAGTTTCTCTTCAGTTGCAAACCCCACTCCATACATATATATGGGGAGGTTCTAGCTCCAACTCGGTTTTACAGTGAAAACTGCAGGAACTTCCAACCGGCACTAGGAAACAGACTGAGAAACCAGAGTAAAAGTTTCTCCTGCAACCCGTTCCCTTTGTGCTAGATGAACGAACGTCTCTCCACATTCTCATTTCTGAAAGATAAGTGTGTGTGAACGCCGTCCTTCCCCTAGCTTGTTGGGAACACAAAGTTTCTTTTCAGTTTCCAACACCACTCAATACATATATATGTGGAGGTACGAGCTCCAACTCGGTTTTACAGTGAAAACTGCAGGAACTTCAAACCGGCACTAGGAAACAGACTGAGAAACCAGAGTAAAAGTTTCTCCTGCAACCCGTTCACTTTGTGCCAAATGAACGAACGTCTCTCCACATGCTCAGTTCTGAGAGATAAGTGTGTATGAAAGCCGTCCTTCACCTAGCTTGTTGGGAACACAGAGTTTCTATTCAGTTGTAAACTCCACTCCATACATATATATGGGGAGGTACTAACTCCAACTCGGTTTTACAGTGAAAACTGCAGGAACTTCAAACCGGCACTAGGAAACAGACTGAGAAACCAGAGTAAATTTTCCCTGCATCCCGTTACATTTGTGCTAGATGAACGAACGTCTCTCCACATGCTCAGTTCTGAGAGATAAGTGTGTGTTAAAGCCGTCCTTCACCTAGCTTTTTGGGAACACAAAGTTTCTTTTCAGTTGCAAACTCCACTCCAAACATATATATGGGGAGGTACTAGCTCCAACTCGGTTTTACAGTGAAAACTGCAGGAACTTCAAACCCGCACTAGGAAACAGACTGAGAAACCAAAGTAATAGTTGCTCCTGCAACCCGTTCCATTTGTGCTAGATGAACGATCGTCTCCCCACATGCTCAGTTCAAAGAGATAAGTGTGTGTGAAAGCCGCCCTTCACCAAGCTAGTTGGGAACACAAAGTTTCTTTTCAGTTGCAAACCCCAATCCATACATATATATGGGGGGTACTAGCTCCAACACGGTTTTTCAGTGAAAAATGCAGGAACTTCAAACCGGCACTAAGAAAAAAATTGAGAAACCAGAGTAATAGATTTTACTGCAGCCCGTTCCATTTGTGCTAGATGAACGATCGTCTCTCCACATGCTCAGTACTGAGAGATAAGTGTGTGTGAAAGCCGTCCTTCACCTACCTTGTTGGGAACACAAATTTTCTTTTCAGTTGCAATCGCCACTCCATACATATATATGGGGTGGTACTAGCTCCAACTCGGTTTTACAGTGAAAACTGCAGGAACTTCAAACCGGCACTAGGAAACAGACTGAGAAACCAGAGTAAAAGTTTCTCCTGCATCCCGTTCCATTTGTGCTAGATGAACGAACTTCTCTCCACATGCTCAGTTCTGAGAGATAAGTGTGTGTGTAAGCCGTCCTTCACCTAGCTTGTTGGGAACACAAAGTTTCTTTTCAGTTGCAAACTCCACTCCATACTTGTATATGGGGAGGTACAAGCTCCAACACGGTTTTATAGTGAAAACTGCAGGAACTTCAAACCGGCACTAGGAAACACACTGAGAAAAAAGAGTAAAAGTTTCTCCTGCAAACCGTTCAGTTTGTGCTAGATGAACGAACGTCTCTCCACATGCTCAGTTCTGAGAGATAAGTGTGTGTGAAAGCCGTCCTTCACCTAGCTTGTTGGGAGCACAAAGTTTCTTTTCAGTTGCAAACTCCACTCCATATATATATATGGGGAGGTACAAGCTCCAACTCGGTTTTACAGTGAAAACTGCAGGAACTTCAAACCGGCACTAGGAAACAAACAGAGAAAACAGAGTAAAAGTTTCTCCTGAAACCAATTCAGTTTGGGCTAGATGAACGAACGTCTCTCCACATGCTCATTTCTGAGAGATAAGTGTGTGTGAAGGCCGCCCTTCACCTAGCTTGTTGGGAACACAAAGTTTCTTTTCAGTTGCAAACTCCACCCCATACATATATGTGGGTTGGTTCTAGCTCCAACTCGGTTTTACAGTGAAAACTGCAGGAACTTCATACCGGCACTAGGAAACAGACTGAGAAACCAGAGTAAAAGTTTCTCCTGCAAACCCTTCTCTTTGTGCTAGATGAACGAACGTCTCTCCACATGCTCAGTTCTGAGAGAAAAGTGAGTGTGATAGCTGTCCTTCACCTATCTTGTTGGGAACACAAAGTTTCTTTTCAGTTGCAAACTCCACTCCGTACATATATATGGGGAGGTACAAGCTCCAACTCGCTTTTACAGTGAAAACTGCAGGAACTTCAAACCGGCACTAGGAAACAGACTGAGAAAACAGAGTAAAAGATTCTCCTGCAACCCCTTCCCTTTGTGCTAGATGAACGGACGTCTCTCCACATGCTCAGTTCTGAGAGATAAGTGTGTGTGAAAACCGTCCTTCACCTAGCTTGTGGTGAGCACAATGTTTCTTTTCTGTTGCAAACTCCACTGCATATATATATATGGGGAGGTACAAGCTCCAACTCGGTTTTACAGTGAAAACTGAAGGAACTTCAAACCGCCACTAGGAAACAGACTGAGAAACCAGAGTAAAAGTTTCCCCTGCAACCCGTTCTCTTTGTGCTAGATGAACGAACGACTCTCCAAATGCTCATTTCTGAGAGATAAGTGTGTGTGATACCCGCCCTTCACCTAGCTTGTTGAGAACACAAAGTTTCTTTTCAGTTGCAAACTCCAGTCCAAACATATATATGGGGTGGTACTAGCTCCAACTAGGTTTTACAGTGAAAACTGCAGGAACTTCAAACCGGCACTAGGAAACAGACTGAGAATACAGAGTAAAAGTTTCTCCTGCAACCCCTTCCCTTTGTGCTAGATGAACGAACGTCTCTCCACATGCTCAGTTCTGAGAGAAAAGTGGGTCTGAAAGCTGTACTTCACCTAGCTTGTTGGGAAAAAAAGTTTCTTTTCAGTTGCAAACTCCACTCCATACATATATATGGGGTGGTACTAGCTCCAACTCGGTTTTACAGTGAAAACTGCAGGAACTTCAAACCGGCACTGGGAAACAGACTGAGAAACCAAAGTAAAAGTTTCTCCTGCAACCCATTCCCTTTGTGTAGATGAACGAACGTCTCTCCACATGCTCACTTCTGAGAGATAAGTGTGTATGAAAGCCGTCCTTCACCTAGCTTGTTGGGAACACAAAGTTTCTTTTCAGTTGCAAACTCCACTCCATACATATATATGGGGAGGTACTAGCTCCAACTCGGTTTTACTGTGAAAACTGCAGGAACTTCAAACCGGCACTAGGAAACAGACTGAGAAACCAGAGTAAAAGTTTCTCCTGCAACTCGTTCCCTTTGTGCTAGATGAACTAACGTCTCTCCACATGCTCAGATCTGAGAGAAAATTGTGTGTGAATGCCGTCCTTCACCTAGCTTGTTGGGAACACAAAGTTTCTTTTCAGTTGCAAACTCCACTCCATACATGTATATGGGGAGGTACAAGCTCCAACTCGGTTTTAGAGTGAAAACTGCAGGAACTTCAAACCGGCACTAGGAAACAGACTGAGAAACCAGAGTAAAAGTTTCTCCTGCAAACCGTTCAGTTTGTGCTAGATGAACGAACGTCTCTCCACATGCTCAGTTCTGAGAGATAAGTGTGTGTGAAAGCCGTCCTTCACCTAGCTTGTTGGGAACACAAAGTTTCTTTTCAGTTGCAAACTCCACTCCATATATATATATGGGGTGGTACAAGCTCCAACTCGGTTTTACAGTGAAAACTGCAGGAACTTCAAACCGGCACTAGGAAACAGACAAAGAAAACAGAGTAAAAGTTTCTCCTGAAACCATTTCAGTTTGGGCTAGATGAACGAACGTCTCTCCACATGCTCAGTTCTGAGAGATAAGTGTGTATGAAAGCCGTCCTTCACCTAGCTTGTTGGGAACACAAAGTTTCTTTTCAGTTGCAAACTCCACTCCAAACATTTATATGTGGAGGTACTAGCTCCAACTCTGTTTTACAGTGAAAACTGTAGGAACATCAAACCGGCACTAGGAAACAGACTGAGAAACCAGAGTAAAAGTTTCTCCTACAAACCGTTCACTTTGTGCTAGATGAACGAACGTCTCTCCACATGCTCATTTCTGAGAGATAAGTGTGTGTGAAAGCCGCCCTACACCTAGCTTGTTGGGAACACAAAGTTTCTTTTCAGTTGCAAACCCCACTCCATACATATATATAGGGAGTTACTAGCTCCAACTCTGTTTTACAGTGAAAACTGCAGGAACTTCAAACCGGCACTAGGAAACAGACTGAGAAACCAGAGTAAAAGTTTCTCCTGCAACCCCTTCCCTTTGAGCTAGATGAACGAACGTCTCTCCACATGCTCAGTTCTGAGAAATAAATGAGTGTGATAGCTGTCCTTCACCTAGCTTGTTGGGAACACAAAGTTTCTTTTCAGTTGCAAACTCCACTCCATACATATATATGGGGAGGTACCTGCTCCAACTCGCTTTTACAGTGAAAACTGCAGGAACTTCAAACCGGCACTAGGAAACAGTCTGAGAAAACAGAGAAAAGATTCTCCTGCAACCCCTTCCATTTGTGCTAGATGAACGGACGTCTCTCCACATGCTCAGTTCCGAGAGTTAATTGTGTGTGAAAACCGTCCTTCACCTAGCTTATTGGGAACACAAAGTTTCTTTTCAGTTGCAAACTCCACTCCATACATGTATATGGGTAGGTAAAAGCTCCAACACGGTTTTACAGTGAAAACTGTAGAAACTTCAAACCGGCACTAGGAAACAGACTGAGAAACCAGAGTAAAAGTTTCTCCTGAAACCAGTTCAGTTTGGGCTAGGTGAACGAACGTCTCTCCACATACTCATTTCTGAGAGATAAGTGAGTGTGAAAGCCGTCCTTCACCTAGCTTGTTGGGAACACAAAGATTCTTTTCAGTTTCAAACCCCACTCCATACATATATATTTGGAGTTACTTGCTCCAACTCGCTTTTACAGTGAAAACTGCAGGAAATTCAAACCGGCACTAGGAAACAGACTGAGAAACCAGAGTAAAAGTTTCTCCTGCAACCCGTTCCATTTGTGCCAAATGAACGAAAGTCTCTCCACATGCTCAGTTCTGAGAGATAAGTGTGTATGAAAGCCGTAATTCACCTAGCTTGTTGTTAACACAAAGTATCTATTCAGTTGCAATCTCCACTCCATACATATATATGGGGAGGTACTAGCTCCAACCCGGTTTTACAGTGAAAAATGCAGGAACTTCAAACCGGCACTAGGAAACAGACTGAGAAACCAAAATAATGTTTGCTCCTGCAACCCGTTACATTTGTGCTAGATGAACGATCGTCTCTCCACATGCTCAGTTCAAAGAGATAATTGTGTGTGAAAGCCGTTCTTCACCTAGCTTTTTGGGAACACAAAGTTTCTTTTCAGTTGCAAACTCCACTCCAAACATATATATGGGGAGGTACTGGCTCCAACTCGGTTTTACAGTGAAAACTGCAGGAACTTCAAACCGGCACTAGGAAATAGACTGAGAAACCAAAGTAATAGTTGCTCCTGCAACCCGTTCCATTTGTGCTAGATGAACGATCGTCTCTCCACATGCTCTGTTCAAAGAGATAAGTGTGTGTGAAAGCCGTCCTTCACCTAGCTAGTTGGGAACACAAAGTTTCTTTTAAGTTGCAAACTCCAATCCATACATATATATGGGGAGGTACTAGCTCCAACACGGTTTTTCAGTGAAAAATGCAGGAAATTCAAACCGGCACTAGGAAACAGACTGAGAAACCAGAGTAAAAGTTTCTCCTGCAACCCGTTCCATTTGTGCTAGATGAACGATCGTCTATCCACATGCTCAATTCTGAGAGATAATTGTGTGTGAATGCCGTCCTTCACCTAGCTTGTTTGGAACACAAAGATTCTTTTCAGTTTCAAACACCACTCCATACATATATAAAGGGTGGTACTAGCTCCAACTCGGTTTTACAGTGAAAACTGCAGGAACTTCAAACCGTCACCAGGAAACAGACTGAGAAACAGAGTAAAAGTTTCTCCTGCAACCCGTTCCATTTGTGCCAAATGAACGAACGTTTCTCCACATGCTCTGTTCTGAGAGTTAAATGTGTGTGAAAGCCGTCCTTCACCTAGCTTGTTGGGAACAAAAAGTTTCTTTTCAGTTGCAAACTCCACTCCAAACATATATATGGGGTGGTACTAGCTTCAACTCGGATTTACAGTGAAAACTGCAGGCACTTCAAAGCGGCACCAGGAAACAGACTGAGAAACCAGAGTAAAAGTTTCTTCTGCAACCCGTTCCATTTGTGCTAGATGAACGATAGTCTCTCCACATGCTCAGTTCTGAGAAATAAGTGTGTGTGAAAGCCGTCCTTCACCTAGCTTGTTGGGAACAAAAAGTTTCTTTTCAGTTGCAAACTCCACTCCATACATATATATGGGGAGGTTCTAGCTCAAACTCGGTTATACAGTGAAAACTGCAGGAACTTCAAACCGGCACTAGGATACAGACTGAGAAACCAGAGTAAAAGTTTCTCCTGCAACCCGTTCCCTTTGTGCTAGATGAGCGAACGTCTCTCCACATTCTCAGTTCTGAAAGATAAGTGTGTGTGAAAGCCGTCCTTCCCCTAGCTTGTTGGGAACACAAAGTTTCTTTTCAGTGTCCAACACCACTCAATATATATATATATGGAGGTATGAGCTCCAACTCGGTTTTACAGTGAATACTGCAGAAACTTCAAACCGGCACTAGGAAACAGACTGAGAAACCAGAGTAAAAGTTTCTCCTGCAACCCGTTCACTTTTTGCCAAATGAACGAACGTCTCTCCACATGCTCAGTTCTGAAGAGATAAGTGTGTATGAAAGCCGTCCTTCACCTAGCTTGTTGGGAACACAGAGTTTCTATTCAGTTGCAAACTCCACTCCATACCTATATATGGGGAGGTACAAACTCCAACTCGGTTTTACAGTGAAAACTGCAGGAACTTCAAACCGTCACCAGGAAACAGACTGAGAAACAGAGTAAAAGTTTCTCCTGCAACCCGTTCCATTTGTGCCAAATGAACGATCGTCTCTCCACATGCTCAGTTCTGAGAAATAAGTGTGTGTGAAAGCCGTACTTCACCTAGCTTGTTGGGAACACAAATTTTCTTTTCAGTTGCAAACCCCACTCCATATATATATATGGGGAGGTACTAGCTCCAACTCGGTTTTACAGTGAAAACTGCAGGAACATCAAACCTGCACTAGGAAACAGACTGAGAGACCAGAGTAAAAGTTTCTCCTGCAACCCGTTCCCTTTGTGCTAGATGAACGAACTTCTATCCACATGCTCATTTCTGAGAGATAAATGTGTGTGAAAGCCGTCCTTCACCTAGCTTGTTGGGAACACAAAGTTTCTTTTCAGTTGCAAGCTCCACTCCATACAAATATATGGGGAGGTACTAGCTCCAACTCGGTTTTACACTGAAAACTGCAGGAACTTCATCCCGGCACTAGGAAACAGACTGAGAAACCAGAGTAAAATTTCTCCTGCAAACCCGTTCCAATTGTGACAAATGAACGAACGTCTCTCAACATGCTCAGTTCTGAGAGATAAGTGTGTATGAAAGCCGTACTTCACCTAGCTTGTTGGGAACACAAAGTTTCTCTTCAGTTGCAAACCCCACTCCATACATATATATGGGGAGGTTCTAGCTCCAACTCGGTTTTACAGTGAAAACTGCAGGAACTTCAAACCGGCACTAGGAAACAGACTGAGAAACCAGAGTAAAATTTCTCCTGCAACCCGTTCCCTTTGTGCTAGATGAACGAACGTCTCTCCACATTCTCATTTCTGAAAGATAAGTGTGTGTGAACGCCGTCCTTCCCCTAGCTTGTTGGGAACACAAAGTTTCTTTTCAGGATCCAACACCACTCAATACATATATATGTGGAGGTACGAGTTCCAACTCGGTTTTACAGTGAAAACTGCAGGAACTTCAAACCGGCACTAGGAAACAGACTGAGAAACCAGAGTAAAAGTTTCTCCTGCAACCCGTTCACTTTGTGCCAAATGAACGAACGTCTCTCCACATGCTCAGTTCTGAGAGATAAGTGTGTATGAAAGCCGTCCTTCACCTAGCTTTTTGGGAACACAAAGTTTCTTTTCAGTTGCAAACTCCACTCCAAACATATATATGGGGAGGTACTAGCTCCAACTCGGTTTTACAGTGAAAACTGCAGGAACTTCAAACCCGCACTAGGAAACAGACTGAGAAACCAAAGTAATAGTTGCTCCTGCAACCCGTTCCATTTGTGCTAGATGAACGAAAGTCTCTCCACATGCTCAGTTCTGAGAGATAAGTGTGTGTTAATGCCGTTCTTCACCTAGATTGTTGGGAACACAAAGTTTCTTTTCAGTTGCAAACTCCACTCCAAAAATATATATGGGGGGTACTAGCTCCAACACGGTTTTTCAGTGAAAAATGCAGGAACTTCAAACCGGCACTAAGAAAAAAATTGAGAAACCAGAGTAATAGATTATACTGCAACCCGTTCCATTTGTGCTAGATGAACGATCGTCTCTCCACATGCTCAGTACTGAGAGATAAGTGTGTGTGAAAGCCGTCCTTCACCTACCTTGTTGGGAACACAAATTTTCTTTTCAGTTGCAATCGCCACTCCATACATATATATGGGGTGGTACTAGCTCCAACTCGGTTTTACAGTGAAAACTGCAGGAACTTCAAACCGGCACTAGGAAACAGACTGAGAAACCAGAGTAAAAGTTTCTCCTGCATCCCGTTTCATTTGTGCTAGATGAACGAACTTCTCTCCACATGCTCAGTTCTGAGAGATAAGTGTGTGTGTAAGCCGTCCTTCACCTAGCTTGTTGGGAACACAAAGTTTCTTTTCAGTTGCAAACTCCACTCCATACATGTATATGGGGTGGTACAAGCTCCAACTCGGTTTTACAGTGAAAACTGCAGGAACTTCAAACCGGCACTAGGAAACAGACTGAGAAACCAGAGAAAAAGTTTCACCTGCAACCCGTTCACTTTGTGCCAAATGAACGAACGTCTCTCCACATGCTCAGTTCTGAGAGATAAGTGTGTATGAAAGCCGTCCTTCACCTAGCTTGTTGGGAACACAGAGTTTCTATTCAGTTGTAAACTCCACTCCATACATATATATGGGGAGGTACTAACTCCAACTCGGTTTTACAGTGAAAACTGCAGGAACTTCAAACCGGCACTAGGAAACAGACTGAGAAACCAGAGTAAATTTTCCCTGCATCCCGTTATATTTGTGCTAGATGAACGAACGTCTCTCCACATGCTCAGTTCTGAGAGATAAGTGTGTGTTAAAGCCGTCCTTCACCTAGCTTTTTGGGAACACAAAGATTATTTTCAGTTGCAAACTCCACTCCAAACATATATATGGGGAGGTACTAGCTCCAACTCGGTTTTACAGTGAAAACTGCAGGAACTTCATACCCGCACTAGGAAACAGACTGAGAAACCAAAGTAATAGTTGCTCCTGCAACCCGTTCCATTTGTGCTAGATGAACGAAAGTCTCTCCACATGCTCAGTTCTGAGAGATAAGTGTGTGTTAATGCCGTTCTTCACCTAGATTGTTGGGAACACAAAGTTTCTTTTCAGTTGCAAACTCCACTCCAAACATATATATGGGGGGTACTAGCTCCAACACGGTTTTTCAGTGAAAAATGCAGGAACTTCAAACCGGCACTAAGAAAAAAATTGAGAAACCAGAGTAATAGATTATACTGCAACCCGTTCCATTTGTGCTAGATGAACGATCGTCTCTCCACATGCTCAGTACTGAGAGATAAGTGTGTGTGAAAGCCGTCCTTCACCTACCTTGTTGGGAACACAAATTTTCTTTTCAGTTGCAATCGCCACTCCATACATATATATGGGGTGGTACTAGCTCCAACTCGGTTTTACAGTGAAAACTGCAGGAACTTTAAACCGGCACTAGGAAACAGACTGAGAAACCAGAGTAAAAGTTTCTCCTGCATCCCGTTCCATTTGTGCTAGATGAACGAACTTCTCTCCACATGCTCAGTTCTGAGAGATAAGTGTGTGTGTAAGCCGTCCTTCACCTAGCTTGTTGGGAACACAAAGTTTCTTTTCAGTTGCAAACTCCACTCCATACATGTATATGGGGTGGTACAAGCTCCAACTCGGTTTTACAGTGAAAACTGCAGGAACTTCAAACCGGCACTAGGAAACAGACTGAGAAACCAGAGAAAAAGTTTCTCCTGCAACCCGTTCCATTTGTGCTAGATGAACGATCGTCTATCCACATGCTCAATTCTGAGAGATAATTGTGTGTGAATGCCGTTCTTCACCTAGCTTGTTGGGAACACAAAGTTTCTTTTCAGTTTCAAAAACCACTACATACATATATATTGGGAGGTACTAGCTCCAACTCGGTTTTACAGTGAAAACTGCAGGAACTTCAAACCGTCACCAGGAAACAGACTGAGAAACAGAGTAAAAGTTTCTCCTGCAACCCGTTCCATTTGTGCCAAATGAACGATCGTTTCTCCACATGCTCAGTTCTGAGAGATAAGTGTGTATGAAAGCCGTACTTCACCTAGCTTGTTGGGAACACAAAGTTTCTCTTCAGTTGCAAACCCCACTCCATACATATATATGGGGAGGTTCTAGCTCCAACTCGGTTTTACAGTGAAAACTGCAGGAACTTCAAACCGGCACTAGGAAACAGACTGAGAAACCAGAGTAAAAGTTACTCCTGCAACCCGTTCCCTTTGTGCTAGATGAACGAACGCCTCTCCACATTCTCATTTCTGAAAGATAAGTGTGTGTGAACGCCGTCCTTCCCCTAGCTTGTTGGGAACACAAAGTTTCTTTTCAGGTTCCAACACCACTCAATACATATATATGTGGAGGTACGAGCTCCAACTCGGTTTTACAGTGAAAACTGCAGGAACTTCAAACCGGCACTAGGAAACAGACTGAGAAACCAGAGTAAAAGTTTCTCCTGCAACCCGTTCACTTTGTGCCAAATGAACGAACGTCTCTCCACATGCTCAGTTCTGAGAGATAAGTGTGTATGAAAGCCGTCCTTCACCTAGCTTGTTGGGAACACAGAGTTTCTATTCAGTTGTAAACTCCACTCCATACATATATATGGGGAGGTACTAACTCCAACTCGGTTTTACAGTGAAAACTGCAGGAACTTCAAACCGGCACTAGGAAACAGACTGAGAAACCAGAGTAAATTTTCCCTGCATCCCGTTACATTTGTGCTAGATGAACGAACGTCTCTCCACATGCTCAGTTCTGAGAGATAAGTGTGTGTTAAAGCCGTCCTTCACCTAGCTTTTTGGGAACACAAAGTTTCTTTTCAGTTGCAAACTCCACTCCAAACATATATATGGGGAGGTACTAGCTCCAACTCGGTTTTACAGTGAAAACTGCAGGAACTTCAAACCCGCACTAGGAAACAGACTGAGAAACCAAAGTAATAGTTGCTCTTGCATCCCGTTCCATTTGTGCTAGATGAACGAACGTCTCTCCACATGCTCAGTTCTGAGAGATAAGTGTGTGTTAATGCCGTTCTTCACCTAGATTGTTGGGAACACAAAGTTTCTTTTCAGTTGCAAACTCCACTCCAAACATATATATGGGGGGTACTAGCTCCAACACGGTTTTTCAGTGAAAAATGCAGGAACTTCAAACCGGCACTAAGAAAAAAATTGAGAAACCAGAGTAATAGATTATACTGCAACCAGTTCCATTTGTGCTAGATGAACGATCGTCTCTCCACATGCTCAGTACTGAGAGATAAGTGTGTGTGAAAGCCGTCCTTCACCTACCTTGTTGGGAACACAAATTTTCTTTTCAGTTGCAATCGCCACTCCATACATATATATGGGGTGGTACTAGCTCCAACTCGGTTTTACAGTGAAAACTGCAGGAACTTCAAACCGGCACTAGGAAACAGACTGAGAATCCAGAGTAAAAGTTTCTCCTGCATCCCGTTCCATTTGTGCTAGATGAACGAACTTCTCTCCACATGCTCAGTTCTGAGAGTTAAGTGTGTGTGTAAGCCGTCCTTCACCTAGCTTGTTGGGAACACAAAGTTTCTTTTCAGTTGCAAACTCCACTCCATACATATATATGGGTAGGTACTAGCTCCAACTCGGTTTTACAGTGAAAAATGCAGGAACTTCAAACCGGCACTAGGAAACAGACTGGGAAACCAGAGTAAAATTTTCTCCTGCAACCCGTTCCCTTTGTGCTAGATGAACGAACGTCTCTCCACATGCTCAGTTCTGAGAGATAATTGTGTGTGAAAGCCCTCCTTCACCTAGCTTGGGAACACAAAGATTCTTTTCAGTTGCAAACTCCACTCCATACATATATATGGGGAGGTACTAGATCCAACACAGGTTTACAGTGAAAACTGCAGGAACTTCAAACCGGCACTAAGAAAAAAATTGAGAAACCAGAGTAATAGATTATACTGCAACCCGTTCCATTTGTGCTAGATGAACGATCGTCTCTCCACATGCTCAGTACTGAGAGATAAGTGTGTGTGAAAGCCGTCCTTCACCTACCTTGTTGGGAACACAAATTTTCTTTTCAGTTGCAATCGCCACTCCATACATATATATGGGGTGGTACTAGCTCCAACTCGGTTTTACAGTGAAAACTGCAGGAACTTCAAACCGGCACTAGGAAACAGACTGAGAAACCAGAGTAAAAGTTTCTCCTGCATCCCGTTCCATTTGTGCTAGATGAACGAACTTCTCTCCACATGCTCAGTTCTGAGAGATAAGTGTGTGTTAAAGCCGTCCTTCACCTAGCTTTTTGGGAACACAAAGTTTCTTTTCAGTTGCAAACTCCACTCCAAACATATATATGGGGAGGTACTAGCTCCAACTCGGTTTTACAGTGAAAACTGCAGGAACTTCAAACCCGCACTAGGAAACAGACTGAGAAACCAAAGTAATAGTTGCTCCTGCAACCCGTTCCATTTGTGCTAGATGAAAGATCGTCTCTCCACATGCTCAGTTCAAAGAGATAAGTGTGTGTGAAAGCCGTCCTTCACCTAGCTAGTTGGGAACACAAAGTTTCTTTTCAGTTGCAAACTCCACTCCATACATATATATGGGGAGGTACTAGCTCCAACCCGGTTTTACAGTGAAAACTGCAGGAACTTCAAACCGGCACTAGGAAACAGACTGAGAAACCAGAGTAAAATTTTCTCCTGCAACCCGTTCCCTTTGTGCTAGATGAACGAACGTCTCTCCACATGCTCAGTTCTGAGAGATAAGTGTGTGTTAATGCCGTTCTTCACCTAGATTGTTGGGAACACAAAGTTTCTTTTCAGTTGCAAACTCCACTCCAAACATATATATGGGGGGTACTAGCTCCAACACGGTTTTTCAGTGAAAAATGCAGGAACTTCAAACCGGCACTAAGAAAAAAATTGAGAAACCAGAGTAATAGATTATACTGCAACCCGTTCCATTTGTGCTAGATGAACGATCGTCTCTCCACATGCTCTGTACTGAGATATAAGTGTGTGTGAAAGCCGTCCTTCAGCTACCTTGTTGGGAACACAAATTTTCTTTTCAGTTGCAATCCCCACTCCATACATATATATGGGGTGGTACTAGCTCCAACTCGGTTTTACAGTGAAAACTGCAGGAAATTCAAACCGGCACTAGGAAACAGACTGAGAAACCAGAGTAAAGGTTTCTCCTGCAACCCGTTCCATTTGTGCTAGATGAACGAACTTCTCTCCACATGCTCAGTTCTGAGAGATAAGTGTGTGTGTAAGCCGTCCTTCACCTAGCTTGTTGGGAACACAAAGTTTCTTTTCAGTTGCAAACTCCACTCCATACATATATATGGGTATGTACTAGCTCCAACTCGGTTTTACAGTGAAAACTGCAGGAACTTCAAACCGGCACTAGGAAACAGACTGGGAAACCAGAGAAAAATTTTCTCCTGCAACCCGTTCCCTTTGTGCTAGATGAACGAACGTCTCTCCACATGCTCAGTTCTGAGAGATAATTGTGTGTGAAAGCCCTCCTTCACCTAGCTTGGGAACACAAAGATTCTTTTCAGTTGCAAACTCCACTCCATACATATATATGGGGAGGTACTAGATCCAACACAGTTTTACAGTGAAAACTGCAGGAATTTCAAACCGGCACTAGGCAACAGACTGAGAAACCAAAGTAAAAGTTTCTCCTGCATCCCGTTCCATTTGTGCTAGATGAACGATCGTCTCTCCACATGCTCATTTCAAAGAAATTAGTGTGTGTGAAAGCCGTCCTTCACCTAGCTAGTTGGGAACACAAAGTTTCTTTTCAGTTGCAAACTCCAATCCATACATATATATGGGGAGGTACTAGCTCCAAGACGGTTTTTCAGTGAAAAATGCAGGAACTTCAAACCTGCACTAGGAAACAGACTGAGAAACCAGAGTAAAAGTTTCTCCTGCAACCCGTTCCATTTGTGCTAGATGAACGATCGTCTCTCCACATGCTCATTTCTGAGTGATAAGTGTGTGTGAAATCCGTCTTTCATCTAGTTTGTTGGGAACACAAATTTGCTTTTCAGTTGCAAACTCCAATCCATACTTATATATTGAGAGGTACTAGCTCCAAAACGGTTTTTCAGTGAAAAATGCAGGAACTTCAAACCGACACTAGGAAACAGACTGAGAAACCAGAGTAAAAGTTTCTCCTGCAACCCGTTTCATTTGTGCTATATGAACGATCGTCTCTCCACATGCTCAGTTCTGAGAGATAAGTGTGTGTCAAAGCCGTCCTTCAACAAGCTTGTTGGGAACACAAAGTTTCTTTTCAGTTGCAAACTCCAATCCATACATATATATGGGGAGGTACTAGCTCCAACACGGTTTTTCAGTGAAAAATCAGGAACTTCAAACCGGCACTAAGAAACAAATTGAGCAACCAGAGTAATAGATTATCCTGCAACCCATTCCATTTGTGCTAGATGAACGATCGTCTCTCCACATGCTCAGTTCTGAGAGATAAGTGTGTGTGAAAGCCGTCCTTCACATAGCTTGTTGGGAACACAAACTATCTTTTCATTTGCAAACCCCACTCCATACATATATATGGGGAGGTACTAGCTCCAACTCGGTTTTACAGTGAAAACTGCAGGAACTTCAAACCGGCACTAGGAAACAGACTGAGAAATCAGAGTAAAAGTTTCTCCTGCAACCCGTTCCCTTTGTGCTAGATGAACGAACTTCTATCCACATGCTGATTTCTGAGAGATAAGAGTGTGTGAAAGCCGTCCTTCAACTAGCTTGATGGGTACACAAAGTTTCTTTTCAGTTGCAAACTCCATTCCATACAAATATATGGGGAGGTACTAGCTCCAACACGGTTTTACAGTGAAAACTGCAGGAAATTCAAACCGGCACTAGGAAACAGACTGAGAAACCAAAGTAAAAGTTTCTCCTGCATCCCGTTCCATTTGTGCTAGATGAACGATCGTTTCTCCACATGCTAGGTTCAAAGAAATTAGTGTCTGTGAAAGCCGTCCTTCACCTAGCTAGTTGGGAACACAAAGTTTCTTTTCATTTGCAAACTCCAATCCATACATATATATGGGGAGGTACTAGCTCCAACACGGTTTTTCAGTGAAAACTGCAGGAACTTCAAACCGGCACTAGGAAACAGACTGAGAAACCAGAGTAAAAGTTTCTCCTGCAACCCGTTCCATTTGTGCTAGATGAACGATCGTCTATCCACATGCTCAGTTCTGAGAGATAAGTGTGTGTGGAAGCCGTCCTTCACCTAACTTGTTGGGAACACAAAGTTTCTTTTTAGTTTCAAACCCCACTACATACATATATATTGGGAGGTACTAGCTCCAACTCGGTTTTACAGTGAAAAATGCAGGAACTTCAAACCGGCACTAGGAAACAGACTGAGAACCAGAGTAAAAGTTTCTCCTGCATCCCGTTCCCTTTGTGCCAAATGAACGAACTTTTCTCCACATGCTCAGTTCTGACATATAATTGTGTATGAAAGCAGTACTTCAAATAGCTTGTTGGGAACACAAAGTTTCTTTTAAGTTGCAAACTCCACTCCATAAATATATATGGGGAGGTACTAGCTCCAACCCGGTTTTACAGTGAAAACTGCAGGAACTTCAAACCGGCACTAGGAAACAGACTGAGAAACCAGAGTAAAATTTTCTCCTGCAAACCGTTCCTTTTGTGCAGGATGAACGAACGTCTCTCCACATGCCCAGTTCTGAGAGAAAACTGTGTGTGAAAGCCGTCCTTCACCTAGCTTGTTGGGAACACAAAGTTTCTTTTCTGTTGCAAACTCCACTCCAAACTTATATATGGTGAGGTACTAGCTCCAACTCGGTTTTATAATGAAACTGCAGGAACATCATACCGGCACTAGGAAACAGACTGAGAAACCAGAGTAAAAGGTTCTCCTGCAACCCGTTCCATTTGTGCTAGATGAACGATCGTCTCTCCACATGCTCAGTTCTGAGAGATAAGTGTGTGTGAAAGCCGTACTTCACATAGCTTGTTGGGAACACAAAGTTTCTTTTCAGTTGCAAACTCCACTCCATACATATATATGGGGAGGTACTAGCTCCAACACGGTTTTTCAGTGAAAAATGCAGGAACTTCCAACCGGCACTAGGAAACAGACTGAGAAACCAGAGTAAAAGTTTCTCCTGCAACCCGTTCCCTTTGTGCTAGATGAACGAACGTCTCTCCACATGCTCAGTTCTGAGAGATAAGTGTGTTTGAAAGCCGTCCTTCACCTAGCTTGTTGGGAACACAAAGTTTCTTTTCAGTTGCTAAATCCACTCCAAACATATATATGGGGAGGTACTAGCTCCAACTCGGGTTTACAGTGAAAACTGAAGGAACTTCAAACCGGCACTAGGAAACAGACTGAGAAACCAGAGTAAAAGTTTCTCCTGCAACCCTTTCCCTTTGTGCTAGATGAACGAACGTCTCTCCACATGCTCAGTTCTGAGAGATAAGTGTGTGTGAAAGCCGTCCTTCAACTAGCTTGTTGGGAACACAAAGTTTCTTTTCAGTTGCAAACTCCACTCCATACATATATATGGGGAGTTACTAGCTCCAACACGGTTTTACAGTGAAAACTGCAGGAAATTTAAACCGGCACTAGGAAACAGACTGAGAAACCAGAGTAAATGTTTCTCCTGCAACCCGTTCCATTTGTACTAGATGAACGATCGTCTCTCCACATGCTCAGATCTGAGAGATAAATGTGTGTGAAAGCCGTCCTTCACGTAGCTTGTTGGGAACACAAAGATTCTTTTCAGTTGCAAACTCCACTCCATACATATATATGGGGACGTACTAGCTCCAACACTGTTTTACAGTGAAAACTGCAGGAACTTCAAACCGGCACTAGGAAACAGACTGAGACACCAAAGTAAAAGTTTCTCCTGCAACCCGTTCCATTTGTGCTAGATGAACGAACGTCTCTCCACATGCTCAGTTCAAAGAAATAAGTGTGTGTGAAAGCCGTCCTTCACCTAGTTTGTTGGGAACACAAAGTTACTTTTCAGTTGCAAACTCCAATCCATACATATATATTGAGAGGTACTAGCTCCAAAACGCTTTTTCAGTGAAAAATGCAGGAACTTCAAACCGGCACTACGAAACAGACTGAGAAACCAGAGTAAAAGTTTCTCCTGCAACCCGTTCCCTTTGTGCCAAATGAACGAACTTTTCTCCACATGCTCAGTTCTGAGAGATAATTGTGTATGAAAGCAGTACTTCAAATACTTTGTTGGAAACACAAAGTTTCTTTTCAGTTGCAAAATCCACTCCATACATATATATGGGGAGGTACGAGCTCCAACCCGGTTTTACAGTGAAAACTGCAGGAACTTCAAACCGGCACTAGGAAACAGACTGAGAAACCAGAGTAAAAGTTTCTCCTGCAAACCGTTCCCTTTGTGCTAGATGAACGAACGTCTCTACACATGCCCAGGTCTGAGAGATAACTGTGTGTGAAAGCCGTCCTTCACCTAGCTTGTTGGGAACACAAAGTTTCTTTTCAGTTGCAAACTCCACTCCAAACATATATATGGTGAGGTACTAGCTCCAACTCGGTTTTATAATGAAACTGCAGGAACATAAAACCGGCACTAGGAAACAGACTGAGAAACCAGAGTAAAAGGTTATCCTGCAACCCGTTCCATTTGTGCTAGATGAACGATCGTCTCTCCACATGCTCAGTTCTGAGAGATAAGTGTGTGTGAAAGCCGTCCTTCAACTAGCTTGTTGGGAACACAAAGTTTCTTTTCAGTTGCAAACTCCACTCCATACATATATATGGGGAGTTACTAGCTCCAACACGGTTTTACAGTGAAAACTGCAGGAAATTTAAACCGGCACTAGGAAACAGACTGAGAAACCAGAGTAAAAGTTTCTCCTGCAACCCGTTCCATTTGTACTAGATGAACGATCGTCTCTCCACATGCTCAGATCTGAGAGATAAATGTGTGTGAAAGCCGTCCTTCACGTAGCTTGTTGGGAACACAAAGATTCTTTTCAGTTGCAAACTCCACTCCATACATATATATGGGGACGTACTAGCTCCAACACTGTTTTACAGTGAAAACTGCAGGAACTTCAAACCGGCACTAGGAAACAGACTGAGACACCAAAGTAAAAGTTTCTCCTGCAACCCGTTCCATTTGTGCTAGATGAACGAACGTCTCTCCACATGCTCAGTTCAAAGAAATAAGTGTGTGTGAAAGCCGTCCTTCACCTAGTTTGTTGGGAACACAAAGTTACTTTTCAGTTGCAAACTCCAATCCATACATATATATTGAGAGGTACTAGCTCCAAAACGCTTTTTCAGTGAAAAATGCAGGAACTTCAAACCGGCACTACGAAACAGACTGAGAAACCAGAGTAAAAGTTTCTCCTGCAACCCGTTCCCTTTGTGCCAAATGAACGAACTTTTCTCCACATGCTCAGTTCTGAGAGATAATTGTGTATGAAAGCAGTACTTCAAATACCTTGTTGGAAACACAAAGTTTCTTTTCAGTTGCAAAATCCACTCCATACATATATATGGGGAGGTACGAGCTCCAACCCGGTTTTACAGTGAAAACTGCAGGAACTTCAAACCGGCACTAGGAAACAGACTGAGAAACCAGAGTAAAAGTTTCTCCTGCAAACCGTTCCCTTTGTGCTAGATGAACGAACGTCTCTACACATGCCCAGGTCTGAGAGATAACTGTGTGTGAAAGCCGTCCTTCACCTAGCTTGTTGGGAACACAAAGTTTCTTTTCAGTTGCAAACTCCACTCCAAACATATATATGGTGAGGTACTAGCTCCAACTCGGTTTTATAATGAAACTGCAGGAACATCAAACCGGCACTAGGAAACAGACTGAGAAACCAGAGTAAAAGGTTATCCTGCAACCCGTTCCATTTGTGCTAGATGAACGATCGTCTCTCCACATGCTCAGTTCTGAGAGATAAGTGTGTGTGAAAGCCGTACTTCACTTAGCTTGTTGGGAACACAAAGTTTCTTTTCAGTTGCAAACTCCACTCCATACATATATATGGGGAGGTACTAGCTCCAACACGGTTTTACAGTGAAAACTGCAGGAACTTCAAACCGGCACTAGGAAACAGACTGAGAAACCAGAGTAAAATTTTCTCCTGCAAACCGTTCCCTTTTTGCTAGATGAACGAACGTCTCTCCACATGGCCAGTTCTGAGAGATAACTGTGTGTGAAAGAGGTCCTTCACCTAGCTTGTTGGGAACACAAAGTTTCTTTTCTGTTGCAAACTCCACTCCAAACATATATATGGTGAGGTACTAGCTCCAACTCGGTTTTATAATGAAACTGCTGGAACATCAAACCTGCACTAGGAAACAGACTGAGAAACCAGAGTAAAAGTTTCTCCTGCAACCCGTTCCCTTTGTGCTAGATGAATGAACGTCTCTCCACATGCTCAGTTCTGAGAGATAAGTGTGTGTGAAAGCCGTCCTTCACCTAGCTTGTTGGGAACACAAAGTTTCTTTTCAGTTGCAAACTCCACTCCATACATATATATGGGGAGTTACTAGCTCCAACACGGTTTTACAGTGAAAACTGCAGGAACTTCAAACCGGCACTAGGAAACAGACTGAGAAACCAAAGTAAAAGTTTCTCCTGCAACCCGTTCCATTTGTGCTAGATGAACGAACGTCTCTCCACATGCTCAGTTCAAAGAAATAAGTGTGTGTGAAAGCCGTCCTTCACCTAGTTTGTTGGGAACACAAAGCTTCTTTTCAGTTTCAAACTCCAATCCATACATATATATTGAGAGGTACTAGCTCCAAAACGGTTTTTCAGTGAAAAATGCAGGAAATTCAAACCGGCACTAGGAAACAGACTGAGAAACCAGAGTAAAAGTTTCTCCTGCATCCCGTTCCCTTTGTGCCAAATGAACGAAATTTTCTCCACATGCTCAGTTCTGAGAGATTATTGTGTATGAAAGCAGTACTTCAAATACCTTGTTGGGAACACAAAGTTTCTTTTCAGTTGCAAACTCCACTCGATACATATATATGGGGAGGTACTAGCTCCAACCCGGTTTTACAGTGAAAACTGCAGGAACTTCAAACCGGCACTAGGAAACAGACTGAGAAACCAGAGTAAAATTTTCTCCTGCAAACCGTTCCCTTTGTGCTGGATGAACGAAAGTCTCTACACATGCCCAGTTCGGAGAGATAACTGTGTGTGAAAGCCGTCCTTCACCTAGCTTGTTGGGAACACAAAGTTTCTTTTCAGTTGCAATCTCCACTCCAAACATATATATGGTGAGGTACTAGCTCCAACTCGGTTTTATAATGAAACTGCAGGAACATCATACCGGCACTAGGAAACAGACTGAGAAACCAGAGTAAAAGGTTCTCCTGCAACCCGTTCCATTTGTGCAAGATAAACGATCGTCTCTCCACATGCTCAGTTCTGAGAGATAAGTGTGTGTGAAAGCCGTACTTCACCTAGCTTGTTGGGAACACAAAGTTTCTTTTCAGTTGCAAACTCCACTCCATACATATATATGGGGGGGTACTAGTTCCAACACGGTTTTTCAGTGAAAAATGCAGGAACTTCAAACCGGCACTAGGAAACAGACTGAGAAACCTGAGTAAAAGTTTCTCCTGCAACCCGTTCCCTTTGTGCTAGATGAACGAACGTCTCTCCACATGCTCAGTTCTGAGAGATAAGTGTGTTTGAAAGCCGTCCTTCACTTAGCTTGTTGGGAACACAAAGTTTCTTTTCAGTTGCTAAATCCACTCCAAACATATATATGGGGAGGTACTAGCTCCAACTCTGGTTTACAGTGAAAACTGCAGGAACTTCAAACCGGCACTAGGAAACAGACTGAGAAACCAGAGTAAAAGTTTCTCCTGCAACTCGTTCCCTTTGTGCTAGATGAACGAACGTCTCTCCACATGCTCAGATCTGAGAGATAAGTGTGTGTGAAAGCCGTCCTTCACCTATCTTGTTGGGAACACAAAGTTTCTTTTCAGTTGCAAACTCCACTCCATACATATATATGGGGAGTTACTAGCTCCAACACGGTTTTACAGTGAAAACTGCAGGAAATTCAAACCGGCACTAGGAAACAGACTGAGAAACCGGAGTAAAAGTTTCTCCTGCATCCCGTTCCATTTGTACTAGATGAACGAACGTCTCTCCACATGCTCAGTTCTGAGAGATAAATGTGTGTGAAAGCCGTCCTTCACCTAGCTTGTTGGGAACACAAAGTTTCTTTTCAGTTGCAAACTCCACTCCATACATATATATGGGGACGTACTAGCTCCAACACTGTTTTACAGTGAAAACTGCAGGAACTTCAAACCGGCACTAGGAAACAGACTGAGAAACCAAAGTAAAAGTTTCTCCTGCAACCCGTTCCATTTGTGCTAGATGAACGAACGTCTCTCCACATGCTCAGTTCAAAGAAATAAGTGTGTGTGAAAGCCGTCCTTCACCTAGCTAGTTGAGAACACAAAGTTTCTTTTCAGTTGCAAACTCCAATCCATTCATATATATGGGGAGGTACTAGCTCCAACACGGTTTTTCAGTGAAAACTGCAGGAACTTCAAACCGGCACTAGGAAACAGACTGAGAAACCAGAATAAAACTTTCTAATGCAACCCGTTCCATTTGTGCTAGATGAACGATCGTCTCTCCAAATGCTCAGTTCTGAGAGATAAGTGTGTGTGAAAGCCGTCCTTCACATAACTTGTTTGGAACACAAAGTCTCTTTTCAGTTTCAAACCCCAGTACATATATATATATATTGGGAGGTACTAGCTCCAACTTGGTTTTACAGTGAAATCTGCAGGAACTTCAAAACTGCACTAGGAAACAGACTGAGAACCAGAGTAAAAGTTTCTCCAGCAACACGTTCTCTTTGTGCCAAATGAACGAAAGTTTCTCCACATGCTCAGGTCTGAGTGATAATTGTGTATGAAAGCCGTACTTCACCTAGCTTGTTGGGAACACAATGTTTCATTTCAGTTGCAAACTCCATTCCATATATATATATAGGGAGGTACTAGCTCCATCCCGGTTTTACAGTGAAAACTGCAGGAACTTCAAACCGGCACTAGGAAACAGACTGAGAAACCAGAGTAAAATTTTCTCCTGCCACCCGTTCCCTTTGTGCTAGATGAACGAACGTCTCTCCACATGCTCAGTTCTGAGAGATAAGTGTGTGTGAAAGCCGTACTTCACCTAGCTTGTTGGGAACACAAGTTTCTTTTCAGTTGCAAACTCCACTCCAAACATATATATGGGGAGGTACTAGCTCCAACTCGGTTTTATAATGAAAATTGCAGGAACATCAAACCGGCACTAGGAAACAGACTGAGAAACCAGAGTAAAAGTTTCTCCTGCAACCCGTTCCCTTTGTGCTAGATGAACGAACGTCTCTCCACATGCTCAGTTCAAAGAAATAAGTGTGTGTGAAAGCCGTCCTTCACCTTGTTTGTTGGGAACACAAAGTTTCTTTTCAGTTGCAAACTCCAATCCATACATATATATTGAGAGGTACTAGCTCCAAAACGGTTTTTCAGTGAAAAATGCAGGAACTTCAAACCGGCACTAGGAAACAGACTGAGAAACCAGAGTAAAAGTTTCTCCTGCATCCCGTTCCCTTTGTGCCAAATGAACGAACTTTTCTCCACATGCTCAGTTCTGAGAGATAATTGTGTATGAAAGCAGTACTTCAAATACCTTGTTGGGAACACAAAGTTTCTTTTCAGTTCCAAACTCCACTCCATACATATATATGGGGAGGTACAAGCTCCAACCCGGTTTTACAGTGAAAACTGCAGGAACTTCAAACCGGCACTAGAAAACAGACTGAGAAACCAGAGTAAAATTTTTTCCTGCAAACCGTTCCCTTTTTGCTAGATGAACGAACGTCTCTACACATGCCCAGTTCTGAGAGATAACTGTGTGTGAAAGCCGTCCTTCACCTAGCTTGTTGGGAACACAAAGTTTCTTTTCAGTTGCAAACTCCACTCCAAACATATATATGGTGAGGCATTAGCTCCAACTCTGTTTTATAATGAAACTGCAGGAACATCAAACCGGCACTAGGAAACAGACTGAGAAACCAGAGTAAAAGTTTCTCCTGCAACCCGTTCCATTTGTGCTAGATGAACGAACGTCTCTCCACATGCTCAGTTCTGAGAGATAAGTGTGTTTGAAAGCCGTCCTTCACCTAGCTTGTTGGGAACACAAAGTTTCTTTTCAGTTGCTAAATCCACTCCAAACATATATATGGGGAGGTACTAGCTCCAACTCGGGTTTACAGTGAAAACTGCAGGAACTTCAAACCGGCACTAGGAAACATACTGAGAAACCAGAGTAAAAGTTTCTCCTGCAAACCGTTCCCTTTGTGCTAGATGAACGAACGTCTCTCCACATGCTCAGTTCTGAGAGATTTGTGTGTGTGAAAGCCGTCCTTCACCTAGCTTGTTGGGAACACAAAGTTTCTTTTCAGTTGCAAACTCCACTCCATACATATATATGGGGAGTTACTAGCTCCAACACGGTTTTACAGTGAAAACTGCAGGAAATTCAAACCGGCACTAGGAAACAGACTGAGAAACCAGAGTAAATGTTTCTCCTGCATCCCGTTCCATTTGTACTAGATGAACGATCGTCTCTCCACATGCTCAGTTCTGAGAGATAAATGTGTGTGAAAGCCGTCCTTCACATAGCTTGTTGGGAACACAAAGATTCTTTTCAGTTGCAAACTCCACTCCATACATATATATGGGGACGTACTAGCTCCAACACAGTTTTACAGTGAAAACTGCAGGAAATTCAAACCGGCACTAGGAAACAGACTGAGAAACCAAAGTAAAAGTTTCTCCTGCAACCCGTTCCATTTGTGCTAGATGAACGAACGTCTCTCCACATGCTCAGTTCAAAGAAATAAGTGTGTGTGAAAGCCGTCCTTCACCTAGCTAGTTGGGAACACAAAGTTTCTTTTCAGTTGCAAACTCCAATCCATACATATATATGGGGAGGTACTAGCTCCAACACGGTTTTTCAGTGAAAACTGCAGGAACTTCAAACCGGCACTAGGAAACAGACTGAGAAACCAGAGTAAAACTTTCTAATGCAACCCGTTCCATTTGTGCTAGATGAACGATCGTCTATCCACATGCTCAGTTCTGAGAGATAAGTGTGTGTGAAAGCCGTCCTTCACACAACTTGTTGGGAACACAAAGTTTCTTTTCAGTTTCAAACCCCAGTACATATATATATATATTGGGAGGTACTAGCTCCAACTCGGTTTTACAGTGAAATCTGCAGGAACTTCAAAACTGCACTAGGAAACAGACTGAGAACCAGAGTAAAAGTTTCTCCTGCAACACGTTCTCTTTGTGCCAAATGAACGAAAGTTTCTCCACATGCTCAGGTCTGAGTGATAATTGTGTATGAAAGCCGTACTTCACCTAGCTTGTTGGGAACATAATGTTTCTTTTCAGTTGCAAACTCCATTCCATATATATATATAGGGAGGTACTAGCTCCATCCCGGTTTTACAGTGAAAACTGCAGGAACTTCAAACCGGCACTAGGAAACAGACTTAGAAAGCAGAGTAAAATTTTCCCCTGCATCCCGTTCCCTTTGTGCTGGATGAACGAACGTCTCTCCACATGCTCAGTTCTGAGAGATAAGTGTGTGTGAAAGCCGTCCTTCACCTAGCTTGTTGGGAACACAAGTTTCTTTTCAGTTGCAAACTCCACTCCAAACATATATATGGGGAGGTACTAGCTCCAACTCGGTTTTATAATGAAAATTGCAGGAACATCAAACCGGCACTAGGAAACAGACTGAGAAACCAGAGTAAAAGTTTCTCCTGCAACCCGTTCCCTTTGTGCTAGATGAACGATCGTCTCTCCACATGCTCAGTTCTGAGAGATAAGTGTGTGTGAAAGCCGTACTTCACGTAGCTTGTTGGGAACACAAAGTTTCTTTTCTGTTGCAGACTCCACTCCAAAAATATATAGGGTTAGGTACTAGCTCCAAAACGGGTTTACAGTGAAAACTGCAGGAAATTCAAATCGGCACTAGGAAACAGACTGAGAAACCAGAGTAAAAGTTTCTCCTGCAACCCGTTCACTTTGTGCTAGATGAACGAACGTCTCTCCACATGCTCAGTTCTGAGAGAAAAGTGTGTGTGAAAGCCTTCCTTCCTCTAGCTTGTTGGGAACAAAAAGTTTCTTTTCAGTTGCAAACTCCACTCCATACATATATATGGGGAGGTACTAGCTCCAAATCGGTTTTACAGTGAAAACTGCAGGAACTTCAAACCGGCACTAGGAAACAGACTGAGAACCAGAGTAAAAGTTTCTCCTGCAACCCGTTCCCTTTGTGCCAAATGAACGAACTTTTCTCCACATGCTCAGATCTGAGAGACAAGTCTGTGTGAAAGCCGTCCTTCACCAAACTAGTTGGGAACACATAGTTTCTTTTCAGTTGCAAAATCCAATCCAAACATATATATGGGGAGGTACTAGCTCCAACACGGATTATCAGTGAAAAATGCAGGAACTTCAAACCGGGACTAGGAAACAGCCTGAGAAACCAGAGTAAAAGTTTCTCCTGCAACCAGTTCCCTTTGTGCTAGATGAACGATCGTCTCTCCACATGCTCAGTTCTGAGAGATAAGTGTGTGTGAAAGCCGTCCTTCACCTAGCTTGTTGGGAACACAAAGTTTCTTTTCATTTGTAAACTCCACTCCAAACATATATATGGGGAGGTACAAGCTTCAACTCGGTTTTACAGTGAAAATTTCAGGAACTTCAAACCGGCACTAGGAAACAGACTGAGAAACCAGAGTAAAAGTTTCTTCTGCATCCCGTTCCATTTGTGCTAGATGAACGATCGTCTCTCCGCATGCTCAGTTCTGAGAGATAAGTGTGTGTGAAATCCGTCCTTCACATAGCTTGTTGGGAACACAAAGTTTCTTTTCAGTTGCAAACCCCACTCCATACATATATATGGGGAGGTACTAGCTCCAACACTGTTTTACAGTGAAAACTGCAGGAACTTCAAACCGGCACTAGGAAACAGACTGAGAAACCAGAGAAAAAGTTTCTCCTGCAACCCGTTCCCTTTGTGCTAGATGAACGAAATTCTATCCACATGCTCAGTTCTGAGAGATAAGTGTGTGTGAAAGCCGTCCTTCACCTAGCTTGTTGGGAACACAAAGTTTCTTTTTAGTTGCAAACTCCACTCCATACAAATATATGGGGAGGTAATAGCTCCAACTCGGTTTTACAGTGAAAACTGCAGGAACTTCAAAACGGCACTAGGAAACAGACTGGGAAACCAGAGAAAAACTTTCTCCTGCAACCCTTTCCCTTTGTGCTAGATGAACGAACGTCTCTCCACATGCTCAGTTCTGAGAGATAAGTGTGTGTGAAAGCCGTCCTTCACCTAGCTTGTTGGGAACACAAAGTTTCTTTTCAGTTGCAAACTCCACTCCATACATATATATGGGGAGGTACTAGCCCCAACACGGTTTTACAGTGAAAACTGCAGGAACATCAAACCGGCATTTGGAAACAGACTGAGAAACCAGAGTAAAAGTTCCTCCTGCAACCCGTTCCATTTGTGCTAGATGAACGAACGTCTATCCACATGCTCAGTTCTGAGAGATAAGTGTATGTGAAAGCCGTACTTCACCTAGCTTGTTGGGAACACAAAGTTTCTTTGCAGTTTCAAACCCCACTCCATACATATATATATGGAGGTACGAGCTCCAACTCGGTTTTACAGTGAAAACTGCAGGAACTTCAAACCGGCACTAGGAAACAGACTGAGAAACCAGAGTATAATTTTCTCCTGCAACCAGTTTCCTTTGTGCCAAATGGACGAACGTCTCTCCACATTCTCAGTTCTGAGAGATAAGTGTGTATGAAAGCCGTCCTTCACCTAGCTTGTTGGGAACACAAAGTTTCTATTCAGTTGCTAACTCCACTCCATACATATATATGGGGAGGTACTAGCTCCAACTCGGTTTTACAGTGAAAACTGCAGGAACTTCAAACCGGCACTAGGAAACAGACTGAGAAACCAGAGAAAAATTTCTCCTGCAACCCGTTCCCCTTGTGCTAGATGAAAGAACGTCTCTCCACATGCTCAGTTCTGAGAGATAAGTGTGTGTGAAAGACGTCCTTCAAATAGTTTGTTGGGAACACAAAGTTTTTTTTCAGTTGCAAACGCCACTCCAAACATATATATGGGGAGGTACTAGCTTCAACACGGTTTTTCAGTGAAAAATGCAGGAACTTCAAGCCGGCACTAGGAAACAGACTGAGAAACCAGAGTAAAAGTTTCTCCTGCAACCCGTTCCATTTGTGCTAGATGAACGATCTTCTGTCCACATGCTCAGTTCTGAGAAATAATTGTGTGTGAAATCCGCCCTTCACCTAGCTTGTTGGGAACACAAAGTTTCTTTTCAGTTTTAAACCCCACTACATACATATATATTGGGAGGTACTAGATCCAACTCGGTTTTACAGTGAAAACTGCAGGAACTTCAAACCGGCACTAGGAAACAGACTGAGAACCAGAGTAATAGTTTCTCCTGCATCCCGTTCCATTTGTGCCAAATTAAGGAACGTTTCTCCACATGCTCAGTTCTGAGGGATACGTGTGTATGAAAGACGTACTTCATATAACGTGTTGGGAACACAAAGTTTCTTTTCATTTGCAAACTCCACTCCGTACATATATATGGGGAGGTACTAGCTCCAACCCGGTTTTACAGTGAAAACTGCAGGAACATTAAACCGGCACTAGGAAACAGACTGAGAAACGAGAGTAAAATTTTCTCCTGCAACCCGTTCCCTTTGTGCTAGATGAACGAACGTCTCTCCACATGCTCAGTTCTGAGAGATAAGTGTGTGTGAAAGCTGTTATTCACCTAGCTTGTTTGGAACACAAAGATTCTTTTCAGTTGCAAAGCCCACTCCAAACATATATATGGGGAGGGACTAGCTTCAACTCGGATTTACGTGAAAACTGCAGGCACTTCAAAGCGGCACCAGGAAACAGACTGAGAAAACAGAGTAAAAGTTTCTTCTGCAACCCGTTCCATTTGTGCTAAATGAACGATCGTCTCTCCACATGCTCAGTTCTGAGAGATAAGTGTGTGTGAAAGCCGTTCTTCACCTAGCTTGTTGGGAACACAAATTTTCTTTTCAGTTGCAAACTCCAATCCATACATATATATGGGGAGGTACTAGATCCAACACGGTTTTTCATTGAAAAATGCAGGAACTTCAAACCGGCACTAAGAAACAAATTGAGAAACCAGAGTAATAGATTATGCTGCAACCTGTTCCATTTGTGCTAGATGAACGATCGTCTCTCCACATGCTCATTTCTGAGAGATAAATGTGTGTGAAAGCCGTCCTTCACCTAGCTTGTTGGGAACACAACGTTTCTTTTCAGTTGCAAACCCCAATCCATACATATATATGGGGAGGTTCTAGCTACAACTCGGTTTTACAGTGAAAACTGCAGGAAATTCAATCCGGCACTAGGAAACAGACTGAGAAGTCAGAGTAAAAGTTTCACCTGCAACCCGTTCCCTTTTTGCTAGATGAACGAACGTCTCTCCACATGCTCAGTTCTGAGAGATAAGTGTGTGTGAAAGCCGTCCTTCACCTAGCTTGTTGGGAACACAAAGTTTTTTTCAGTTGCAAAGCCCACTCCAAACATATATATGGGGAGGTACTAGCTTCAACTCGGATTTACAGTGAAAACTGCAGTCACTTCAAAGCGGCACCAGGAAACAGACTGAGAAACCAGAGTAAAAGTTTCTTCTGCAACCCGTTCCATTTGTGCTAGATGAACGATCGTCTCTCCACATGCTCAGTTCTGAGAGATAAGTGTGTGTGAAAGCCGTTCTTCACCTAGCTTGTTGGGAACACAAAGTTTCTTTTCAGTTGCAAACTCCACTCCATACATATATATGGGGAGGTACTAGCTCCAACTCCGTTTTACAGTGAAAACTACAGGAACTTCAAACCGGCACTATGAAACAGACTGGGAAACCAGAGTAAAACTTTCTCCTGCAAACCGTTCCCTTTGTGCTAGATGAACGAAAGTCTCTCCAAATGCTCAGTTCTGAGAGATAAGTGTGTGTGAAAGCCGTACTTCACTTAGCTTTTTGGGAACACAAAGTTTCTATTCAGTTGCAAATTCCACTCCATACATATATATGGGGAGGTACTAGCTCCAACATGGTTTTACAGTGAAAACTGCAGGAACTTCAAACCGGCACTAGGAAACAGACTGAGAAACCAAAGTAAAAGTTTCTCCTGCAACCCGTTCCATTTGTGCTAGATGAACGATAGTCTCTCCACATGCTCAGTTCAAACAGATTAGTGTGTGTGAAAGCCGTCCTTCACCAATCTAGTTGGGAACACAAAGTATCTTTTCAGTTGCAAAATCCAATCCATACATATATATGGGGAGGTACAAACTCCAACACGGTTTATCAGTGAAAAATGCAGGGACTTCAAACCGGCACTAGGAAACAGACTGAGAAACCAGAGTAAAAGTTTCTCCTGCAACCCGTTCCCTTTGTGCTAGATGAACGAACGTCTCACCACATGCTCAGTTCTGAGAGATAAATTTGTGTGAAAGCCATACTTCACCTAGCTTGTTGGGAACACAAAGTTTCTTTTCAGTTGTAAACACCACTCCAAACATATATATGGGTAGGTACTAGCTTCAACTCGGTTTTACAGTGAAAATTGCAGGAACTTCAAACCGGCACTAGTTAACAGACTGAGAAATCACAGTAAAAGTTTCTTCTGCAAACCGTTCCATTTGTGCTAGATGAACGATCGTCTCTCCACATGCTCAGATCTGAGAGATAAGTGTGTGTGAAAGCCGTCCTTCACCTAGCTTGTTGGGAACACAAAGTTTCTTTTCAGTTGCAAACTCCAATACATACATATATATTGAGAGGTACTAGCTCCAACACGGTTTTTCAGTGAAAAATGCAGGAACTTCAAACCGGCACTAGGAAACAGACTGAGAAACCAGAGTAAAAGTTTCTCCTGCAACCCGTTCCATTTGTGCTAGATGAACGATCGTCTCTCCACATGCTCTTTTCTGAGAGATAAGTGTGTGTGAAAGCCGTCCTTCACCTACCTTTTTGGGAACACAAAGTTTCTTTTCAGTAGCAAACTCCAATCCATACATATTTATGGGGAGGTACTAGCTCCAACACGGTTTTTCAGTGAAAAATGCAGGAACTTCAAACCGGCACTAAGAAACAAATTGAGAAACCAGAGTAATAGACTATCCTGCAACCCCATCCATTTGTTCTAGATGAACGATCGTCTCTCCACATACTCAGTTCTGAGAGATAAGTGTGTGTGAAAGCCGTCCTTCACCTATCTTGTTGGGAACACAAATTTTCTTTTCAGTTGCAAACCCCACTCCATACATATATATGGGGAGGTACTAGCTCCAACTCGGTTTTACAGTGAAAACTGCAGGAACTTCAAACCGGCACTAGGAAACAGACTGAGAAACCAGAGTAAAAGTTTCTCCTGCAACCCGTTCCCTTTGTGCTAGATGAACGAACTTCTATCCACATTCTCATTTCTGAGAGATAAGTGTGTATGAAAGTCGTCCTTCACCTAGCTTGTTGGGAACACAAAGTTTCTTTTCAGTTGCAAACTCCACTCCATACAAATATAGGGGGAGGTACTAGCTCCAACTCTGTTTTACAGTGAAAACTGCAGGAACTTCAAACCGGCACTAGGAAACAAACTGGGAAACCAGAGTAAACTTTCTCCTGCAACCCGTTCACTTTGTGCTAGATGAACGAACGTCTCTCCACATTCTCAGTTCTGAGAGATAAGTGTGTGTGAAAGCCGTACTTCACCTTGCTTGTTGGGAACACAAAGTTTCTTTTCAGTTGCAAACTCCACTCCATACATATATATGGGGAGGTACTAGCTCCAACACGATTTTACAGTGAAAACTGCAGGAACTTCAAACAGGCACTAGGAAACAGACTGAGAAACCAGAGTAAAAGTTTCTCCTGCAACCCGTTCCCTTTGTGCTAGATGAACGAACGTCTTTCCACATGCTCAGTTCTGAGAGATAATTGTGTGTGAAAGCCGTCCTTCACCTAGATTGTTGGGAACAAAAGTTTCTCTGCAGTTTCAAACCCCACTCCATACATATATATATGGTGGTACGAGCTCCAACTCGGTTTTACAGTGTAAACTGCAGGAACTTCAAACCGGCACTAGGAAACAGACTGAGAAACCAGAGTAAAAGTTTCTCCTGCAACCCGTTCCCTTTGTGCCAAATGAACGAACGTCTCTCCACATGCTCAGTTCTGAGAGATAAGTGTGTATGAAAGCCGTCCTTCACCTAGCTTTTTGGGAACACAAAGTTTCTATTCAGTTGCAAACTCCAATCCATACATATATATGGGGAGGTACTAGCTCCAACTCTGTTTTACAGTGAATACTGCAGGAACTTCAAACCGGCACTAGGAAACAGACTGAGAAACCAGAGTAAAATTTCTCCTGCAACCCGTTCCCTTTGTGCTAGATGAACGAACGTCTCTCCACATGCTCAGTTCTGAGAGAAAAGTGTGTGTGAAAGCCATCCTTCACATAGCTTGTTGGGAACACAAAGTTTCTTTTCAGTTTCAAACCCCAATACATACATATATATAGGGAGGTACTAGCTCCAACTCGGTTTTACAGTGAAAACTGCAGGCACTTCAAAGCGGCACCAGGAAACAGACAGAGAAACCAGACAAAAAGTTTCTTCTGCAACCCGATCCATTTGTGCTAGATGAACGATCGTCTCTCCACATGCTCAGTTCTGAGAGATAAGTGTGTGTGAAAACCGTACTTCACCTAGCTTGTTGGGAATACAGAGTTTCTTTTCAGTTGCAAACTCCATTCCATATATTTATATGGGGATGTAATAGCTCCAACACGATTTTTCAGTGAAAAATGCAGGAAATCCAACCGGCTCTAAGAAACAAATTGAGAAACAGAGTAATAGATTATCCTGCAACCCGTTCCATTTGTGCTAGATGAACGATCGTCCCTCCACATGCTCAGTTCTGAGAGATAAGTGTGTGTGAAAGCCGTCCTTCACCTAGCTTGTTTGTAACACAAATTTTCTTTTCAGTTGCAAACCCGAATCCATACATTTATATGGGGAGGTACTAGCTCCAACTCGGTTTTACAGTGAAAACTGCAGGAATTTCAAACAGGCACTAGGAAACAGACTGAGAAACCAGAGTAAATGTTTCTCCTGCAACCCGTTCCCATTGTGCTAGATGAACGAAATTCTATCCACATGCTCAGTTCTGAGAGATAAGTGTGTGTGAAAGCCGTCCTTCACCTAGCTTGTTGGGAACACAAAGTTTGTTTTCAGTTGCAAACACCACTCCAAACATATATATGGGGAGGTACTAGCTTCAACTCGGGTTTACAGTGAAAACTGCAGGCACTTCAAAGCGGCACCAGGAAACAGACAGAGAAAGCAGAGTAATAGATTATCCTGCAACCCGTTCCATTTGTGCTAGATGAACGATCGTCTCTCCACATGCTCAGATCTGAGAGATATGTGTGTGTGAAAGCCGTCCTTCACCTAGCTTGTTGGGAACACAAATTTTCTTTTAAGTTGCAAACCCCACTCCATACATATATATGGGGAGGTACTAGCTCCAACCCGGTTTTACAGTGAAAACTGCAGGAACATCAAACCGGCACTAGGAAACAGACTGAGAAACCAGAGAAAAAGTTTCTCCTGCAACCCGTTCCCTTTGTGCTAGATGAACGAAATTCTATTCACATGCTCATTTCTGAGAGATATGTGTGTGTGAAAGCCGTCCTTCACATAGCTTGTTGGGAACACAAAGTTTCTTTTCAGTTGCAAACCCCACTCCAAATATATATATGGGGAGGTACTAGCTCCAACTTGGTATTATAATGAAAACTGCAGGAACATCAAACCGGCACTAGGAAACAGACTGAGAAACCAGAGAAAGTTTCCCCTGCAACCCGTTCCATTTGTGCTAGATGAACGATCGTCTCTCCACATGCTCAGTTCTGAGAGATAAGTGTGTGTGAAAGCCGTACTTCACCTAGCTTGTTGGGAACACAAAGTTTCTTTTCAGTTGCAAACTCCACTCCATAAATATATATGGGGAGGTACTAGCTCCAACACGGTTTTTCAGTGAAAAATGCAGGAACTTCAAACCGGCTCTAGGAAACAGACTGAGAAACCAGAGTAAAAGTTTCTCCTGCAACCCGTTCCCTTTGTGCTAGATGAACGAACGTTTTTCCACATGCTCAGTTCTGAGAGATAATTGTGTGTGAAAGCCGTCCTTCACCTAGATTGTTGGGAACAAAAGTTTCTCTGCAGTTTCAAACCCCACTCCTTACATATATATATGGTGGTACGAGCTCCAACTCGGTTTTACAGTGTAAACTGCAGGAACTTCAAACCGGCACTAGGAAACAGACTGAGAAACCAGAGTAAAAGTTTCTCCTGCAACCCGTTCCCTTTGTGCCAAATGAACGAACGTCTCTCCACATGCTCAGTTCTGAGAGATAAGTGTGTATGAAAGCCGTCCTTCACCTAGCTTTTTGGGAACACAAAGTTTCTATTCAGTTGCAAACTCCAATCCATACATATATATGGGGTGGTACTAGCTCCAACTCTGTTTTACAGTGAATACTGCAGGAACTTCAAACCGGCACTAGGAAACAGACTGAGAAACCAGAGTAAAATTTCTCCTGCAACCCGTTCCCTTTGTGCTAGATGAACGAACGTCTCTCCACATGCTCAGTTCTGAGAGAAAAGTGTGTGTGAAAGCCATCCTTCACATAGCTTGTTGGGAACACAAAGTTTCTTTTCAGGTTCAAAGCCACTCCAAACATATATATGGGGAGGTACTAGCTCCAATTCTGTTTTACAGTGAAAACTGCAGGTACTTTAAACCGGCATTGGGAAACAGACTGAGAAACCAAAGTAAAAGTTTCTCCTGCAAACCGTTCCATTTGTGGTAGATGAACGAACGTCTATCCACATGCTCAGTTCTGAGAGATAAGTGTGTGTGAAAGCCGTCCTTCACCTAGCTTGTTGGGAACACAAAGTTTCTTTTCAGTTTCAAACCCCAATACATACATATATATAGGGAGGTACTAGCTCCAACTCGGTTTTACAGTGAAAACTGCAGGCACTTCAAAGCGGCACCAGGAAACAGACAGAGAAACCAGACAAAAAGTTTCTTCTGCAACCCGATCCATTTGTGCTAGATGAACGATCGTCTCTCCACATGCTCAGTTCTGAGAGATAAGTGTGTGTGAAAGCCGTCCTTCACCTAGCTTGTTTGTAACACAAATTTTCTTTTCAGTTGCAAACCCGAATCCATACATTTATATGGGGAGGTACTAGCTCCAACTCGGTTTTACAGTGAAAACTGCAGGAATTTCAAACAGGCACTAGGAAACAGACTGAGAAACCAGAGTAAATGTTTCTCCTGCAACCCGTTCCCATTGTGCTAGATGAACGAAATTCTATCCACATGCTCAGTTCTGAGAGATAAGTGTGTGTGAAAGCCGTCCTTCACCTAGCTTGTTGGGAACACAAAGTTTGTTTTCAGTTGCAAACACCACTCCAAACATATATATGGGGAGGTACTAGCTTCAACTCGGGTTTACAGTGAAAACTGCAGGCACTTCAAAGCGGCACCAGGAAACAGACAGAGAAAGCAGAGTAATAGATTATCCTGCAACCCGTTCCATTTGTGCTAGATGAACGATCGTCTCTCCACATGCTCAGTTCTGAGAGATATGTGTGTGTGAAAGCCGTCCTTCACCTAGCTTGTTGGGAACACAAATTTTCTTTTAAGTTGCAAACCCCACTCCATACATATATATGG
Source organism: Camelus dromedarius (assembly GCF_036321535.1). Classification (NCBI taxonomy): domain Eukaryota; kingdom Metazoa; phylum Chordata; class Mammalia; order Artiodactyla; family Camelidae; genus Camelus; species Camelus dromedarius. The sequence goes on along the minus strand of NW_026989771.1, from coordinate 3,196,950 downwards.
GGAGGTACTAGCTCCAACCCGGTTTTACAGTGAAAACTGCAGGAACATCAAACCGGCACTAGGAAACAGACTGAGAAACCAGAGAAAAAGTTTCTCCTGCAACCCGTTCCCTTTGTGCTAGATGAACGAAATTCTATTCACATGCTCAGTTCTGAGAGATATGTGTGTGTGAAAGCCGTCCTTCACATAGCTTGTTGGGAACACAAAGTTTCTTTTCAGTTGCAAACCCCACTCCAAAAATATATATGGGGAGGTACTAGCTCCAACTTGGTATTATAATGAAAACTGCAGGAACATCAAACCGGCACTAGGAAACAGACTGAGAAACCAGAGAAAGTTTCTCCTGCAACCCGTTCCATTTGTGCTAGATGAACGATCGTCTCTCCACATGCTCAGTTCTGAGAGATAAGTGTGTGTGAAAGCCGTACTTCACCTAGCTTGTTGGGAACACAAAGTTTCTTTTCAGTTGCAAACTCCACTCCATAAATATATATGGGGAGGTACTAGCTCCAACACGGTTTTTCAGTGAAAAATGCAGGAACTTCAAACCGGCTCTAGGAAACAGACTGAGAAACCAGAGTAAAAGTTTCTCCTGCAACCCGTTCCCTTTGTGCTAGATGAACGAACGTCTTTCCACATGCTCAGTTCTGAGAGATAATTGTGTGTGAAAGCCGTCCTTCACCTAGATTGTTGGGAACAAAAGTTTCTCTGCAGTTTCAAACCCCACTCCATACATATATATATGGTGGTACGAGCTCCAACTCGGTTTTACAGTGTAAACTGCAGGAACTTCAAACCGGCACTAGGAAACAGACTGAGAAACCAGAGTAAAAGTTTCTCCTGCAACCCGTTCCCTTTGTGCCAAATGAACGAACGTCTCTCCACATGCTCAGTTCTGAGAGATAAGTGTGTATGAAAGCCGTCCTTCACCTAGCTTTTTGGGAACACAAAGTTTCTATTCAGTTGCAAACTCCAATCCATACATATATATGGGGAGGTACTAGCTCCAACTCTGTTTTACAGTGAATACTGCAGGAAATTCAAACCGGCACTAGGAATCAGACTGAGAAACCAGAGTAAAATTTCTCCTGCAACCCGTTCCCTTTGTGCTAGATGAACGAACGTCTCTCCACATGCTCAGTTCTGAGAGAAAAGTGTGTGTGAAAGCCATCCTTCACATAGCTTGTTGGGAACACAAAGTTTCTTTTCAGGTTCAAAGCACTCCAAACATATATATGGGGAGGTACTAGCTCCAATTCTGTTTTACAGTGTAAACTGCAGGTACTTTAAACCGGCATTGGGAAACAGACTGAGAAACCAAAGTAAAAGTATCTCCTGCAACCCGTTCCATTTGTGGTAGATGAACGAACGTCTATCCACATGCTCAGTTCTGAGAGATAAGTGTGTGTGAAAGCCGTCCTTCACCTAGCTTGTTGGGAACACAAAGTTTCTTTTCAGTTTCAAACCCCAATACATACATATATATAGGGAGGTACTAGCTCCAACTCGGTTTTACAGTGAAAACTGCAGGCACTTCAAAGCGGCACCAGGAAACAGACAGAGAAACCAGACAAAAAGTTTCTTCTGCAACCCGATCCATTTGTGCTAGATGAACGATCGTCTCTCCACATGCTCAGTTCTGAGAGATAAGTGTGTGTGAAAACCGTACTTCACCTTGCTTGTTGGGAATACAGAGTTTCTTTTCAGTTGCAAACTCCAATCCATATATTTATATGGGGATGTAATAGCTCCAACACGATTTTTCAGTGAAAAATGCAGGAAATCCAACCGGCTCTAAGAAACAAATTGAGAAACAGAGTAATAGATTATCCTGCAACCCGTTCCATTTGTGCTAGATGAACGATCGTCCCTCCACATGCTCAGTTCTGAGAGATAAGTGTGTGTGAAAGCCGTCCTTCACCTAGCTTGTTTGTAACACAAATTTTCTTTTCAGTTGCAAACCCGAATCCATACATTTATATGGGGAGGTACTAGCTCCAACTCGGTTTTACAGTGAAAACTGCAGGAATTTCAAACAGGCACTAGGAAACAGACTGAGAAACCAGAGTAAATGTTTCTCCTGCAACCCGTTCCCATTGTGCTAGATGAACGAAATTCTATCCACATGCTCAGTTCTGAGAGATAAGTGTGTGTGAAAGCCGTCCTTCACCTAGCTTGTTGGGAACACAAAGTTTGTTTTCAGTTGCAAACACCACTCCAAACATATATATGGGGAGTTACTAGCTTCAACTCGGGTTTACAGTGAAAACTGCAGGCACTTCAAAGCGGCACCAGGAAACAGACAGAGAAAGCAGAGTAATAGATTATCCTGCAACCCGTTCCATTTGTGCTAGATGAACGATCGTCTCTCCACATGCTCAGTTCTGAGAGATATGTGTGTGTGAAAGCCGTCCTTCACCTAGCTTGTTGGGAACACAAATTTTCTTTTAAGTTGCAAACCCCACTCCATACATATATATGGGGAGGTACTAGCTCCAACCCGGTTTTACAGTGAAAACTGCAGGAACATCAAACCGGCACTAGGAAACAGACTGAGAAACCAGAGAAAAAGTTTCTCCTGCAACCCGTTCCCTTTGTGCTAGATGAACGAAATTCTATTCACATGCTCAGTTCTGAGAGATATGTGTGTGTGAAAGCCGTCCTTCACATAGCTTGTTGGGAACACAAAGTTTCTTTTCAGTTGCAAACTCCACTCCATAAATATATATGGGGAGGTACTAATTCCAACACGGTTTTTCAGTGAAAAATGCAGGAACTTCAAACCGGCTCTAGGAAACAGACTGAGAAACCAAATAAAAGTTTCTCCTGCAACCCATTCCATTTGTGCTAGATGAACGATCGTCTCTCCACATGCTCAGTTCTGAGAGATAAGTGTGTGTGAAAGCCGTCCTTCACTTAGCTTGTTGGGAACACAAATATTCTTTTCAGTTGCTAACCCCACTCCATACATATATATGGGGTGGTACTAGCTCCAACTCTGTTTTACAGTGAAAACTGCAGGAACTTCAAACCGGCACTTGGAAACAGACTGAGAAACCAGAGTAAAATTTCTCCTGCAACCCGTTCACTTTGTGCTAGATGAACGAACTTCTCTCCACATGCTCAGTTCTGAGAGATAAGTGTGTGTGAAAGCCGTCCTTCACCTAGCTTGTTGGAAACACATAGTTTCTTTTCAGTTGCAAACTCCACTCCATACATATATATGGGGAGGAACGAGCTCCAACTCGGTTTTACATTGAAAACTTCAGGAACTTCAAACCGGCACTAGGAAACAGACTGGGAAACCAGAGTAAAAGTTTCTCCTGCAAACCGTTCCATTTGTGCTAGATGAACGAACTTCTCTCCACATGCTCAGTTCTGAGAGTTAAGTGTGTGTGAAAGCCGTCCTTCACCTAGCTTGTTGGGAACACAAAGTTTCTTTTCAGTTGCAAACTCCACTCCATACATATATATGGGGAGTTATTAGCTCCAACTCGGTTTTACAGTGAAAATTGCAGGAACTTCAAACCAGCACTAGGAAACAGACTGAGAAACCAGAGTAAAAGTTTGTCCTGCAACCCGTTCCATTTGTGCTAGATGAACGATCGTCTCTCCACATGCTCAGTTCTGAGAGATAAGTGTGTGTGAAAGCCGTCCTTCACCTAGCTTGTTGGGAACACAAAGATTTTTGCAGTTTCAAACCCCACTCCATACATATATATGGGGAGGTAAGAGCTCCAACTCGGTTTTACAGTGAAAACTGCAGGAACTTCAAACCGGCACTAGGAAACAGACTGAGAAACCAGAGTAAAATTCTCTCCTGCATCCCGTTCCCTTTGTGCCAAATGAACGAACGTCTCTCCACATGCTTATTTCTGAGAGATAAGTGTGTATGAAAGCCGTCCTTCAACTAGCTTGTTGGGAACACAAAGTTTCTATTAAGTTGCAAACTCCACTCCATACATATATATGGGGAGGTACAAGTTCCAACACGGTTTTACAGTGAAAACTGCAGGAACTTCAAACCGGCACTAGGAAACAGACTGAGAAACCAGAGTAAAAGTTTCTCCTGCATCCAGTTCCCTTTGTGCTTGATGAACGAACGTCTCGCCACATGCTCAGTTCTGAGAGATAAGTGTGTGTGAAAGCCGTCCTTCACCTAGCTTGTTGGGAACACAAAGTTTCTTTTCAGTTGCAAACGCCACTCCAAACATATATATGGGGAGGTTGTAGCTCCAACTCGGTTTTACAGTGAAAACTGCAGGAACTTCAAACCGGCACTAAGAAACAAATTGAGAAACCAGAGTAATAGTTTATCCTGCAAACCGTTCCATTTGTGCTTGATGAACGATCGTCTCTCCACATGCTCAGTTCTGAGAGGTAAGTGTGTGTGAAAGCCGCCCTTCACCTAGCTTGTTGGGAACACAAATTTTCTTTTCAGTTGCAAACCCCACTCCATATATTTATATGGGGTGGTACTAGCTCTAACTAGGTTTTACAGTGAAAACTGCAGGAAATTCAAACCAGCACTTGGAAACAGACTGAGAAACCAGAGTAAAAGTTTCACCTGCTACTCGTTCCCTTTGTGCTAGATGAATGAACTTCTCTCCTCAAGCTCAGTTCTGAGAGATATGTGTGTGTGAAAGCCGTCCTTCACCTAGTTTGTTGGGAACACAAAGTTACTTTTCAGTTGCAAATTCCACTCCATACATATATATGGGGAGGTACTATCTCCAAATCTGTTTTACAGTGAAAACTGCAGGAACTTCAAACCGGCACTAGGAAAAAGACTGAGAAACCAGACTAAAAGTTTCTCCTGCATCCGGTTCCATTTGTGCTAGATGAACGATCGTCTCTCCACATGCTCATTTCAAAGAAATAAGTGTGTGTGAAAGCCGTCCTTTACCTAGCTAGTTGGGAACACAATGTTTCTTTTCAGTTGCAAAGTCCAATCCATACATATATATGGGGAGGTACTAGATCCAACCCGGTTTTACAGTGAAAACTGCAAGAACTTCAAACCGGCACTAGGAAACAGACTGAGAAACTAGAGTAAAAGTTTCTCCTGCAACCCGTTCCCTTTGTGCTAGATGAACGAACGTCTCTCCACATGCTCAGTTCTGAGAGATATGTGTGTGTGAAAGCCGTCCTTCACCTAGCTTGTTGGGAAAACAAATTTTCTTTTCAGTTGCAAACTCCACTCCATACATATATATGGGGAGGTACTAGCTCCAACTCGGGTTTACAGTGAAAACTGCAGGAACTTCAAACCGGCACTAGGAAACAGACTGAGAAACCAGAGTAAAAGTTTCTACTGCAACTCGTTCCCTTTGTGCTAGATGAAAGAACGTCTCTCCACATGCTCAGTTCTGAGAGATAAGTGTGTGTTAAAGCCGTCCTTCACCTACCTTGTTGGGAACACAAAGTTTCTTTTCAGTTGCAAACTCCACTCCATACATATATATGGGGAGGTACTAGATCCAACTCGGTTTTATAATGAAAACTGCAGGAACATCATAACGGCACTAGGAAACAGACTGAGAAAGCAGAGTAAAAGGTTCTCCTGCAACCCGTTCACTTTGTGCTAGATGAACGAACGTCTCTCCACATGCTCAGTTCTGAGAGATAATTGTGTGTGAAAGCCGTCCTTCACCTAGCTTGTTGGGAACACAAAGTTTCTTTTCAGTTGCAAACTCCACTCTATACATATATATGGGGAGGTACTAGCTCCAACACGGTTTTTCAGTGAAAAATGCAGGAACTTCAAACCGGCACTAGGAAACAGACTGAGAAACCAGAGTAAAAGTTTCTCCTGCAACCCGTTCCATTTGTGCTAGATGAACGAACGTCCCACCACATGCTCAGTTCTGAGAGATAATTGTGTGTGAAAGCCGTCCTTCACCTACCTTGTTGGGAACACAAAGTTTCTTTTCAGTAGCAAACTCCAATCCAAATATTTATATGGGGAGGTACTAGCTCCAACTCGGGTTTACAGTGAAAACTGCAGGAAATTCAAACCAGCACTAGGAAACAGACTGAGAAACCAGAGTAAAAGTTTCTCCTGCAACCCGTTCCCTTTTGTGCTAGATGAACGAACGTCTCTCCACATGCTCAGTTCTGAGAGATAAGTGTGTGTGAAAGCCGTCCTTCACCTAGCTTGTTGGGAACACAAATTTTCTTTTCAGTTGCAAACCCCACTCCATACATATATAAAGGTTGGTACTAGCTCCAACTCGGTTTTACAGTGAAAACTGCAGGAAGTTCAAACCGGCACTAGGAAACAAACTGAGAAACCAGAGTAAATTTTCTCCTGCAACCCGTTCCATTTGTGCTAGATGAACAAACTTCTCTCCACATGCTCAGTTCAAAGAGATAAGTGTGTGTGAAAGCCGCCCTTCACCTAACTTGTTGGGAACACAAAGTTTCTTTTCAGTTGCAAACCCCACTCCATACATATATATGGAGTGGTACTAGCTCCAACTCGGTTTTACAGTGAAAACTGCAGGAACATCAAACCGGCACTTGGAAACAGACTGAGAAACCAGAGTAAAAGTTTCTCCTGCAACCCTTTCCCTTTGTGATAGATGAACGAACTTCTCTCCACATGCTCAGTTCTGAGAGATAAGTGTGTGTGAAAGCCGTCCTTCACCTAGCTTGTTGGGAACACAAAGTTTCTTTTCAGTTGCAAACTCCAATCCAAATATTTATATGGGGAGGTACTAGCTAAAACTCGGGTTTACAGTGAAAACTGCAGGAAATTCAAACCAGCACTAGGAAACAGACTGAGAAACCAGAGTAAAAGTTTCTCCTGCAACCCGTTCCCTTTTGTGCTAGATGAACGAACGTCTCTCCACATGCTCAGTTCTGAGGGATAAGTGTGTGTGAAAGCCGTCCTTCACCTAGCTTGTTGGGAACACAAATTTTCTTTTCAGTTGCAAACCCCACTCCATACATATATAAAGGGTGGTACTAGCTCCAACTCGGTTTTACAGTGAAAATTGCAGAAACTTCAAACCGGCACTAGGAAACAGAATGAGAAACCAGAGTAAAAGTTTCTCCTGCAACCCGTTCCATTTGTGCTAGATGAACGATCGTCTCTCCACATGCTCAGTTCTGAGAGATAAGTGTGTGTGAAAGCCGTCCTTCACCTAGCTTGTTGGGAACACAAATTTTCTTTTCAGTTGCAAACCCCACTCCATACATATATATGGGGTGGTACTAGCTCCAACTCGGTTTCACAGTGAAAACTGCAGGAACTTCAAACCGGCACTAGGAAACAGACTGAGAAACCAGAGTAAAAGTTTCTCCTGCAACCCGTTCCCTTTGTGCTAGATGAACGAACTTCTCTCCACATGCTCATTTCTGAGAGATACGTTTGTGTGAAAGTCGTCCCTCACCTAGCTTGTTGGGAACACAAAGTTTCTTTTCAGTTGTAAACTCCACTCCATACATATATATGGGGAGATATTAGCTCCAACACGGTTTTACAGTGAAAACTGCAGGAACTTCAAACCGGCACTAGGAAACAGACTGAGAAACCAAATTAAAAGTTTCTCCTGCGACCCGTTCCATTTGTGCTAGATGAACGATCTTCTCCCCACATGCTCAGTTCAAAGAGATAAGTGTGAGTGAAAGCCGCCCTTCACCTAACTTGTTGGGAACACAAAGTTTCTTTTAAGTTTCAAACCCCACTACATACATATATATTGGGAGTTACTAGCTACAACTCGGTTTTACAGTGTAAACTGCAGGAACTTCAAACTGGCACTAGGAAACAGACTGAGAACCAGAGTAAAAGTTTCTCCTGCAACCCGTTCCTTTGTGCCAAATGAACGAACGTTTCTCCACATGCTCAGTTCTGAGAGATAATTGTGTATGAAAGCCTTCCTTCACATAGCTTGTTGGGAACACAAAGTTTCTTTTCAGTTGCAAACCCCACTCCATACATATATATGGGGTGGTACTAGCTCCAACTCGGTTTTACAGTGAAAATTGCAGGAACTTCAAACCGGCACTGGGAAACAGACTGAGAAACCAGAGTAAAATTTTCACCTGCAACCCGTTCCCTTTTTGCTAGAAGAATGAACGTCTCTCCACATGCTCAGTTCTGAGAGATAAGTGTGTGTGAAAGCCGTCCTTCAACTAGCTTGTTGGGAACACAAAGTTTCTTTTCAGTTGCAAACTCCACTCCAAACATATATATGGGGAGGTACTAGATCCAACTCGGTTTTATAATGAAAACTGCAGGAACATCAAACCGGCACTAGGAAACAGACTGAGAAACCAGAGTAAAAGTTTCTCCTGCAACCCGTTCCATTTGTGCTAGATGAACGGTCGTCTCTCCACATGCTCATTTCTGAGAGATAAGTGTGTGTGAAAGCCGTCCTTCACCTAGCTTGTTGGGAACACAAAGTTTCTTTTCAGTTGCAAACTCCACTCCATACATATATATGGGGAGGTACTAGCTCCAACACGGTTTTTCAGTGAAAAATGCAGGAACTTCAAACCGGCACTAGGAAACAGACTGGGAAAACATAGTAAAATTTCTCCTGCAACCCGTTCCCTTTGTGCTAAATGAACGAACGTCTCTCCACATGCTCAGTTCTGAGAGATAAGTGTGTGTTAAAGCCGTCCTTCACATAGCTTGTTGGGAAAACAAATTTTCTTTTCAGTTGCAAACGCCACTCCAAACATATATATGGGGAGGTACTAGCTCCAAATCGGGTTTACAGTGAAAACTGCAGGAACTTCAAACCGGCACTAGGAAACAGACTGAGAAACCAGAGTAAAAGTTTCTCCTGCAACTCGTTCCCTGTGTGCTAGATGAACGAACGTCTCTCCACATGCTCAGTTCTGAGAGATAAGTGTGTGTTAAAGCCGTCCTTCACCTACCTTGTTGGGAACACAAAGTTTCTTTTCAGTTGAAAACTCCTCTCCATACATATATATGGGGAGGTACTAGATCCAACTCGGTTTTATAATGAAAACTGCAGGAACATCAAACTGGCACTAGGAAACAGACTGAGAAAGCAGAGTAAAAGGTTCTCCTGCAACCCTTTCACTTTGTGCTAGTTGAACGAACGTCTCTCCACATGCTCAGTTCTGAGAGATATTTGTGTGTGAAAGCCGTCCTTCACCTAGCTTGTTGGGAACACAAAGTTTCTTTTCAGTTGCAAACTCCACTCTATACATATATATGGGGAGGTATTAGCTCCAACACGGTTTTTCAGTGAAAAATGCAGGAACTTCAAACCGGCACTAGGAAACAGACTGAGAAACCAGAGTAAAAGTTTCTCCTGCAACCCGTTCCCTTTTGTGCTAGATGAACGAACGTCTCTCCACATGCTCAGTTCTGAGATATAAGTGTGTGTGAAAGCCGTCCTTCAACTAGCTTGTTGGGAACACAAAGTTTCTTTTCATTTGCAAACTCCACTCCATACATATATATGGGGAGTTACTAGCTCCAAATCGGTTTTACAGTGAAAACTGCAGGAACTTCAAACCGGCACTAGGAAACAGACTGAGAAACCAGAGTAAAAGTTTCTCCTGCAACCCGTTCCATTTGTGCTAGATGAACGATCGTCTCTCCACATGCTCAGTTCTGAGAGATAAGTTTGTGTGAAAGCCGTCCTTCACCTAGCTTGTTGGGAACACAAATTTTCTTTTCAGTTGCAAACCCCACTCCATACATATATAAAGGTTGGTACTAGCTCCAACTCGGTTTTACAGTGAAAACTGCAGGAACTTCAAACCGGCACTAGGAAACAGACTGAGAAACCAGAGTAAATTTTCTCCTGCAACCCGTTCCATTTGTGCTAGATGAACGAACTTCTCTCCACATGCTCAGTTCAAAGAGATAAGTGTGTGTGAAAGCCGCCCTTCACCTAACTTGTTGGGAACACAAAGTTTCTTTTCAGTTGCAAACCCCACTCCAAACATATATATGGGGAGGTACTAGCTCCAACTTGTTTTTATAATGAAAACTGCAGGAAAATCAAACCGGCACTAGGAAACAGACTGAGAAACCAGAGTAAAAGTTTCTCCTGCAACCCGTTCCATTTGTGCTAGATGAACGATCGTCTCTCCACATGCTCAGTTCTGAGAGATAAGTGTGTGTGAAAGCCGTACTTCAACTAGCTTGTTGGGAACACTAAGTTTCTTTTCAGTTGCAAACTCCACTCCATACATATATATGGGGAGGTTCTAGCTCCAACACGGTTTTTCAGTGAAAAATGCAGGAACTTCAAACCGGCACTAGGAAACAGACTGAGAAACCAGAGTAAAAGTTTCTCCTGCAACCCGTTCCTTTGTGCTAGATGAACGAACGTCTCTCCACATGCTCAGTTCAGAGAGATAAGTGTGTGTGAAAGCCGTCCTTCACCTAGCTTGTTGGGAACACAAATATTCTTTTCAGTTGCAAACCCCACTCCATACATATATATGGAGTGGTACTAGCTCCAACTCGGTTTTACAGTGAAAACTGCAGGAACTTCAAACCGGCACTTGGAAACAGACTGAGAAACCAGAGTAAAAGTTTCTCCTGCAACCCTTTCCATTTGTGCTAGATGAACGAACTTCTCTCCACATGCTCAGTTCTGAGAGATAAGTGTGTGTGAAAGCCGTCCTTCACCTAGCTTGTTGGGAACACAAAGTTTCTTTTCAGTTGCAAACTCCACTCCATACATATATATGGGGAGGTATTAGCTCCAACTCGGTTTTACATTGAAAACTGCAGGAACTTCAAACCGGCACTAGGAAACAGACTGAGAAACCAGAGTAAAACTTTCTCCTGCAAACCGTTCCCTTTGTGCTAGATGAACGAATGTCTATCCACATGCTCAGTTCTGAGAGATAAATGTGTGTGAAAGCCGTCCTTCACCTAGCTTGTTGGGAACACAAAGTTTCTTTTCAGTTGCATACTCCACTCCATACATATATATGGGGAGGTACTAGCTCCAACACGGTTTTACAGTGAAAACTGCAGGAACTTCAAACCGGCACTAGGAAACAGACTAAGAAACCAAAGTAAAAGTTTCTCCTGCAACCCGTTCCATTTGTGCTAGATGAACGATCGTCTCTCCACATGCTCAGTTCAAAGAGATAAGTGTGTGTGAAAGCCGTCCTTCACCAAGCTAGTTGGGAACACAAAGTTTCTTTTCAGTTGCAAACTCCCATCCATACATATATATGGATAGGTACTAGCTAGAACACGGTTTTTCAGTGAAAAATGCAGGAACTTCAAACCGGCACTAGGAAACAGACTGAGAATCCAGAGTAAAAGTTTCTCCTGCAACCCGTTACATTTGTGCTAGATGAACGATCGACTATCCACATGCTCAGTTCTGAGAGATAATTGTGTTTGAATGCCGTCCTTCACCTAACTTGTTGGGAACACAAAGTTTCTTTTCAGTTTCAAACCCCACTACATACATATATATTGGGAGGTACTAGCTCCAAATCTGTTTTACAGTGAAAACTGCAGGAACTTCAAACCGGCACTCGGAAACAGACTGAGAACCAGAGTAAAAGTTTCTCCTGCAACCCGTTCTCTTTTTGCTAGATGAACGGACGTCTCTCCACATGCTCAGTTCTGAGAGGTAAGTGTGTTTGAAAGCCGTCCGTCACATAGTTTGTTGGGAACACAAAGTTTCTTTTCAGTTGCAAACTCCACTCCAAACATATATATGGGGAGTTACTAGCTCCAACTCGGTTTTATAATGAAAACTGCAGGAACATCAAACCGGCACTAGGAAACAGACTGAGAAACCAGAGTAAAAGTTTCACCTGCAACACGTTCCAATTGTGCTAGCTGAACGATCGTCTCTCCACATGCTCAGTTCTGAGAGATAAGTGTGTGTGAAAGCCGTCCTTCAACAAGCTTGTTGGGAACACAAAGTTTCTTTTCAGTTGCAAACTCCACTCCATACATATATATGGGGAGGTAATAGCTCCAACACGGTTTTTCAGTTAAAAATGCAGGAACTTCAAACAGGCACTAGGAAACAGACTGAGAAAACAGAGTAAAAGTTTCTCCTGCAACCCGTTCCATTTGTGCTAGATGAATGAACGTCTCTCCACATGCTCAGTTCTGAGAGATAAGTCTGTGTGAAAGCCGTCCTTCACCTAGCTTGTTGGGAACACAAATTTTCTTTTCAGTTGCAAACCCCACTCCATACATATATATGGGGTCGTACTAGCTCCAACTCGGTTTTACAGTGAAAACTGCAGGAACTTCAAACCGGCACTAGGAAACAGACTGAGAAACCAGTGTAAAAGTTTCTCCTGCAACCCGTTCCATTTGTGCTAGATGAACGAACTTCTCTCCACATGCTCAGTTCTAAGATAAGTGTGTGTGAAAGCCGTCCTTCACCTAGCTTGTTGGGAACACAAAGTTTCTTTTCAGTTGCAAACTCCACTCCATACATATATATGGGGAGGTACTAGCTCCAACTCGGTTTTACAGTGAAAACTGCAGGAACTTCAAACCGGCACAAGGAAACAGACTGGGAAACCAGAGTAAAACTTTCTCCTGCAAACCGTTCCCTTTGTGCTTTATGAACGAACGTCTCTCCTCATGCTCCGTTCTGAGAGATAAATGTGTGTGAAAGCCGTCCTTCACCTAGCTTGTTGGGAACACAAAGTTTCTTTTCAGTTGCATACTCCACTCCATACATATATATGGGGAGGTACTAACTCCAACACGGTTTTACAGTGAAAACTGCAGGAACTTCAAACCGGCACTAGGAAACAGACTGAGAAACCAAAGTAAAAGTTTCTCCTGCAACCCGTTCCATTTGTGCTAGATGAACGATCGTCTCTCCACATGCTCATTTCTGAGAGATAAGTGTGTGTGAAAACGGTCCTTCACATAGCTTGTTGGGAACAGAAAATTTCTTTTCAGTTGCAAACTCCAATCCATATGTATATATGGGGAGGTACTAGTTCCAACACGGTTTTTCAGTGAAAAATGCAGGAACTTCAAACCGGCACTAAGAAACAGACTGGGAAACCAGAGTAAAACTTTCTCCTGCAAACCGTTCCCTTTGTGCTTTATGAACGAATGTCTCTCCACATGCTCAGTTCTGAGAGATAAATGTGTGTGAAAGCCGTCCTTCACCTAGCTTGTTGGGAACACAAAGTTTCTTTTCAGTTGTAAACCCCACTCCATACATATATATGGGGAGATATTAGCTCCAACACGGTTTTACAGTGAAAACTGCAGGAACTTCAAACCGGCACTAGGAAACAGACTGAGAAACCAAATTAAAAGTTTCTCCTGCGACCCGTTCCATTTGTGCTAGATGAACGATCGTCTCCCCACATGCTCAGTTCAAAGAGATAAGTGTGAGTGAAAGCCGCCCTTCACCTAACTTGTTGGGAACACAAATTTTCTTTTCAGTTTCAAACCCCACTACATACATATATATTGGGAGGTACTAGCTCCAACTCGGTTTTACAGTGTAAACTGCAGGAACTTCAAACTGGCACTAGGAAACAGACTGAGAACCAGAGTAAAAGTTTCTCCTGCAAACCGTTCCCTTTGTGCCAAATGAACGAACGTTTCTCCACATGCTCAGTTCTGAGAGATAATTGTGTATGAAAGCCTTCCTTCACCTAGCTTGTTGGGAACACAAAGTTTCTTTTCAGTTGCAAACCCCACTCCATACATATATATGGGGTGGTACTAGCTCCAACTCGGTTTTACAGTGAAAATTGCAGGAACTTCAAACCGGCACTGGGAAACAGACTGAGAAACCAGAGTAAAATTTTCACCTGCAACCCGTTCCCTTTTTGCTAGATGAATGAACGTCTCTCCACATGCTCAGTTCTGAGAGATAAGTGTGTGTGAAAGCCGTCCTTCACCTAGCTTGTTGGGAACACAAAGTTTCTTTTCAGTTGCAAACTCCACTCCAAACATATATATGGGGAGGTACTAGATCCAACTCGGTTTTATAATGAAAACTGCAGGAACATCAAACCGGCACTAGGAAACAGACTGAGAAACCAGAGTAAAAGTTTCTCCTGCAACACGTTCCATTTGTGCTAGATGAACGGTCGTCTCTCCACATGCTCATTTCTGAGAGATAAGTGTGTGTGAAAGCCGTCCTTCACCTAGCTTGTTGGGAACACAAAGTTTCTTTTCAGTTGCAAACTCCATTCCATACATATATATGGGGAGGTACTAGATCCAACACGGTTTTTCAGTGAAAAATGCAGGAACTTCAAACCGGCACTAGGAAACAGACTGAGAAAACATAGTAAAATTTCTCCTGCAACCCGTTCCCTTTGTGCTAAATGAACGAAAGTCTCTCCACATGCTCAGTTCTGAGAGATAAGTGTGTGTTACAGCCGTCATTCACCTAGCTTGTTGGGAAAACAAATTTTGTTTTCAGTTGCAAACTCCACTCCAAACATATATATGGGGTGGTACTAGCTCCAAATCGGGTTTACAGTGAAAACTGCAGGAACTTCAAACCGGCACTAGGAAACAGACTGAGAAACCAGAGTAAAAGTTTCTCCTGCAACTCGTTCCCTTTGTGCTAGATGAACGAACGTCTCTCCACATGCTCAGTTCTGAGAGATAAGTGTGTGTTAAAGCCGTCCTTCACCTACCTTGTTGGGAACACAAAGTTTCTTTTCAGTTGCAAACTCCACTCCATACATATATATGGGGAGGTACTAGATCCAACTCGGTTTTATAATGAAAACTGCAGGAACATCAAACCGGCACTAGGAAACAGACTGAGAAAGCAGAGTAAAAGGTTCTCCTGCAACCCTTTCACTTTGTGCTAGATGAACGAACGTCTCTCCACATGCTCAGTTCTGAGAGATAATTGTGTGTGAAAGCCGTCCTTCACCTAGCTTGTTGGGAACACAAAGTTTTTTTTCATTTGCAAACTCCACTCTATACATATATATGGGGAGGTATTAGCTCCAACACGGTTTTTCAGTGAAAAATGCAGGAACTTCAAACCGGCACTAGGAAACAGACTGAGAAACCAGAGTAAAAGTTTCACCTGCAACCCGTTCCATTTGTGCTAGATGAACGAACGTCCCTCCACATGCTCAGTTCTGAGAGATAATTGTGTGTGAAAGCCGTCCTTCACCTACCTTGTTGGGAACACAAAGTTTCTTTTCAGTTGCAAACTCCATTCCAAATATTTATATGGGGAGGTACTAGCTCCAACTCGGGTTTACAGTGAAAACTGCAGGAAATTCAAACCAGCACTAGGAAACAGACTGAGAAAACAGAGTAAAAGTTTCTCCTGCAACCCGTTCCCTTTTGTGCTAGATGAACGAACGTCTCTCCACATGCTCAGTTCTGAGATATAAGTGTGTGTGAAAGCCGTCCTTCAACTAGCTTGTTGGGAACACAAAGTTTGTTTTCATTTGCAAACTCCACTCCATACATATATATGGGTAGTTACTAGCTCCAAATCTGTTTTACAGTGAAAACTGCAGGAACTTCAAACCGGCACTAGGAAACAGACTGAGAAACCAGAGTAAAAGTTTCTCCTGCAACCCGTTCCATTTGTGCTAGATGAACGATCGTCTCTCCACATGCTCATTTCTGAGAGATAAGTGTGTGTGAAAGCCGCCCTTCACCTAACTTGTTGGGAACAAAAAGTTTCTTTTCAGTTGCAAACCCCACTCCAAACATATATATGGGGAGGTACTAGCTCCAACTTGGTTTTATAATGAAAACTGCAGGAACATCAAACCGGCACTAGGAAACAGACTGAGAAACCAGAGTAAAAGTTTCTCCTGCAACCCGTTCCATTTGTGCTAGATGAACGATCGTCTCTCCACATGCTCAGTTCTGAGAGATAAGTGTGTGTGAAAGCCGTACTTCAACTAGCTTGTTGGGAACACAAAGTTTCTTTTCAGTTGCAAACTCCACTCCATAAATATATATGGGGAGGTTCTATCTGCAACACGGTTTTTCAGTGAAAAATGCAGGAACTTCAAACCGGCACTAGGAAACAGACTGAGAAACCAGAGTAAAAGTTTCTCCTGCAACCCGTTCCCTTTGTGCTAGATGAACGAACGTCTCTCCACATGCTCAGTTCTGAGAGATAAGTGTGTGTGAAAGCCGTCCTTCACCTAGCTTGTTGGGAACACTAATATTCTTTTCAGTTGCAAACCCCACACCATACATATATATGGAGTGGTACTAGCTCCAACTCGGTTTTACAGTGAAAACTGCAGGAACTTCAAACCGGCACTAGGAAACAGACTGAGAATCCAGAGTAAAAGTTTCTCCTGCAACCCGTTACATTTGTGCTAGATGAACGATCGACTATCCACATGCTCAGTTCTGAGAGATAATTGTGTTTGAATGCCGTCCTTCACCTAACTTGTTGGGAACACAAAGCTTCTTTTCAGTTTCAAACCCCACTACATACATATATATTGGGAGGTACTAGCTCCAAATCTGTTTTACAGTGAAAACTGCAGGAACTTCAAACCGGCACTCGGAAACAGACTGAGAACCAGAGTAAAAGTTTCTCCTGCAACCCGTTCCTTTTGTGCCAAATGAACGAACGTTTCTCCACATGCTCAGTTCTGAGAGATAATTGTGTATGAAAGCCGTCCTTCACCTAGCTTGTTGGGAACACAAATATTCTTTTCAGTTGCAAACCCCAATCCATACATATATATGGAGTGGTACTAGCTCCAAATCGGTTTTACAGTGAAAACTGCAGGAACTTCAAACCGGCACTGGGAAACAGACTGAGAAACCAGAGAAAAATTTTCCCCTGCAACCCGTTCTCTTTGTGCTAGATGAACGGACTTCTCTCCACATGCTCAGTTCTGAGAGATAAGTGTGTGTGAAAGCCGTCCGTCACATAGTTTGTTGGGAACACAAAGTTTCTTTTCAGTTGCAAACTCCACTCCAAACATATATATGGGGAGTTACTAGCTCCAACTCGGTATTATAATGAAAACTGCAGGAACATCAAACCGGCACTAGGAAACAGACTGAGAAACCAGAGTAAAAGTTTCACCTGCAACACGTTAAAATTGTGCTAGCTGAACGATCGTCTCTCCACATGCTCAGTTCTGAGAGATAAGTGTGTGTGAAAGCCGTCCTTCAACAAGCTTGTTGGGAACACAAAGTTTCTTTTCAGTTGCAAACTCCACTCCATACATATATATGGGGAGGTAATAGCTCCAACACGGTTTTTCAGTGAAAAATGCAGGAACTTCAAACGGGCACTAGGAAACAGACTGAGAAAACAGAGTAAAAGTTTCTCCTGCAACCCGTTCCATTTGTGCTAGATGAATGAACGTCTCTCCACATGCTCAGTTCTGAGAGATAAGTCTGTGTGAAAGCCGTCCTTCACCTAGCTTGTTGGGAACACAAATTTTCTTTTCAGTTGCAAACCCCACTCCATACATATATATGGGGTCGTACTAGCTCCAACTCGGTTTTACAGTGAAAACTGCAGGAACTTCAAACCGGCACTAGGAAACAGACTGAGAAACCAGTGTAAAAGTTTCTCCTGCAACCCGTTCCATTTGTGCTAGATGAACGAACTTCTCTCCACATGCTCTGTTCTGAGATAAGTGTGTGTGAAAGCCGTCCTTCACCTAGCTTGCTGGGAACACAAAGTTTCTTTTCAGTTGCAAACTCCACTCCATACATATATATGGGGAGGTACTAGCTCCAACTCGGTTTTACAGTGAAAACTGCAGAAACTTCAAACCGGCACAAGGAAACAGACTGGGAAACCAGAGTAAAACTTTCTCCTGCAAACCGTTCCCTTTGTGCTTTATGAACGAACGTCTCTCCTCATGCTCCGTTCTGAGAGATAAATGTGTGTGAAAGCCGTCCTTCACATAGCTTGTTGGGAACACAAAGTTTCTTTTCAGTTGCATACTCCACTCCATACATATATATGGGGAGGTACTAGCTCCAAATCTGTTTTACAGTGAAAACTGCAGGAACTTCAAACCGGCACTCGGAAACAGACTGAGAACCAGAGTAAAAGTTTCTCCTGCAACCCGTTCCTTTTGTGCCAAATGAACGAACGTTTCTCCACATGCTCAGTTCTGAGAGATAATTGTGTATGAAAGCCGTCCTTCACCTAGCTTGTTGGGAACACAAATATTCTTTTCAGTTTCAAACCCCACTCCATACATATATATGGAGTGGTACTAGCTCCAACTCGGTTTTACAGTGAAAACTGCAGGAACTTCAAACCGGCACTGGGAAACAGACTGAGAAACCAGAGAAAAATTTTCCCCTGCAACCCGTTCTCTTTGTGCTAGATGAACGGACTTCTCTCCACATGCTCAGTTCTGAGAGATAAGTGTGTGTGAAAGCCGTCCGTCACATAGTTTGTTGGGAACACAAAGTTTCTTTTCAGTTGCAAACTCCACTCCAAACATATATATGGGGAGTTACTAGCTCCAACTCGGTATTATAATGAAAACTGCAGGAACATCAAACCGGCACTAGGAAACAGACTGAGAAACCAGAGTAAAAGTTTCACCTGCAACACGTTCCAATTGTGCTAGCTGAACGATCGTCTCTCCACATGCTCAGTTCTGAGAGATAAGTGTGTGTGAAAGCCGTCCTTCAACAAGCTTGTTGGGAACACAAAGTTTCTTTTCAGTTGCAAACTCCACTCCATACATATATATGGGGAGGTAATAGCTCCAAAACGGTTTTTCAGTGAAAAATGCAGGAACTTCAAACGGGCACTAGGAAACAGACTGAGAAAACAGAGTAAAAGTTTCTCCTGCAACCCGTTCCATTTGTGCTAGATGAATGAACGTCTCTCCACATGCTCAGTTCTGAGAGATAAGTCTGTGTGAAAGCCGTCCTTCACCTAGCTTGTTGGGAACACAAATTTTCTTTTCAGTTGCAAACCCCACTCCATACATATATATGGGGTCGTACTAGCTCCAACTCGGTTTTACAGTGAAAACTGCAGGAACTTCAAACCGGCACTAGGAAACAGACTGAGAAACCAGTGTAAAAGTTTCTCCTGCAACCCGTTCCATTTGTGCTAGATGAACGAACTTCTCTCCACATGCTCTGTTCTGAGATAAGTGTGTGTGAAAGCCATCCTTCACCTAGCTTGTTGGGAACACAAAGTTTCTTTTCAGTTGCAAACTCCACTCCATACATATATATGGGGAGGTACTAGCTCCAACTCGGTTTTACAGTGAAAACTGCAGAAACTTCAAACCGGCACAAGGAAACAGACTGGGAAACCAGAGTAAAACTTTCTCCTGCAAACCGTTCCCTGTGTGCTTTATGAACGAACGTCTCTCCTCATGCTCCGTTCTGAGAGATAAATGTGTGTGAAAGCCGTCCTTCACCTAGCTTGTTGGGAACACAAAGTTTCTTTTCAGTTGCATACTCCACTCCATACATATATATGGGGAGGTACTAACTCCAACACGGTTTTACAGTGAAAACTGCAGGAACTTCAAACCGGCACTAGGAAACAGACTGAGAAACCAAAGTAAAAGTTTCTCCTGCAACCCGTTCCATTTGTGCTAGATGAACGATCGTCTCTCCACATGCTCATTTCTGAGAGATAAGTGTGTGTGAAAACGGTCCTTCACATAGCTTGTTGGGAACAGAAAATTTCTTTTCAGTTGCAAACTCCAATCCATATGTATATATGGGGAGGTACTAGTTCCAACACGGTTTTTCAGTGAAAAATGCAGGAACTTCAAACCGGCACTAAGAAACAGACTGGGAAATCAGAGTAAAACTTTCTCCTGCAAACCGTTCCCTTTGTGCTTTACGAACGAACGTCTCTCCACATGCTCAGTTCTGAGAGATAAATGTGTGTGAAAGCCGTCCTTCACCTAGCTTGTTGGGAACAAAAAGTTTCTTTTCAGTTGCATACTCCACTCCATACATATATATGGGGAGGTACTAGCTCCAACACGGTTTTACAGTGAAAACTGCAGGAACTTCAAACCGGCACTAGGAAACAGACTGAGAAAACAAAGTAAAAGTTTCTCCTGCAACCCGTTCCATTTGTGCTAGATGAACGATCGTCTCTCCACATGCTCAGTTCAAAGAGATAAGTGTGTGTGAAAGCCGTCCTTCACCAAGCTAGTTGGGAACACAAAGTTTCTTTTCAGTTGCAAACTCCCATCCATACATATATATGGATAGGTACTAGCTAGAACACGGTTTTTCAGTGAAAAATGCAGGAACTTCAAACCGGCACTAGGAAACAGACTGAGAATCCAGAGTAAAAGTTTCTCCTGCAACCCGTTCCATTTGTGCTAGATGAACGATCGACTATCCACATGCTCAGTTCTGAGAGATAATTGTGTTTGAATGCCATACTTCACCTAACTTGTTGGGAACACAAAGTTTCTTTTCAGTTTCAAACCCCAGTACATACATATATATTGGGAGGTACTAGCTCCAAATCTGTTTTACAGTGAAATCTGCAGGAACTTCAAACCGGCACTCGGAAACAGACTGAGAACCAGAGTAATAGTTTCTTCTGCAACCCGTTCCTTTTGTGCCAAATGAACGAACGTTTCTCCACATGCTCAGT